>NC_081165.1:6636831-6978081 GCF_012432095.1 Onychostoma macrolepis
GATCTATCACATATGTTGTCCCCGATATCAAAATACGCCATTAGGGATTTGATTTGCTTTGGAGGCACAGCCGTGATTCATTTTGTATGGTTTGCACAATTGACCGAGGTTCACACAACTTCATTTATTATGAGAAACATTTTACAGCAAAAGTGCCATTTCCATGATTTTCCCTCCAAACTCCCTAAACAGAGGCATTTTCCACTCTAGTTATCAGACCGGTGATTGATGACAATAATTAATCCTTTCAGTGGAAAAGACTCATTTGCGGCAGTGTAACGCACAGCAGCATGATGCATTTACTGACCTGACTTCATCATTCCCCCATAATTCACTCCTTCCCCGATGCTCACATCGTTATTTCTCTTTGTTAATATCTAAATATCAGGACAGCCACTTGATAAAGCTATTTAAGCAACGCCGCTTTGCCAAAAGGGAAAGAAGGAGGAGGCAGAGGAATGGAGAAGGGGAGGACATAAAGAGCTGGAAGTGCTGGCGGCCGCAGTCATCACATGTCTCCATCAGGGAAAGGTTAACATGATGGGCTGTGACAATCTCTCCTGGCAGGCTTGCAAATAGCTCCCTTACAACCAGGAAACTAAATAGGACAAAAAGATAGATTCAGAGTGTTGGGATTTTAACAGAGGAATCCACCTGGGCCTTTTTATGATGATGATGATGATGATGATGATAATCAACATTATGGTCATTTTAGATAAATGATTTAGTGTGCTCCATACACAAAAACACTAAGTGCACACACAATCTGCAGAGTGAACGACTGATTCATTGTCATCAGTGGTGCTTTCTAAGGGAAGCATCTGTTACCATTTTCACCTGCTGGACCGTAAAACAGGTGCAAAACAACCACCCACAACACCATTTCACCACGACTTTCATAACAAACGTGGTGGAGCAGTGGAGTACAATGAAATAGAAAACCATCACAGTATGATTTATTCATTCCAGTTTGGCATTTCAGTGTTATATTCTTGAATACATCACAGACATTTATAATATGTTTACAAAATTGTCTGTCACAAAATCTATAATTAAATCTAAACTATTCCCTAATAGTAATTTAACATGAACAGAACAATAAAAATAAAATGCTGCTATAAGAAATGAAAAAATGAGTTTTACTAGCTTGAGGGCTGAATGCATTGATAGATTAAGAGAAAACAGTAAGAATGGGAGAATGCATAAAAATGTAGTAGAGGAGTGGCTTAGAGCCTGCACTGCTAATCATTAGTTGCAGGTTCAGTTCCCAGTAGAGATGAGGTTCTCGGTCACCACTGAGCCTTTGAGCAAGGCATTTAACCTCAGGTGAATATCGGAAACCTTACTCACCCTCAAGACATCCAAGATGCAGATGAGTTTGTTTCTTTATGGGAACAGATTTGGAGAAATTAAGACGTTTTTAACTTCAAACCTGTGCTTCTGGCTACAATACAAGTCCTCAATTCATATTGCCTTTTTTTCCAGTGAAAAACTTGGCTGAATCAGAAGAGAAATATGAAATCGTTTAGAAACAAATCAATCATTAATGCTAGAGAGGTTGTGTAAAGTGTGACCCCCTGTCGCCAATCCATCTTGCAGTGTGCACAGCAACTCTCTTAACAATTTTCTCCTGATTCACGTCTGGCAATTGACAAATGTCTTCAGTATCAATAGAATATGCAAAAAATGAAGCTACTATGTAATGCTATATAATCATGTTGGAGATCACAGATTTCTTTGCAAAGGCGATATAACGCCATACTAAACTAAATACTGTAGTTGTAGAAATGACTTTCTTTGCATTATTTTTATTGTATGCGAAGCTACTGAACCACACTGATGCCAAACTATAAGACCTACAGAGAAACCATGAGACCTGCGAGAAAATGATTTCTGATCACTCTATAGAACAACATCATGTTTTCTCGTAATGTTCTGATTTTCATGTGTAACAAGTTTTGTGAAGTTGAACATCACAAAATCACTTTGATAATTTTTTGTCAGGAGTGTCTCAAGATACCAAATTTTGTGTGAATT
This sequence comes from Onychostoma macrolepis, assembly GCF_012432095.1. Taxonomy (NCBI): domain Eukaryota; kingdom Metazoa; phylum Chordata; class Actinopteri; order Cypriniformes; family Cyprinidae; genus Onychostoma; species Onychostoma macrolepis. The sequence continues at coordinate 6,638,869 of NC_081165.1, forward strand.
TGATAAACGGCCAAGGAAAAGTTTGAAAAACCAGGTTTTTCCAAAAAGTGCCATCAATTTTTAAAAATGTTATATTTATTTATTTGTTTGTTTATTTATTATCATTATTTATTTATTTATTTATTTATTGTGCAGAAAGGGTTATCCATTTAAAACTGGTTTGGGAGCACAGAACAAATCCAGAAAAAAAAAATAAAAATAAAAAATAAAATATTACAATTTCAGAGTTATTATCAAATCCAATTATTATCAAATTATTAATAAATTAGCTTATTACAGCACCAGCTTGTGGCTGATTCTCAACAAATGCAGTACTCAATCTCAGTTACCTTGTATGTATATGATACATTTCGTAACAGTCAGTCATGCACAATACAAGTTATAAGCTGTTTAGCACTTGCACTAAAGAAAGTGCATTGAATTTAATTTTCCTTGCTCAAAATGTTGCAGAGTTATGACAGGTTTTGATGCCCCCTATGGACAGATTTTGACACAACTTGCGTCTTTCTCAATTCTGCATCTGCAGAATGTCCTCTAGTATCAAGTTAACGGTTTTGACACTGAATTGAGCAAATATACTGTAGGTCAAATAGTCGAAATGGGTGCCACAAGACCATTTAATTGGCTTATAACAGCTCATATATCAGGGGGAAAAAAAAAAAAATAATAATTAAAAACGTTTTGCCATGTGGGTCTTAGGATAGTGTGTGACAAATTTTGTGTGAAACAATGGTCTTTCAGTTTTTCAGAAAAAATCTAATTGGTGGAAAAAACAAGTACTTTGGTGTATGGACCCCTAATAATATTCCTATGTATTAGCAATGAATGTAATGAATTCTCTCATATTTTATGGTATTAGTTGTTTTACCCTTCTAAAGAATTCCATCCTGTTTGTTACAATTACAGAAATACTGACAGAAAAAAAAAAAAAACAACTGTAAATCCCTCATAGATTAATTTAACTTTGTGTTTTATTTCTAGCATGATTATTCTCTCACCATTGTATAAATAATCAAGTTATAATCAACAGTACCTTTTCTGAAAGTTATATGCTTTTACAGACATATATCCTTAAATCACACTACAAGCATGTTCAGTTTTTAAGATGTAGGTATAAAGGGTACAGCAAAACACTGGGGCCATATTATTATGTTTGCTATAATACAGCATGTTATATTTATGGTGATGTTACATATATGTGTAATTTGCTGATTTCTGGCATCACCTTGTTTGAGAAAGTCCTTTTGTTGTTGCTCTGGGGCTCTTTTCACATTGTTTTTGCTGACCGTACAAGACTACCCACAGCTTGGGAAATCTGTCATGGTCTTAGTACTTGTTAACTGTTTGAGAACACTAAGACAGCAGTTATTTAAAATAAAAAATAAATTTTCCAGCATCTTAATGTTCTCTTTATTTTACTTGACTCCGACATTCCTGATACCTTTTGGTACCCTTTGAACGTCTTCATACATGAATGCAAAGGCGAGACATTCTGTATCAGTGTACCTTCTTTAATCCTTTACATCCAGAATTACCTTTTCTGCTTCCTCTGGGTTAAGTGTAAATGCATTTCGAATGCATTAGATATCACTCCTTAGAGAGTTTCTTTCCATTGGCTACTAGAAAAAGTGGCATAAAACAAATAAATTCTATCGATTTTGAGTTAGTGTCACCGGTGGCAGCAACCACAAAATGCACTTCGCTATACTGTGCATTAATTGTGACAGCTGAAGGATGGTGATGATAGCGTTTTTCTGTGTTCTACAACCATGCTAATTACTGCAGCTGCTTGTGCTAGTTCCTGCAAGGCTAGATTGTTACACTGGGATCTTCAATTGCCTCTGCCACAGCTTATCAATCAACGACAAAGACCTGTAATTGACCTGGCAGAAATCGCAGCAGTCAATTATTATAATTTTAAGTGTTCTGTAATTTTGAAGCATTGCGTTTTAAAGTAAAACTGTCTTGCGTCTTTAAAATTCAGACAATATTTAATGCCATAATTTTGCGCATGAGCATTTTCTGGTTAGGACTATAAAACACACAATATGTAAATGCATGTGTGTGTTTTTTTTCCCCAGTTAACTTGCTAGTCGCATAAAAGCTGAATGTACCAAGTCATGATTCTTGCACTGTCATTCGTGACGTCATACCAATCACTGTGCAATCGAGCAATCCATCCAGTCCGTTTCCATAGTGATGAATAGACTGGAAGCAGGATGAGTGGAAGAGAGTGAAGAGCAGATTGCCGACACCTGTGCTTGAAAAAGGGACTTAATTGCAGTACAGCATATGTCATTATGGCATGAGACTAATCAAAATTAATCTTAAAATCTTGAATAAAAAATACAATGGGTTCCAAAAGTCTTTGGATTCCATTTAAGCATTATTAGCAACTGCACAATTGTACATTTTCAAGTAATTGTAGCATTTTTCCCATTTATAAGTATTTATATTTTATTATTTTTCTAATATAATACATTTACAATGAATTATATATACATACATAAGCATATCAACATTTCTAATGATTTGTGGGTAACCCTTTATTTTGATGGTCCCTTTTGAACATGCTGTTGACACTAAGTAATGTTGCAACTACATGTCAACAAACTCTCATAAGAGTATTAGTAGACTGTCTGCTTCATATCTACTAACTCCTTATTGTGTTGGTCTCCCAACAGATATTCTACTGACTATAAGTAACTTTGCAAGAACGTGTCAACTTAATCTAACCCTACCAGTCAACTAATACACTACTAACACTCTAATGAGAGTTAGTAGAAATGTAGGTGCAACATTACTTATAGTCAACAGAATGTGTTAATGGGACCATCAATATAAAGTGAAACCGATTTGTGATTTATAGGTTTAGATATGGTTTTTAATGTGGTCTCACACCTCTGGTGCCCACAGTATTCTCATGACAATGCCATTTCAAATACAGCATATTTAAGTATAAGTATTTAATACATGCATCATGCATACAGTATGTCAACACTCTAGTGCATGCAGTTACAGATGAACTGAACTCTGGTGGTTGGCCTGACTTCAGCCACTGCACTCTCCTCGTGCATGTCTTTGGTTCATTGGGATCACTCTCTGTGGAAGTAGGGTTAGATTGAATCATTACATGGCCAATTAACCAGACCAGAAATGGATATAACTGAAAGCATCCAACACCTGCCCATGACACTATATATAACAGAATGATGTTGAAATGAACAAAATATTAGAGATAGGTTATACCACGGCAGCAATAATAATTTGACAAAGGGCAGACAAGTGTTGAGTACATACAAAGTGAAATCATTTGTGGTGTGTTCCTCATTATTTTTATGTACAACATTCAAATGGCTATAATGGCATTGCTCATGCAACACATTGTCCTTTCAAATGGGCTCTAAAAGGGCAATTAAGGAGTGGAATGGGTCAGATGAGGACAGACCCTTCAACAAGAGGACACAAGGGGCATATAAAGCAGAGGACACTCTTTTGTGTGAGAATTGACGGTAAGAACCTGTGTGTCCTTAAATGCATGTCCTACAAGCTATTACTCAAGGCCTATCTAAGGAGTATAGCTGGCTGACACAAAATGAAAAAGCCTTAGACTAATGTCAAGTATTGGCCTTAAAGCAAGGATGTCATCAGTTAAATATTTCAGTTACAGTACATACAAGTGAGATTTGCAAACTGTAGAATTTGAGTAATTGTAATTCAGTAACTGTAGATTTGAGCTACAATCTTCGGTCCCACTTTATATTAGATGGCTTTAACTATGTACTTACATAAAAAAATAAAAAAATAAATAAAAAGTACAATGTACTTATTGTGTTCATATTGTATTGCAAAACACTTTTGCTGCTACTGAGGTGGGATACGGGTAAGTTTAGGGACAGGTTTGGTGGTATGGGTAGGTTTAAGGGTGGGTTAAGGTGTAAGGGTTAGATCAACAGTGTAATTGTGTATGTAGTTAAAGAAATTAATTACAGATGTGATTACATGCAGGTATTTTTTTTTAAATATAAGTACAATGTTAAAAAATGTATGTACAAAATAATTGCATTGTAAGTACATAAGGCCACCTGATATAAACTGGGACCAAATCCTCTAATTCATCCCTGGTAACATAGAGTCAAAAGAAAATAATAATAATGGGACATTCCTGCTATCAGAACAAGCTTTAGAAGATGAACTTGCACTGAACATGTAGAGTAAATTTAGGAACATTTTATCCCAAATTATTATTAGCTACAGATTGAGAATGAAAGGGATCCCAGCACTGAACCTTGGGGAATGCAAATCTTGCTTAATTTGCTACAAACCCTAATTAAACTAATCAAAAGTGGAATTACCAAAATCAGTCAGACTACATTGAGCATGTTATTACAAATGTAATAAAATATAACCTCTTCTTGTGGCACTCATACACATTTAATAAAGAATATGTTCATTTGATAATATGTCACTGACAGTCTTCTTTTACTCGGTTATTCAAGGGAAGCAAGTTCCAAGTAGACCTCACAGGTTCTGTATAGGTTAAAGAGTGCCTAAAGACTGTGCTGTTCTCTGGAGTTCTGCCAGAGAGATGCCTCTGGCTGCTAGTCAGTCGCCGGAGCTGATGATAATGTTGATGGTCAATGGGTGGTGTAACTGCAAAAAAAGAAGCTTCCTCACAGAGGCAGTGACCTAAAATTATTGCACAAGGATTATGTGGACACCTCTAGCCGAGGGAGCAGAACTCTCACTGCTGAACCAGCTAAATGACCTACTTTTGCAGTATACTGTAAAATATAAAAATGTGAAGTTAGCTATTTCTACCTGACCTGACATTTAAAGATTATTCAACACTTTGATGGCCCCGCCTTTTGATTTATTCAGTCATAATTAATAATATTTTTGACTTGAATAAAACCAGGTAATGTTGATTTGTCATTGTATATGTATTAGAATTTGCCATTGTATATGTATTATATGTATACATTAGAAAAGCAAAGTCTATCAAGAAAAAAACTATTTTGTTTGATCCCCAACATTCTTCAAAATCTTCTGTTGTGTTCTGTAGAATAAATAAAAGGTTTTGAACAAAGTGAGGATGAGTACATGATGAGAGAATTTTAAGGGTTGAAAGGGTTGGGTAAAATAGATAGAAGAGGAATGGAAAAGTGACCAGTTTCAATAGGTGTTGAGAAGTTCTGAAGTTCAGTGCCGAATGTGGTGGATGTAGCTATAAAGCTGAAGGAGAAAATGGAGTGAGAATTTAAGGCTCTTAAATTCACTATCAGTGTACTGGGTTTGTCAAGTCCACATAACAAACATTACAATAGTGTTACACAGAAAAAAATTCAAGTTGGTGCAAAAGGAATGATATTTAAAAATCTACAGATCTTATGGTAATTTTTAGGGTATTACATAAGAAAATGAATACATATCTTCAGGACGATTAATTGCAAACAGAAGAAAGACAAAAAACAAAACAAAACAAAAAAACATGTCAATGCACTATTGAAGAAAGAGTGAGTATTTCAAAGGCTTGTATGAATGTGTATTAACCTCTGAGCTCTAATCTAGGCATTTAGTGGGATTCTATAAAACCTAATGAACCGATTTGAGCAGCTGCAGTGGAGGCCATCCACAGGAGGCCACAGATATTGCATACTCTGAAGATGAGTGGTTTGTTACCTAGCAACCCATCCACAAATATTTCAAATGTAGCGTCTACTTTTCTGTGGCTGGTTTGTTAGCTAGTGTTTACTCTTGTTCATTATTAAATAATAACACATAATGTTTAATCATTATGAGACTGAAAGATTGAACTGAAGATTGAAAAAAATAAAATAAAAAATACAACTAATCTGTGTGGCATAATATAATTAATATAATATAATATAATATAATATAATATAATATAATATAATATAATATAATATAATATAATATAATATAATATAATATAATATAATATAATAATTGGGTAACACTTTAGGCAAGGCAAGGCAAGTTTATTTATATAGCACATTTCATACACAGTGGTAATTCAAAGTGCTTTACATAAAAGGAAGTGAAATAGTCATTAATAATAATAATAATAATAACAAGAAATTAAAATAATAATAATAATAATCACAACAATAAAAACAAAGTGATTTAAAAATTTATTTAAAAAGAATTTAAAACATTTAAGAATAGAAAGTGATTATACATAGTGCAATTAGTTTGGACGTAGCACAGTGCTCATTCAACAAATGCACAGCTAAACAGATTAGTTTTGAGTCTGGATTTAAAAGTGGCTAATGTTTTAGCACATCTGATCTCTTCTGGAAGCTGGTTCCAACTGCGGGCGGCATAATAGCTAAAAGCAGACTCCCCTTGTTTTGTGTGAACCCTTGGTATTTCTAACTGACTCGATCCTAATGATCTGAGTGGTCTGTTTATATTCAGTGAGCATATCTCCAATGTATTTAGGTTTACAATAAGGTTCATTAGTTAACAACATTAGTAAACATGAACTAAGAATGAACAATACTTCTACAGCATTTATTAATCTTAGTTAATTTCAGCATTTACTACTGCATTATTAAAATCACAAGTTTTGTTTGTTAACATTAGTTAATGCACAGTGAACTAACACGAATAAACAATGAACAACTGTATTTTCATTAACTAACATTAACAAAGAATAATACATATTGTAATAAATGCATTGTTCATCGTTTGTTCATGTTAGTTAATACATTAACTAATGTTAACAAATGACACCTTATTGTAAAGTGTTACTAATAATTGTTTAAAAACTATCAGGAAAGAGCAGCATTTTTCCTGCCTGCTGTGCCTGTTTCCCTTCATCAAGCTGTGAGGGCAGGTGGATGTGGGGCGGATCTGGAAAAGTCATTAACTCCTGATATTCGCCTTGACTGGTGAATTTATTTCTGCCCACCTCCATTACCCCAAATAGAGCAACCAGACAAGACTCACCCAAGGGAAGCTCTGTATAAACCAATCAAACGTGTAGATGCATTCTGGAAAAAAATTTAAAAATAAAATAAAATAAAATAGCTTGTTATTGCTGCATGGCAAGAGATATAAATGTATTTATTTTACAGTAAATACAGCTGGATGCAGTGAGATCCATGGGATTAGTAGGCTAATAAAGTCTACTTGTATTAAAATCACCTTATAAATGAAGAATACATTAAGATTTCTTCCTGAAGGAAGCAGTAATATGAGAAATGTTCACTTCTCAAATTGCTCAGAATAGTACAGCTTAGACATGAAGGGGAGAGATAGTCAGACAACAGATTAAGAAGAGATTAATATCATTTAAAAATATTCAGTATTTTTACAGATGGTCAAATGTTCATGGAAGAAAGGATGTTCAGCAGGAGTGGTAAGATCATTCCAGTAGCAAGAAATGGTACAGTGAAAGTTAAGGAAAATCCTCTTTATGATTATACGGAGCCCATAAAGGGACATGGTGGTGGAAAAAAGTTGTGGTGGGAGGAAAAAATATTTTTCACATTTTTTGTGTTCCCCTGCAAAACTTTTGCGTTCCCTCACAAACCTTTTGTGTTCTCTCGCAAAACCAGTTGAGTTCGGACAAACACTTCCTGTTTACTTTACAGTTTGCAGTGCTTCATACAGCTCCATGCATTCACAATGTAGTGTTTCATATAGTTTTATTTTGAACTTTAGTTTGAGTATTACAGTATACAGTCAGAGCTTAGTTCATGGCATGGTTTTGGGCCACGGTTTTTAGATCAGTACACACCTTATTAATAAAGCATACAGACAAGCAGAATAGCCTAGAATATGAATGTAACCTGCTAAATTACATGCTAAGTGTTCTACCCCACATAAAAAGAGAACGCTTAATTAATGGACTAAGAAAGTGGTATAAAAAGGCTGAATTCGGTGTACAGTTTATTAATAAATTATACATACAGGAAAGCAGATAAGCCCAGAATATGAACTGAAAGCGCTAAATTGCACATTAAGCATTTTCTTCCCATAAAGAAAACGTGGCTTAATGAAGACCGGGAGAAAAAATACCAAATATGCTATAGAAATTATTGAAAATATATTCTGTGTACATGCAAGCAGTTGAGCCCAGAATATGAGCTGAATTGCATGACAAGAATTAGCTTCCCCTGAAAACTGTGCTAAGCGTGGCTTAATATTAGAAAACAGTGATATAAAAAGCCCAAATTTTATATTTTATTAAAAATATATACTATGTACAGGCAAGCAATGCGATAATCCATTAAGCCACGTTAAGAGTTTATAATGTTTTTCTACAGGGGAGAAAACATGTGAAACTTGTGCGTTCCACTCATATTCTGGGCTAGTCTGCTTTCCTGTGCATAATATATTTTGTTAATATACTGTGTACCAGATTTGGTCTTTTTATCTTACCGTCTTCATCTATTAGCCTACCTTAAAGGGGTCATCGGATGCAAAATTCACTTTACAAGTTGTTTGAACATAAATGTGTGTTGGAAGTTTGTGTACATATCCATCCTGTAATGATAAAAATCCACAGAGTGTTTTTTTTTTTTCGCGGCTTGTGGAAAATGGGCATCCGGTGACCCCTTTAAAGGTCCCATGGCATGAAAAATTCACTTTATGAGGTTTTTTAACATTAATATGAGTTCCCCTAGCCTGCCTATGGTCCCCCAGTGGCTAGAAATGGCGATAGGTGTAAACCGAGCCCTGGGTATCCTGCTTCGCCTTTGAGAAAATGAAAGCTCAGATGGCCCAATCTGGAATCTTCCATTTATGTCGTTATATGGGGAAAAGTTACCTCCCCTTTCTCTGCTTTGCCCGCCCATGAGAAAATGAGCTACTACCGTGCGAGGCAAGCGCAATATTTTTTTTTTCCTCAAGAGACATCATGGCTTGCAAATGAGCGAAGCATGGCAGTTGCTCAGTGTTTGGATGTACAAATGAACACCAAAGTATTTTTTTTTACATCCGAGCCTATGGCTAGCATTAGCTACATGATAATAACTGTAACAGCATACATAAACAAACCAACTAAAGTACTGTATCCAGACACAATATTTTAAACTAACCATTCGGAGATGTCCTGCTGTAGCCGCTGAGTTGCAACTTCTTCATCCGGTGCTTCTCCATCCGGATCAGATTCTGGGTCAAACTGAAAAGCTTGAACGACTGTGTGTCTACGAGCCATTGCGATACATCCACTGTCAACATTAGCGCATGGTAGCGCAAGCTGGTTAAGGCCACACACCCAACCTCCACTTTGCCCCACCTCTCTCCTCCTCATTACCATTTAAAGCTACAGACACAGAAATGGCACGTCCTAAGGAAAGCTCATTATGGGACTGGCTTGTAGTGACTTCAGATACAGTACTAGGGACCACTTAGGCCTATATAAAAGCATCCAAAAAGCAGCATGTCATGGGACCTTTAAGTGTTTTCTATAATGTCTTTCTATGGGGGAGAAAAAGCTTAACGTGCATTAGTGCATTGTGTTCATGGCTATTCTGCTTTATTAACAGTAATATTGGTTATTAATATTAAAATTGTTATTAGTATTAAAAGTATTTATTAATACTGAATTTGGGCCTCCAATGTCACTGTTTTAGTACATTAGGCCACATCGTTTTAGAATGTCCCAAACCATTCCTTGAACAAAGCACTGACTGTATTTCTTTATACTTGAGTTCAAGTTCAAAATAAAACTCTATGAAACACTACACTGTGAATGCATGGAGCTGTATGAACCACTACAAGCTGTAAAGTAAACAGGAAGTGTTTGTCCGAACTCGACTGGTTTTGCGAGAGAATGAAAAAGTTTTGCAAGAGAACGTTTAAAAATGTTTTTTCCTCCCAACCTTTAAATTTTTAAATCACCATGTCCTTTTAGGGGCTCCGTATGATTGTACCAGCAGGCGCTTGTTCCTGGCTAAACAGATAGGTTGTATTGCATTGGTGGAACGGCTGAGAAGAAGAGAAGCAATCTTTGGTAGACTTGAGTTGAAGATGTGTTCTTTCATCTAGATTTGTGCAGCTACTGTGAGAAAATCATTGGTGTAGCAGTGTTTGAAAATTCTGTGTGCATTAATTTGGCCTGTACGAAGGCCAGATCTAATAAACCCTTTTTCAGGAATCTGGAACAAACAGCACATTCTGTTTAGCAGATTACAGATCATACAATGGCTGAATTACAGTTTGTGTCGTTTATAGGTTAACTATTATCCCAATAAATCTTAAACTTAAATTAACCTTCCACACATTCCAAATGAAGAAAACACCCTGCATGTCACTTTTGCAGTGGTGCTAATGTCCCAAAGTCAAAAGAAACACCTCTTTGAAACAAGTTTACCATCGCACTCATATTCCCATTACTGCATTGTGGGAAGAGGTATCTGTTTGTTTTGTGCCCATTCCCAGTTTTTTTTTTTTTTTTTTCTTTTCTCTCTCTCTATTGAACAGGCCCCTGACCACCTTGTTGATCACCCAGCAACAGACACGCCAGTCTGTCCCTAGTCTTTCAGCCAGAGCGGAAACCCAGCACTGAGCCTCTTCTGCAGGACTCCATGCAGCCTACCTGACTGCCCTACCAATGAAGACAGCCCGCATTCTGGGGCCTGGGGTGTCACGCATAAAGAGATGTGACATCTCAAGCCTTGTTTTCTCTGCCTGAATGGGTGAAAGAAGTAATGTTGTCTGGATCTAGTCCACTTGCAAACTCCCCAAACATATATTGTGTATGACCAGATGCAAACAGAAAAAAAGGGCAAATGTAATGTATCATTGTTCCCTCAATGGTTCATTTTCTGATTCCTTTTATCAGTTGGCCTAAACCAGCTTGCCAGACTTCTTTCTGTGGATTACACACTTGTCTTGCAGGCAAATTAATAAAATCAGTTTGTAGAAACACTTCCATTATTGTGATGTTATGCATCTGGTATCTATGTTTTATAAGAACATGAGAACACTCTGAATGAATCTGCCTTTTCTTACTGAGAATCTCAGATCATGCACAGCACACAGAAATTAATGTTTTTATTATCATAAAAACAATAAAGAATATAAGCATAGATTGTTTAAACACTGCTTGACTATTTGTTTTTTTTTTGTTTGTTTTTTTACATCATTTCCCAATCACTATGTTTAGGGTTTTGGAAATTTTAGGACCAGCATGTCTCATCAAATCTTCTTTCTAATGTCTTCATGTCTAACAGTTCAACAACTGGGTTACTTTACCACTAAACCCATAAACAGATCAAGCGTTAGATAACAGATAACGTAATTACAGGGGGCTAATTTCTGAACCTAACTGTATACAGTAGAAAGCATGAAGCATTCACTGATGTAGAATGAATTGGTCCACAATGCAGAGGGATAGATATCCTGGTCCAGAAGGTGGAAATTACTGCCACCCTTTGCTGTTACGAGATTCATTGCACAGCTGAGTAACCATGTGTGCCACCAACAATTGCCAGACTCTCTGATTCTCACTACAGGTCCACAAATGTGTGGCTATGTCTGAGCTCTCCATCCCCAGAGGGTGAATAAAGCAGATGGGTTCTAAATGCAAAATTTCATTTTGTATCATTAGTAGGTTAGTTCACCCCTCATTGGCTCACCATCTGCCATCAACTCAGGCTTTTCAACCCTCCACAACGCTGCAGTTGAGTATGAAATGCAGAAGTTTGATCTTTGATGCCTCTCAAAGACACCACCGGTTTTCTGCAACAGCACTGCTGCATGCTTATTGCATTGTTATGGCATTCTACTAGAAGTAGCTGGTGAACAGTTTACATGTTTAATGTTATCCGTGAATTAAATTTACAATAGTTACATTTATTTATTTATTTATTTTTTCTCATCTCATTTGGATTTTCCCCTATTGTATGTAGGAAACTGAATTCATGAATTTGCACAATTCTGATCATTTATTAAGTACCAATGTTAATAGTTTTGTGACATTTGTATAAATATTGACACAAAATGTATTTGACAAGCACCAGGTGCATAAGACAACGTGTATGTCTATTTCATCTCATTCTTGTCCAGGGCTGTGTTTCCTAAAAGCATTGTAACCAATGATCTCAACCATCTTCGTAGGCTTACAATGTTTTTGGGAAATGCACCCTAGGTCGGTGTCGAGCTTCATTGGCATATCTAACTCTAATCTTTGGCTCATTGAACTATGAAGCTGCTGTGACTCTCTTGCTGACGACTGGGATCAAACCCAGAGATATAAACGCCTCTACATGACATGAAGTTACATGGAACGACGATTAGTTTTGGCTAATTATTAATTCATCAATCTGATTTCTGTCAATCAATGTGTTGCATTGCCAAACAGAACTACTGTACAAAAATAATGATTTTTTTTCAAACATGTTTCCTTGTTTCCTGAACACGAAGCCTGGTTGTCAGGTTTTTTTTATATTTACCCATTTAGCATATGTTTTTTTTTTCTAAAGTGACTTGAATTGAATCGAACCCATGACCTTGGTACTGGTAAATTATTCTGATCATTCAAGATCACTCTGAAAGTGACATTGTTATTTTGTGTCATTATCGTTATAGCTGTAGTGTGGACTTCCCTATTTCACAGAATAAAATTTATGATTATATGATTTATGATATAATTATAGTTATTGTTACAGTTATCATCCTTTGGGCTTTTGGACCTTTCTGCAGAATCAGTCTATAGTCTCAGGTCTTAAAGTTTTCAAGGATCAAACATGTTGGTGAAATATATACAGCTGGAATCAAAAGTATATTAACTGTAACTGTCAGTACAGTGTACCTTGATAATGCACCTTTTTTTTTTTCAAGCAGACTATAAAGTCAGAAGCTCTAGACAGATGTTTCTTACTACCACCCTTCTGATTTGATTTCATACACTATGAAGCATTAAAGATGGATGACGCGAACATCAGCAGTGCTGGAGATGACAGCTCCTGTTGCAGTTGGACCTACTTCTGCCTATTTTCATTGTTATCCTTAATCAATGATTATCATCTTGTCTGAAGACTTCTTGATCTGTGAATGCTTTAACATCTAATTACAGACTACTAAATTATCGTTGTATAGGAGCTAACTTCTGTGCAGAGCGTTCCTTTAGGTTTCCCCGCAAGGGTATTTTATTTCGGGAGACAGTCGGCTAAGAAGATTATAAGACCAGTTTTCAATTTATCTCCCACCCCCAGACTCTTCTTATTGACTGACTTCCTTATCACTGTTTACCAGAATCCAGAGAATGACTGGCATCGTCATCCCAATCTGACACTTTGGAAACTGCTGTTTTTCAGAGAGTAAATTAGTTCAGGCCTTTTTCAACCCAAAACACATTTGCTGTTGTGCATTGTTTTAGCATAGTTCTATCCGGTTTTGAACTATGAAAATGTATAAAGAGAAGTAATTCCAGGTCAGAAATGTTGTGTGAGCAAAAATACTCTGAGATATTCAAATGCTTATAAATACTTATTACTGGTGTGCATAATTAAATCACACACAGAAACATGCACACATGCGCACACGCGCGCGCACGCACACTCACACACACACACACACACACACACACACACACACAACAGTTGCACAATTAAAATAGATAAATGATTTGCAAAGAGTAATTACAGTGAGAATGTCAGTCATCAGACAAAACACATGATCTCTCACACACATGCAAAAAAATAAAATAAAGAATAATAGAAAATGGATGAGTGTTATATAAATGTTACTGATGCAATTTTGTAGTATTTATTTATTTATTTCAGTCATCCTGATATCTAGTTAGCAGAGTGTCCAATGGCTGATATAATGTCAGTATTTCATAATTAAATGAAAGCAAATGTGCTGAGATTTCTGCCAAGTTTGCTAAAAATTATTTTACACCATGGTAACTCTAAATTAAAAAAAAAAAATCCTGTCTATGCATTGGTCAATGCTGATGATCTAAAAACTAATCAGCCTGATGTGACAAGCATAAAGTTATTTGTATCCAGCAAATTCATTTAATAACAAGAGACTGTGCTTTAAAATTGTAACATCCTCCAATACTGCAAAATACACCTACTTGTATTTTGGTCTACTTTGGTCTGCAGTTCCACATTTCCACAGTTATTAAAATAAAATAGATTACAAATAAAATAGATGAATGAATAAATGATTTGCAAAAAGTAATTACAGTGAGTGGGCAGTGTCAGTCATCTGATAAAACACATGATCTGTGTCACGCAAAGACCAATTGGGGGAGAAAAAAAAAAAAGAAAAGAAAGAAGAAGAAGAAAAAAAAACATATACAAAGCATATAAAAAGCGTTGAGAAGAGAAGGTGCCCAGTGTCTGGGATCTTAGTGGTGGAGATGCTGTGTTCGGGGAGGGTCGACTTTGAGCTGACATTGAGAGTGACGGTCTGTGCTTCTTGTAACATCTCTGGACGCTCATGGTAGACGGAGCTGCTCGTGTCTCTGGCTCTTTCCCCCTGTCCTTCAGCACCACAGAATTGGACAGCACCAGGCAACCAGACCCTCATTCACCTTACCCCTCAGGATAGCTGTTTGCTTCACTTGACTTCATGGAAACATTTTGCACGGGTTTGGACAAGTAAAATTCCAAGTGTCTGATTTGGAGAGGAACCAACGGATACGCGCACACCACAACCAAACTGGCAGGAAAACCGTTCCAGTGTAAGTAGATCACATTTGACTGACATAAAACAAGAATGCGTTTGTCTTCGTAGTTTTCATATGCATGGAAAAGGCTCCTGCAAAGTTGTTTGAAAGTTAAACACCTAAAACGAACTGTTTTAACGCTGGACTTAAGTGAAACGCGATGTTTATGCGCGCTTTTCAGACTCAACAGTCTACAACACGCGTTTTTCTTTTTTATCGATGTTAGTCTCGCAGTCGTCAAGCATTCATTTATCCTGCTAAAAAGCTTCCGTAATAATCTGCAAGTTGACAGTTTTGCGCGACTTCTTGAGCCCGCATTTCTCACAGACGGCGCGCGCACAAATGCTTCGCGCCCGGTTGCATCTTTGCTGATTTTACCTGGATGTAAACAATAAATAATAACCTGACGAGCTAATTCGAACTGTTTGACATAACCAAAATTAGATCTATTATTTGGATTCGAGAGAAAATTATCTCAACTTCACCCGTTGAATAATTTAAATAGAGTAAGAAATGCAAATGCTATGCCATTTAGCAAACGATTCTACAATTAACCGCAGGCACCGTTAAAGTTTTAGATAACAAAAATGCACAAAATCGGTTCTTTCAGTTATTTAAAATAAAGAAATGTGGACAGACGCGTTTTGTCTGAGCTTTTTATGCCGCGCGCCCATCACACGTGCGCCAATTGGTATTATATATATATATATATATATAGTTATCTTGTTTAATTTAATATTTTTTATTACGTTATTATTGTGTTGATGAATTGACATCGAATGCATTTGAGCAACACCAAGCACAAGTGAAATAATGAGTATATCTAAACTCGCTTTGTCTCAATGGTTTCCAGGTCAGTGTCAAGCTTCTTTGGCGTTTTTTGACTCTAGTCGTGGGTTAACCGAACCGCGAAGCTGCTGTCTACGTGGACCGGTGCTGAACTCTCCCGTCCCTCTGCCAGGACAAAACCCAGAGACATGGTCACGAACGGCACGAAAGCATCCGATGGACACGTTTTAACAGAGCTGAACGAAGCGGCCACCGCCAACGACAAGCCAAAAACTCTGGTGGTCAAAGTTCAGAAGAAAATGGAACTTCCCGACAGAGAAACATGGCAGGGAAAATTTGACTTTCTTCTGTCTTGTGTTGGCTATGCCATTGGACTTGGCAATGTCTGGAGATTTCCCTATCTATGTGGAAAAAACGGAGGAGGTAAAGAAACACCCCGGTTGTTTTTACAATGCATTTCCCACCTCTTTACAAAATTGATTAAAAAATAATAATAATAATAATAAAAAATAACAAATAAATAAATACGATTTCGTAAATGAACGAAAATCACTCTGCAGATTGAATAAGGTACAAAATAGGCTACGCTTTTTGTCCAGGATGCGCGCGAAGTAGCATTGAAATCACTGGAAGCGCAGTGGAAGCATGGATTTTAAAATCGGATACGTATTTGAATATGTCTCATTATGTCACTCTTCTGTCTGTATAGGGGCGTTCTTGATTCCTTACTTTTTGACCCTCATATTTGCTGGGGTCCCGTTGTTTCTTCTGGAAACTTCCCTCGGTCAGTACACGTCCATTGGTGGTCTTGGAGTGTGGAAACTGGCCCCTATGTTCAAAGGTAATCATGAACCACAAATAACCCTCAGATGAATTAATCCATGCTCTTTTTAGAAGCGTGCTAATGATGGTGTCTCTGCATTATAGTCCTGTGTCCTTGCCAAAAATGATCTGAAATGTGGAGTTATTTGAGCGCACATGTCTCCGTAGGTGTTGGCCTGGCAGCAGCAATCCTGTCGTTCTGGCTTAACATTTACTACATAGTCATAATCGCTTGGGCAATTTACTACCTGTATAACTCATTCACCACAGTAAGTACACGTTTGGGTATCATATATGAAATTGCTAAAATACCAGTGACTGTTGCCTAGATTCTTGAAGCGCTGTCTCAGGGATTGTCTTGTTTGAAATGTCCTGTTTCAGGAGCTCCCGTGGAAATCTTGTGACAACCCTTGGAATACAGACAAATGTTTCTCAAACTACAGCATGGCAAACACCGCCAATATGACGAGCGCCGTTCAGGAGTTCTGGGAGTAAGGGCAGATTGTTTTTTTTGTTTTTTTTTCTGAAACACTCTGGAATTTCGTATTCTAGCAACACACAAACACTTTCCTTTTGTCCTCGGCTGTGCAAAAGAACCACTGTTGTTTCACAAAAATGCGGCTATTGTGCTATTTTTGGCAAACAACCCTAGCTGAATGCTTTGCATCTGCAATTAGACGGGCTCTATTTCAAACTGTTTGTGAGTTACATGGGCTGACAGATATAATTCTACATCTACGTTCTCTAATAATGTTTGTTCCCCTTTCTCGCTCAGACGTAACATGCATCAAATGACTGATGGTTTGGAAAAGCCGGGAGAGATAAGACTGCCACTAGCAATAACACTAGCCATTGCCTGGGTTCTGGTCTATTTTTGTATCTGGAAGGGCGTAGGGTGGACTGGAAAGGTAAGAATGCCCTTGCACATCACAACATGACATTCAGCCATGCTATTTGTTTTTAACAAATTCAGAAATTCAATAAAGCTCTGAATATTCAAAATCAGGCCCGTGATCAAGGCTTTAGGATCAGAATCTCCTAAATAATGAAAGTGTGTCACGCTTTCACAGAGCTTCCCAATTGTCGTTTTTCTTCAGATACAATCACGGTGTGGTGTCTCATAATATCAAAGCAAACATGTTTTTTTTTTTTCTCTTACGGCTGTTGATATGTCTTTCAGGTAGTATATTTCTCAGCGACATACCCGTACTTCATGCTATTTATTCTGTTCATCCGTGGAGTGACGCTGCCTGGAGCGAAAGAAGGCATTTTGTTCTATATCACGCCTGAGTTCAGCAAGCTGAAAGAATCAGAGGTAGAGCGCTTTGTAATTATCATACGTTAATAGACGTGTGTTCACAGGCGTATCATTTGGTGAATTTCTAACATTTCTCGTCTTTTGTCTTAGGTGTGGCTTGATGCAGCCACTCAGATCTTCTTCTCTTACGGTCTGGGCCTGGGCTCTCTGATCGCCCTTGGGAGCTACAACCCTTTCAACAATAACGTTTACAAGTATGCAGCAATTGTAAGATTTATTAAAGGGCGTTCAAATGTTATCCTTAATATGCATCTTTAATCAGACACATGCGTGAAAATTTTGTATTTCAAAACAGCCAAGCGTTTTTGGCTACAAAAAACTGCTTCCTCGTCACTCTCAATACAACACATAGATAATAGGATAAATAATGATGGATTACTAAACAATTACATGCTCTCGTCTGCTTCTCAGAGATTCTATCATCGTCTGCTGCATCAATTCCTTCACCAGTATGTTCGCTGGATTCGTCATTTTCTCTATCGTAGGTTTCATGGCCCACATCACACAGCGGCCCATTGCAGACGTGGCTGCATCAGGTAATTATGATGGATTTCAGTCTGATCACTGGATGAAGACCTACTACTATACTTTGCGCAATGTTTTGGCGTCTGGTGTCAACTATTATGAGCAGTTTGCATGGTAGCATAAAAATGAATCTTATGGTACATATATGTCACAATTTTAAGAGATTATATGGTTATATGGGTCCCACAAGATAAAAATTTATAGAATTAATATTGTCGTTATTTAAAATGCAGTAAATCATTAAACATGTCTTTGTCCTACATGGACCTGTTGTTATTAAATCTGCAGTGTTATTCGATTTTTTTTTTTAGCCAAATCTCAAAATTGTCCTATGGTGTGACAATGTTAATAAACACCTCCGGCATAATTGTACAAGTGTCTATTTTAGTAAATGGCAATAATTTTTTTTCATCTATACATTTCTGAAAACGTAGGGACTTGATACATTTTGTCTCTGAAAACCATGTGCTGTGGTGTGACACCATATCCTGATTTTAAATTGTTGTCTCAGAATTGTTCAAATATTTAACTTTTTTTGGAACCACTACAAAAATGTAATGTTTTGTTGTCCTTTGGTGTGACATCCCTAAATTATATATATATTTTTTAAATTAAAAACTGTATGTTAAACAACATAATCATGGAAAATTATGCAAATGTCTGTTGCTTACCGCTAATGACAGGTTAGCTCGGAATTGCAAGGTCATTAATTGACAGTAAAAGGCTGAAACGTCCTTTGGTGTGACAGATAATGTCCCCCGGTGTGATGCCTGTACTGTCACACCACAAGACAAAGATGTCACACCACAGGACAAGGTCTCTTTAAAAAGCATTTTAAACTTCAGTGTTCTTGAATGCAATAATTACATTAATAAAACTATTTTCTGATGTTTTTACAGAAAATAAGTATAAAATGTGATACTTTGTTTTTGAAACAGAAATAATTGAGGGTGAGAAATTAGTGGAAAAAACAGGACATGGAAATATACAGAGAAAATTAACAGGGATCCACGCAGAAGGGAGGAGATGAATGAAGCAGAAAGTAAAAAGAATCAAATTGATGCCTTAAAGAGAGTAGCCATATAGTTTTAAAAAATCAATTCACATCTTAATGAATATAGTTTGAATATCAATCATATTTAGCTGTGCTGCACACACAGCTAGAAGAGTTTCAGTAACATACTGATTAAGAGAATTAATTTTGTTGATGAAAATTTTTTTTAGTTTTGTTTAAAAAACATGTTGATATTGTTTGTATCAAAATGAAACTTTTTTTCTCCTTTGACATGTTCAAAATTAAATAGAAATAATTTAATAACTACCATTTCTGTCCTTTAGTGTGACGTAATGTCCTATGGTGTGACACACATAAAAGAACCACAGATTTGTTTTTGAACAAATGACAGCAAAAGTTTTGAACAAATGACAGCAAAGTTTGTCTTCTTGTCAAAATTTGTCTTGAAATTGTCCAACAAGTCATGGGGGAAAAAATGATGTTAATTATAATTTCATTTGATATAAATAGGACTATATGAAAATAAGTGTCTAACAATGAAGATAAAACTCTTTCATGCTATTTTTTAAGAGTTTCGTAATTTTTGCAATGTCACACCATAGGACAAATTCATGGTATAGTTCAGAAAAATGTTTAAAAAAAGTTTTAAATGTTATATATATATATATATATATATATATATATATAACATCTCTTAAATTTGTGACACAGAGTGGTGGCTACATCAACCATCAAAGCTGCTACAACAGTAATTATTTAAAAAAAATCATACAACATATTATTTATGTACATCTTGCATGTTTTAGGGTTTTTAGTAACAGGGTTGCTAATATTACAGATCTCAGATAACATAAGTTGTAAATAAAATGCCTATCATAATGTTTGATTTGAGGTTTACCATCTGTGCTATGCATAAAAGTGACCAACACTGAAATTAGACATTAGAGTTTTATTTTAAAAATAATATGCCATAATACAGATATTCTAAAGCTAAGTAAACCTGTTTTGATCTCAGGGCCAGGGCTGGCATTCTTGGCCTACCCAGAGGCGGTCACACAGCTTCCCATCTCACCGCTCTGGGCAATCCTGTTTTTCTCCATGTTGCTTATGCTTGGCATTGACAGTCAGGTAAAGAGCATGTTTCAAACATGCATGTGTGTGTCTTCAGGCATCCATATTTGTGTAGTAATAGTATGTCAAATCAGGTATTAAATATACGGCTGAACTCAGAATAGCATATACAGTAGTATGCTATTCCAAATTCAGCCAGTATTTCTCACTTGAATACAACCCGTCCATTTAGATATCCTTTTAGGGTTTGTCTTTTAATTATCGTATATGTCTTTCGGAATAAATGCTTTTTATTCTGTGTAGTTCTGTACGGTGGAGGGATTCATCACTGCTCTGGTTGACGAGTTCCCACGCTTGCTACGAGGAAGACGAGAGATCTTTATCGCTGTAGTCTGCCTCGTGTCTTATGTGATTGGCCTGTCAAACATCACACAGGTAAATGCACACATATTCCTTCTCATCTTTCTATGGATTTCACATCACCCTATGAAAAGAGATGGGGGCTGATCACGATTTTATTCTAAAGCTTTGTATGTAATGGAATATATGGTAAAAATACATACAAAGAGTGGAATAAGAGCTCTTGAAGTTGCATAAAGTAGGTTCACCTCAGAGGACAGAAACGTTTGAGTGTTTTTGCTGGGATATGTAATGACTATGGAGTGTTCAACCACTATATAACCTCACACTGTTATATAAAAGCTAGAAATGGCTTGGACACTGCAGGAGAAAAAAAAATGAATTCCAACTATTACTTAACAGATAATACACTAAATACATAAAAATAAAAGTAAATAGACTAGATTACGCACAGGAAAATGATAGAATGAGACGTTTTGGGTGTCTTGGGTGAGAGCGTGTATACCATTCATCAGTGCATCTTACAGTCACTTGACACTTTTCATGATCCAATTCATTTGCATTTGATTTGATTTCCTTTCTGCGCAAGCAGTTTAACGCAGAAATATTTCACATTACAAAAGTAAAACATAATTTCATCTTGACCTTAATAAAGAGCACAAGTGCTTGTGGTAATACAGCAAATCACGGAGATGTTCACAACCATTTCAACCATTGGATGTGCAATTGTGTATAATCCTAACCCGAATACTACATACTTTTCAGGCCAATCTTGTGACTCACAGCAGGGAAGAGAAAGCTAGCTTCGCTAATGCTTATTGTTGCTACCATGCCTTTGAACCCAAACACAGCTAACGAGATGAAAGAGCTGGTTTTCAAAACCAATGTAAATGAACCACATCTCTCGCTAATCATGGCAATTTCTCAACAGGGTGGCCTCTATGTGTTCAAACTCTTTGACTACTATTCTGCCAGTGGAATGTGTCTGCTGTTCCTGGTGTTCTTTGAATGCATCTCCATATCCTGGTTCTACGGTAAATATGCAACTTTGTCTAATAATTCAGTAAATTTAATTTTCCAAATAGATATTAAGTTGCTGAGAAGTTGAACCTGTGGCGTGCATTTCAAACAAAATATTTAAAAAAGAAATTGCATGCCGTATTTATGACCTCATATGAATTAAACGAATACATGGAAAATTTGTTTATCACACCACATGATAATTTAAAGTGAATTAGTGAAATCAATAAGGTGAAAAAGAAAGCTGATGTTTCGCTTATAGATTTTGTAGGAATTAATTAATTTGCTTTTTATTCCTCACATTCAGACATAACGCATAACGCATACTAATTATTATCAAAGATCTTTATAATTCATGCTAATCTCGCTGCCAGACTCATTTCCACACTCAGTTGATCTGAATGAATATGAACCTGTGGAATCTTAATTGTTGTGCATGGCAGGCTTGATTATGCAAACTACTGCATGATTCTCTATTTGCATTTATGAAGGGTTGTACATACAGCAGACCTCCGCCCGGCAATAATCCTTGGCGAACCGCTCATGCATTGTTTTGCAGTAGCGTATGACCCTCCCCGTGATTTTTATTCTGTGCCTACCGCAGGTGTCAATAAATTCTACGGCAATATTGAGGAGATGATTGGATACCAGCCCTGCATTTGGTGGAAGCTGTGCTGGGTCGTATTCACCCCTCTGATTGTGGCGGTAGGCGGTTTTATGGTGTCTTTGTGTACTGGAAGCATTTCTAAGGTGGAAACACAGGCTGACTGTTTGTTCCTTCTGTCGTAGGGTGTGTTCCTCTTCAGCGCCGTTCAGATGGTCCCGCTTACACTGAACAATTACGTGTTCCCAAAGTGGGGGCAAGGTGTAGGCTGGTGCATGGCCCTGTCGTCCATGATTCTTATCCCAGGATACATGGGCTACATGTTCCTCACCCTGAAGGGCTCATATAAAGAGGTAATGCTTGCATTTTCCTCACAGCCACAGGTGCATCTGTCAGGGAACATGAAAGTACCTCCACTGACGACAGAGTAATTGATTTAGATTGCGTGCATTATTAATGCAGATGTTTCAGCATGGGGTGAAGCATGCACTGTTCCTATTTTGTGGCCATTGGATTCATTCTAATTGCATCAATTAGTTTTAAGTTCTTGCCATTTGAGCATGCAATCAGTGACTTGGACTGATTGAACAAATTAGAAAGGAGTTTTTTTCACAGGAGTATTTTTCGCTGCACGAAGCGTACCTCTCTATCTCTGAATCATGTTTCTGAGACTAGTAATTAGGAACAAAGAGCCCCAGTCCCAATTCAGTGTGAATATCGTGGATCTTCTTATAATTCTGAATCACAGGTTCCCACCAGGGCAGGAAAAGTTTGGATTTGGCTTCAATTGCATCTTGATTTCCTAATTGTACCAATCAAGGGCCGTGATTTGTGCTTTTATGCTTTTATACTTTCTTTGCTCAGCAGGAATAGTTTGTCTGACCTGGAATGGCAGCTGATGATTTTCCTTCCCTTTTGCAGCGCCTTCGGATAATGACTCAGCCCACGACGGTGGTTCGGGCTCAAGAGAACGGGCCAGAACAGCAACCTGAAAACCCCACTCCAGCCAATGACGAGGCTTACATCTAACCGCCCTCCCCCTGCTTCACCCCGAATGATCAAAGGTCAACGTTCAGAGAGAGAATAAAAGAGTAATCACGGTTGATCACAACCAAGGACTTCCATGTCTAGAGTATATTCACCTACCTCCGAGGGAAAACCAACCTGATTACAGTTTGAATTGTTTTGGTACATATATACATAGGGTCCAAAAAATCTGTCCAGCGATGTTCTAGGGTTAATCTATATTTCATATGCAAGATTTTAGTCTTTCTAAAAAAGAAAAAAGAAGAAGAAGAAAGTGTTACCAGAGGATATCATTTAAGTGATAATTCAAGATTTGGCATCCCAATGTAATTTCAACACCACCGTGTTAATTTGATATTACATGTAATTAATGTATTAAAAATACAGTTGTAGGTTAGAATCGAATTGTATCTGATTGTATCTGAAAAAATATATATATACACACATTTATATATCTATATAAAAGCAGGGAGCGAGAATATGGGAGCGTGCAACAGGGCAAGATGAACCTTGGATGTCAAGGTTACGTAGCCAGACGACACTTTTCAAGACTCTACCGTTTCAAACAGCCCTTCTCCCGTTTAGCCCTCGGGCAAACCCTGAAAAGCACAAGACAAGTATGGATTTGGTTTACAAACGCCCCAGGCAGCGATGAATTACCAGCCGCGGGGGCCAATTGACGTCAAAAAAGACTGTTACTATTTTTTTCCTTTTTTTATTTTCTAAGACAAAATAACTTTGTATGTGTTTTTTAGAATCATTTTAGTACATGTTTTCTATGTAAGAGTAAGAAGGACCAAATTCATGTTTATGCTACTGACAGATCTGAAAAACTGTTTTACGTCGCACCGTATCACTGCACAGGGTCCGAAAAGTCATTTTTGGGGGCAGACGTACCCCGTGAAACCACTGTTAATCCTGCTCACCACATTTGCATGCCACTCCTCAGGAAAAATGGCGAAAGTGACCAAAATTTGCTCTCCTGGATCAAAAACGATTATAGCTGTGAGCAGCCTTCAGCAAATAATCTCTTCTGAGCAAAAGCTATAGTCTGTTGCCATGGTTTCTAGGGTCATTTTGTCAGACATCATTGACAAACCAGCACTCTGTGTCAAAAACTGACAGAGCCGTTGTTCGAATGAAAATATGTCAAGGAGAAATTATGCTGTTTTCTTTTAAATCTACAGACTAGATGGGCAATAAATAATTTACATGAAATAATATAAAGGGATATGTGTGTGTGTGTGTGTGTGTGTGTGCGTGTGTGTGTGTGTGTGTGTGTGTGTGTGAGAGAGAGAGAGACAGAAAGAGAGAAATGACTGGTTTATTTCCACTGTTTTATTTTTTAAAATGCCACTGGTGAAAAGCACAGAGCTTTAAGTTGACAAGCCACAAAGGTATCCGAAAAAGAGCACTGTTAGTTTGCTTCTGTGGCAGCTACATGTGACAGACATCTGGATTAATTAGTCGATTTATTCTCTGCAAGACGTCTGATGAAAAAATGTGCAATCAATAAGAGTTTTTCGTGAAATTGTATAAATTTACCATTCATCAGATTTCTCTCTGAAACAATGTTGTAAAACTGTACCGTGTAAAAGTACCTGTGAATGTCCGTTTTGAGGTTTTTGTCTTGTTGATGAACCTTATATTATTTGCTGTTTACTGCAATAATGCATCGATCTCAGAAACTATATAAAGCACATATCTTTCTGAAATGTAAAAAAGAATAGTAATAATAACAAATGAATAACAATGATGGAAGATTATAAGAGAATAGATAATATGTCTAGTCAGAAAATATTGTTTTGTATATTTCTAACTGTTTGGGCCTAATGTAAAATATTGATATGTAAAAAAAAAAATATATATATATAATAAATGTCTTTAGATGGTGTTATATAAAAGCATGATTGCCATGTGTTATCTGATTTAAAAAAATAAAGTACTATAGATTATAGTGTGTGCTGTCTCTTGTCAATAATTATTTGGTGCTTGCCCACATGAAATATTACATTTAGGCCTAATAAAGGAGCGCTTAAAACTACAACTGTGTGTTTAAATATAGACATATTTTTAGATTAATATATATATATATATATATATATATATATATATATATATATATATATATATTAATTCTGATAGACATTTAAGTGGAGAAAGTATTATTAAAAACAGCTATTTATTTATTTTTTTAAATTATATTTAATGTAGTATAACATTGCTCACATTTCAAAGTCTGGGAGATTATGCACAGGAGAAGCTTACACATAATGGTTTCCTTTGACCTATTCTTGGATTAATAGATGCCCTGATGGATTCTGTCCAAAGAGGATAATTAATCTCCTTCAGCGATTAACCCTTTAATAGTCCCAATGGAGCTCCATCCATCCAAATAAACAAATGATTTATTTACCATCTCTGATGATAAAATTCAATTATTAAAAGCACGCTCACAACAACAACAACAACAACAAAAGTAAATAATTCTGCATAATTATTTAGTATTAATTCTGCATAATATATATATATATATATATATATATTATTTATTTATTTTTTAACAGCAATCACAAATGTAATATTATTGGAAAGCTTTTCCTCAATTATTTGATGTCTAACTGATATCCATATGATCAAGCCCAGAGGTTACATTGTAGATAACCATATTCTGACATTCCCTGTGGCCTGCATATACTACCGCTGTGATATAATAGCTTGTGCTTGTGGATCCAATTGGCATGTTAAATCTAGTCTGGGTAGGGGGTTGATCAGGGACGAGACATTTGGAGGAGGCTTCATGTCAGAGTCTCTCCCTGGAGTCTTCAGTCCTGAACCAATGACAGATGTGTTGGAGGTAATTTACTTCAGGCAGTGCGTAAACTATAATTGTAAATCTGTTTTTCACAAAGAGCCAAGCCTAGAAGCCTAATAACAAAGACTCAAAATTCAACACTGGCACTTTTTAAAAATCATATTTTTTATAATAATTATAATAATTATTAATTATTAATTAATAAAAACAATAATACCAATAATAATTATTATTATTACAGCTCTTAACCAAAAATGTTATAATATAGTTATGTAGGTGTCTGCAATATATTTGTCAAATCTAAATCACATTTTAAGCAGCAATACTGTTAGCCATTGCCGTCATCAGTCCTAAATGTTGTGTAGATAATGAACTGGGTCTGTCCAAACACACACACACACACACACACACACAAACACACACACACACACACACTGGATGTATGCTCTTATCAGTGTTTTGCACATGGTAGGCCAGTATATTCACTGTTAGCTAAGGCATTTATTCAAATGATTTCAATTGTATCTTGATGTTACACACGTGCCTCATAAAATACATTTATTTGAAAACTGTAAAACTGACAGCTGCTGAATATCTGATATTTTCTCTGTTAGTTTCACTGATGTACAGACTGCTTCATGATGGCACTACAGAGGACAAATGAGGGGGGGGAAGGATGATAATTTAGCATCAATACTGCCAGAGAGTCTTTTATTTTTTTATTATTTTATTTTATTTTTTTTGCCATGTCACATTTCTGCAAGTGCCTTTTTCACAAATTAGTATTTTAAATGGGTTCTGTCATTTTTTTTTCTGATAGTTTCTTTGTTTCAGGTATTATGGGTTCCCTGTCATTACAGGTGTTTAATTTCCTTTTATTTGACAAATCAATTTCCCTGCTTTTCACAGTCTGTAAAAGCTAGGATGAAGTAATCTCCTTATTCTCTACTGCCTTTGTTGATGTTGAATGGACCAATACTGTTTCTATTTTAATATGCTAGTTATTGCTGATGATCCTTGCTCTGTTAAATAGTATTCTTTTTTTCATGTATCCATTCATAATTTTTAATTTTTAATTAACTTTAATAAAGTCATTTTGAAAGAGTATGTACACTGTATAAATACAGATTTGGTGTATTCACCTGAAGGTGAAAGGTTATTTTTATTTTTTTCAAGGAATGACAAATTTTCATACATATTGGGAGAGAAGAGGGCACTTTCAAACAATGATATTCCAGTGAGCACTCAAGCAGATTTTGTGAGGCTCAGATTTCTGGTTATTTGCTCATGTGTTGTTCTGTTTTTACAGACAATTACCTCACATTATGACAGTGGCTCAGGCAATGATGGTCACCCAGAACCATTCCAACCTTTTGTTTATTATTCAAGTTAAATGAACAAAGCACTTGAGGATATATCCAAAAACTATTTGTTGTGTGAACGCTTAACAGAACATAATGTAGAACAGCATTAACTTTTCAGAAATGTGTTGCACCATGGCATGTTACATGACAAAAATATGTCTAATTTTTAAACTAGTAATTTAAAGTACATGTTGGCCCAGATTTTAATTGAGCAATTAACTTGCGTGCAGTGCTTGTGTGGTCATTTGGCACCCCAGGCAAGACCAGCCCCCTCCAGCGATGTTATTCCATACTGTCGGTCACTAGCATTAGAAGCACACAATAGCAGTAACATGGCTTAAAAAGAGAAATTAGTTACACTGGCCTAGTTAACATATTTGACTGTTCTTCAATTGCAAATTGATTATAATGTAACTCAGAGAAGGGTTAGGTAAACTGAATTAGCTTTTGCAGTTGTTTTTTTGGCTGTGTTTTGGTTGGCCAGATTGTGGTGTGGTGGTAAAAATCAACACTAGGCCTCTGTAACATCATATAGAAAGTGCAACCAGTGTACCAGTGTAGTGTAACCACTAATCATTTAGTGTTGTTTAGTGTGCAGTCCACTGAACATTAATGCAAAATTAATTCTGTTGCAACGACAAAAATGAAAAAGCCTCAAGAAGCTGTGTTTAACAGTGAATTTGGAACAGAAAAAAAAAAAAACTGTTCTTGCTTTTTTTTGGTTACACTTTATTTTGATAGTCCACTTTAGACATTCTGCTAACTATAAGTAACTCTGTAACTACATGTCAACTAATTCTCATTAATTTGCAACGACATGTCTGCTATCTCTCAGAGTAGACTGTTAGGGTAGGTTTAGGGTTAGTCAAATAAGTTGACACATACTTGCAAAGTTTCTCATAGTCAGTATGTTGTATGTCGTGGACCCATCAAAATAAAGTGTTAGAAGACAGTCTACTAATGCTCTAATGACTGATAGTTGACATGTAGTTGCAAAGTTACTTATTGTTAGTAGAATGTCTAAAGTGGACTATCGAAATAAAGTGTTAACCTTTTTTTAAAAAAAAAAAAAAAAACAGTTACCACACAATAAATGTTTTAAAGGCAAAATGTATGCGTTAATTAATATGTTACTTGGTTTAAAAGTTAAATCATTAAATGCTGTCCTTCCTCTAGTTAAATGTGAGATTCTGCAGTGACAATAGATTGTTCACAATCCTCCTTCTATTGTTTCAGGTTTATCCATTATTATTCGAATGCTAAATAATTATACCTAGTTTTCCAAGTAAAAACCGCCAAATAATGTTTATGTCACAAATCTAGCCTCTGTGGCTCCCTCCGATCGCCACCAGAGGGAACCATCACCGGAGTACTGACCGGTTCTTTCGGACTCCTTTTCCCATGACTCCATGCCTGAGACTGATCACCTGCACAGGTGTCAGTGATCATCCAGACTATTTAGCCAGTGCCGTTCATACCCTCGTTGTGAAGTCTTGTTTTGCTATTGCTGACATTTCTGAGCGGTTTTCCCCTGTTGACTACCTGTACTGTTTATTCTCATTTGACCGTTTGCTGCCTGCCTTATTGACCCTGCCTGCCTTTTGGATATACTCTCTGTCTGCCGCCTGCCTCGACCTTTTGCATTGACCCTGTTTATGAATCTGCCTTGCCTACATTGCTCTTGACACTGTTGTTTGAACTTTGCTTGTTTGACCTCTTCTTTGTATTAATAGTCAAGTCAAGTCAAGTCACCTTTATTTATATAGCGCTTTTAACAATACAGATTGTGTCAAAGCACTTAACAGTATCAAATTAGAGGATAGAGTGTCAGTAATGTATAATGATAAGATTAAACACTCAATTTTAAATTTTCAGTTAAAGGCATTTCATTATTGAATTCAGAGATGTCATTGTCTAGCTCAGTTTAGTTTAAATATTATCTGTGCAATCAAATCGGCGATAATCGCTAGAAATTAAGTGTCCCCAACTGAGCAAGCCAGAGGCGACAGCAGCAAGGAACCAAAACTCCCTCTGTGACAGAATGGAGAAAAAAAAAACCTTGGGAGAAACCAGGCTCAGTCGGGGGGCCAGTTCTCCTCTGACCAGACGAAACCCACAGTTCAAAAGTTTATATTTCTATTTTAATTTTGTTGCAATTTCTAACAATAGTAGTATTATGTAGTTAGGTATTTTATTATATTTTGTTATATATTTTTTTAGTTTTATTGTATTCAATCGAGGTTTTCACTGGGGATATGTCTCTGGGGGTCATCTGGGTGTCCTGGTCTCCGCTGACGATCAGGGCTGTAGACATCATCTCTTGGTGCTGATCCACCATCTGATCGGATACGGACTGAGAAACAGAATAGGAAAGAAACAGACAAATATTAGCGTAGATGCCATTCTACTAACGATGTAACGAGTACATCGTGTGTTATGGGGAGTGTAATAAAAGCTGGATCTCAACGTCACTGACCCATCATTACAGAAGACTAAATCGATCCAGCAGTTTTCTACCACTTCACTACGGAGGTATCGGCTCAAGCATCAGCACTGGCTTCACACCAACAACAGCTTAGTCGACTTACCTTGCTCACGGAAGAGTTGGTAAAGACCCTGAAAGCCCTCCAACTTTCGCCATCCGCGATGAGTCCTTCTCTGCCAAATCCACCACCACAAGCTCCCATTACCGCCAGCCCTCGCTTGGCATTTCCCGAAAAGTTTGGATCACCCACGAGATGTAAGGGATTTTTGCTTCAATGCTCTATGTTTGTTAACCAGCAACACATGTTATATTCCACAGACAGTTGAATTGCCTTTGTTTGCTCTCTCCTAACCGGACGAGCGCTGGAAGGGGCCACTGCTGTGTGGAGTGAGGAACGTGCTGTTTTCCTGTCTTTCACCAGTTTTCTTCAGCGCTTCAGGGAGGTTTTCGAACACCCCGCTGGGGGCAAGGAGGTGGGCGAGCAGGTACTAGCTCTCTGTCAAGGAAGAGGTACAGCAGCAGATTATGCGCTATCCTTCTGCACGCTCTCTGCGCAGACAGGGTGGTCGGATGATCCTCTCAAACTCCTCTTCCGTAAGGGACTCAGTGCGGAACTTCAGTCGGAACTGGCCTGCCGTGATGAGGGTAAATCTCTGGATCAATTCATTGAGCTGGCGATTCACATCGATAATCTCATCCACTCACAACGACAACCTCGTTTCTCCTCGGCTTCCGCCGGTATGACATCGCTGCCTGAACCTGAACCCATGCAAATTGGTTTTACTCGTCTCAGCGTGGAGAAGAGAGAGAGATGTATGCACCAGAATCTATGTTTATACTGTGGCCTCCCTGGACACCTGAGAGCTTCTTGTCCCACTCGTCCGCCTCGCAACCCTTCAACAGTGAGTCAAAGTTTCACCATATCATCTGTCTTAGAGATACCAGTTACCTTAAGGGTTAATGGGGAGGTTATTGAAACTACGGCTCTTATCGACTTGGGGGCAGCGGGAAATGTCATTGACTCTGCATTCTCAAACTTATCCAGTTCACCACCGAGGATCTATCACTGTGCACCGGAGCCTTTCACACTGAGACCATCCGACTATTTGTCTTTCAATCACCTCAAACTCCTATCATCCTGGGACTCCCCTGGCTGGAGAGACACAATCCGACTATCTCCTGGTCCAATAAACAGATAATTCAGTGGTTTGAATCCTGCCGCCGACGCTGTCTAGATCTAACTCTTCAAAATAAAGTGAAAGAAGGGCGCCTCTCCTTGCACACAGACTTCCAGTTGTGTACCACAATTTAATCAAGGCTTTCAGCAAGACCAAAGCCTCACATCTATCTCCTCATTGTTCAAGTGACTGTGCCATAGATCTGCAAACCAATTCACATCCACCCAGGGGCCGAGTTCTCCATCTATCGCAACTTGAGTTTGAAGCCATGAGTTCATTCATCGAGGAGGAGTTAGCTAAAGGCTTCATTTGACCATCGACATCACCTGCATCAGACGGATTCTTCTTTGTCAAGAAGAAGGATGGAGGATTCAGTACGTGCATTGACTACCGAGCTCTTAATGATCTTACTGTCGAGTTCCCTTTCAGTCGGTCACTCCGAGTCACGTCGGGTGACCGACGAATTGGGATCTCGCTTAGAGAGACCAATCCACTTTGAGTGTAACTAAACGAGCCAATGCACATTGGCATGCGAGTATTGCATCGAGCTGCCGCTGATCACAGCCTGAGTATAAGTAGGCAGCAGGTGCAGCGCATATTCAGCTTTTCGCTTCGGAGCCTAGCGGTTACATAGTTCTGCTCCTGACTTCTGCTGACGAGTGAATTCAACGAGTTGAGCACGCTCTTTGGAAGACTCTCGTGCTGGTGGTACGGCGCTACAGTAGTAGACAGGCGAGGACTACTTCAGGTGGTTGCACGGGTGGTCTGAGGATTACAGTGGTGGCAAACCCTCCAGGGAACCAACTCTCGAGGAACCATCGCTCCCCTTGAGCTCCGAAACCAGTGAGCTGCCAATGGAACATGCTGGTGGAGCGTACCAGCAGTATCCTTGGCGCTCCTTCCGACGACCGGATGTCAATCGCTACATCGGAGGGTGAGCCGGAGCTTCCTGGGGAAGAAGCTGCCTCCACCTTACGCTACGGCGTTACTGCAGGTTCTTCAGGCTAAAAGCACTGGGGGACATGCACGAGGGTGGTCACGATCCGGAAGTTCTGAAAGAGCTTTGTACCGCTACTGACCTCGCGCTACGAGCTACACACTTGTGGTCCAGGAGCGCCATCTCTGGCTGTGTCTGGTTGACATAGGGACACCGACAAAGTTCGGTTCCTCAAGGTACCTGTGTCCCAGACTGGCCTCTTCGGCGACGCAGTCGAGAACATGGCCCAGCAGTTCTTGGCTGCACAAGTGCAGACTGAGGCAATCCAACATGTCCTGCCCCGGCAGGCAGCTGCTGCCTCACCTGTCCGCTGGCTGCAGCGCCCCAGCCTGCTCGTCGCCGAGTGTGCACCGCATCCGCAGCAGCCTCCAGATGCGGCGCCGTGGAGCTGGGCGTAGGCAGGCCGCCCTGGACCCCGTCAAACCTGGCGATGCTCGGAAGAGCAAAAGGCCCGGGACGGGCGACCCAGAGAGAGTGGGAACTGCTTC
Organism: Onychostoma macrolepis; assembly: GCF_012432095.1. NCBI lineage: Eukaryota > Metazoa > Chordata > Actinopteri > Cypriniformes > Cyprinidae > Onychostoma > Onychostoma macrolepis. The sequence continues at coordinate 6,671,405 of NC_081165.1, forward strand.
GGGAGATGGTGGATGCACCTCTCCCTCCCCTGGAGGAGGGCCGGGTGGAGAAATCTTTAAAAAAAAAAAAAAAAAGACAAACCTTGACAAGAGGCAGTTGTCTCTTTCTCTGGGTCCCAAAAGGGCATGGAGAGTCATGGACGGACCAACACCGTACCGCACTCAGCCCCCTCTCTCGCCAGTGAGCAGCTGTGGGCGGTTCGAGAGTGCGATCAATCGTACTACTCACGCACCCTCTGCCAGAACGCAGGTTGGTGTTACACACACGCTGACCCCGCCTCGGACTGGCAACGAGACGCCCGAGCCTGGTCCCTGCGTTCCCTTTCGCTGCCCCACCGCGGGTACGACGGTGGTTCCCGTTGGTGCCACTTGTGCGATTTCTAGGAGCCTGGCTAGCGCTTCCCAGTCCGTCTCGTTGGCTCCGCCAGACCATCAGTCTCGGCTATGCGATTCAGTTCGCCCGGCGTCCTCCCAAGTTCAGGGGCGTCCACTTCACTTCAGTGAAGGCGGCAGATGCTCCTGTCTTTAGTGCAGAGATCGCAGTTCTACTGGCGAAGGATGCGATAGAGCCGGTCCCTCCAGCCGATATGAGGACGGGGTTTTACAGCCCTTACTTCATTGTACCCAAGAAAGGCGGTGGGTTGAGACCAATCTTGGATCTGCGCGTCTTGAACGGGGCCCTTCACAAACTTCCGTTCAAGATGCTCACGCAGAAATGCATCTTCGGGTGCGTCCGTCCCAGAGATTGGTCTGCAGCGATCGACCTGAAGGACTAGTACTTCCATGTGTCGATCCTTCCGCGCCACAGGCCATTCCTGCGGTTTGCGTTCGAGGGACAGTCATATCAGTACAAGATCCTGCCCTTCGGGCTGTCCCTGTCGCACCGTGTCTTCACGAAAGTTACGGAGGCAGCCCTTGTTCCCCTGAGAGAACAGGGCGTTCGCATTCTCAACTACCTCGACGACTGGCTCATATTGGCTCAGTCTCAGGACCAGTTGTGCAAACACAGGGACTTGGTGCTCTGGCACCTCAGTCAGTTGGGCCTTCGGGTCAACTGGGAAAAGAGCAAACTCTCTCCGACGCAGAGGATCTCTTTTCTCGGTATGGAGTTGGATTTGGTCAACCAGACAGCACGCCTCACACAGAAACGTGCTCAGTCGGTGTTGAACTGCTTGAATACGTTCAAGAGCAGGACGGCGGTCCCACTGAAACAATTTCAGAGGCTCCTGAGGCATATGGCAGCTGCAGCGGCAGTCACACCGCTGGGGCTGCTTCATATGAGACCGCTTCAACACTGGCTCCATGGCCGAGTCACGAGGTGGGCGTGGCAACACGGCACTCACCGGGTCCAAGTCACACCGGCCTGCCGCCAAACCTTCACCCCGTGGTCAGACCTCTCGTTTCTCCGGGCAGGAGTGCCCCTGGAACAGGTCTCCAGGCATGTGTGGGTTAAACAGATGCCTCCACCACCGGCTGGGGGGGCCACGTTCGACGGGCATGCAGTGTCGGGGGTTTGGACGGGCCCCCAACTGCACTGGCACATCAATTGCCTAGAGTTGCTGGCAGTACGCCTGGCCTTGAATCATCTCAAAAGGCGCTTACGAGGCAAGCACGTGCTCGTCCGCACGGACAACACTGCGACCGTTGCGTACATCAACCGACAAGGTGGTCTGCACTCCCGTCGCATGTCGCAACTCTCCCGCCACCTCCTCCTCTGGAGTCAGAAGCATCTGAGGTCGCTTCAGGCCATTCACATTCCGGGCTTGCTCAACCTGGCAGCCGACAAGCTGTCACGAGCTGCGCTCCCCGGAGAGTGGAGACTCCATCCCCAGATGGACCAGCTGATTGGAGACGTTTCGGACTCGCTCAGGTAGACCTGTTCGCTTCTCTAGAGACCTCTCATTGCCAGTTGTCTTACTCCCTGACCGAGGGAACACTCGGCACGGACGCACTGGCACACAGCTGGCCGCGGGGCCTTCGCAAGTATGCGTTTCCCCCAGTGAGGACGAGAAGCAGGTCCTGCCCGTGGCGCCGTACTGGCCCACTCGGACTTGGTTCCCGGAACTGATGCTCCTCGTGACAGCCCCTCCTTGGCAGATTCCTCTGAGGAAGGATCTACTGCTCAGCATCTTGGGCTTGACTGAGACCTGGATTCGTCCAGAAGACTCAGCAACCCCAGCTGCTCTCTCTACTAATCTCTCTCTCTTTTTGGAGGCACTGGTCTGCTCATTTCTAACAATTGGAAATACTCAACCCGCTCTTCCCTATGCAATTACAACTCATTTGAATCTCATGCCATTACTGTATCAGCGCCGATAAAACTCCAGATTGTGGTCATTTACCGTCCCCCTAGCCAAATTCTAGCCACCTTCCTAGAGGAGCTGGACGGGCTGCTGTCCTCTTTCGTGGAGGATGGCACTCCACTCCTAGTCTTTGGTGATTTCAACATTCACCTAGACAAGCCTTATGCTACAGACTTCCATGCACTCCTAGCTTCGTTTGATCTCAAACGCCTTACCACTACTAGCACGCACAAATCAGGCAACCAACTTGACTTAATTTACACACGCAATTGTACTGCAGATAACATTCTGGTACAACCGCTACATACTGGACCATTTCTTCATTACATTTACATTACACTTTGCTTCTCCTGTGCCACCAACCCCTACCAGTTACTTTTAGACGAAACCTGCGCTCCCTTTCTCCTTCCCATCTCTCCTCTGTAGTATCCTCCTCTCTTCCTTCACCCACCCATTTCTCATCTCTGGATGTAAACGCAGCTACTGAGACTTTATGCTCTACCTTAACCTCTTGTCTAGACGACATTTGTCCTCTCTCCTCTAGGCCCGCACGGGCTGCTCCTTCCAACCCCTGGTTATCCGAGGTTCTTCGTGAACATCGGACTACACTCAGAGCGGCAGAGAAAATGGCGCAAATCAAACGATCTGTCGGACCTCAGTAGGTACCAGTCTATGCTCACATCCTTCTCTGCTAAAGTCCACACTGCCAAATCCTCACATTTCCGCAACAAGATCGACAGCGCTCCAGACATGCGTAATCTCTTCAGAACATTTAATTCCCTCCTCTGTCCCCTCCACCTCCTCCCTCCACCTCTATTACAGCTGATGACTTTGCCACTTTCTTTACAGACAAAACTAGATCAATCAGTGGTCAGTTTTCACCTCCACGCACACAGGACCCTCACCCTACCACATCCACTGCTAAAACTCCCATCTTTTCTTTCTGTCCACTCACTGAAGCTGAAGTATCCAAGCTTCTCCTCTCCAACCATCCTACAACATGTCCTCTTGACCCAATCCCCTCACACCTTCTCCAAGCAATCTCACCCACACTCTTACCTGCACTCACACACATCATCAACACATCCCTACTCACAGGTAACTTCCCCATTGCGTTCAAGCAGGCTCGGGTAACCCCACTGCTCAAAAAACCTACATTAAACACTTCTCTTATAGAAAACTACAGACCTGTTTCTCTCCTTCCGTTCATAGCGAAAACACTTGAACGAGTTGTCTTCAACCAAGTCTCACTGTTTCTTTCACAGAACAACAAACTGGATGCTAAACAGTCAGGTTTCAGGAGGGGCCATTCAACTGAGACTGCGCTTCTCTCGGTCACTGAAGCCCTGCGAATTGCAAAAGCCCATTCCAAATCATCAGTCCTCATTCTGCTGGACCTATCTGCCGCTTTTGACACTGTCAATCATCAGATACTCCTGTCCACCCTCTCATCACTGGGCATCTCTGGCATTCCACTTCGCTGGTTTGAATCCTATCTCACTGGTAGGTCTTTCAGGGTGGCCTGGGGAGGTGAGGTATCCAAAGCACACACACTGGTCACTGGGGTTCCTCAGGGATCAGTTCTTGGACCCCTCCTCTTCTCCACATACACTACATCACTGGGTCCCATCATACAGGCACATGGATTCTCATACCATTGCTACGCTGATGACACACAGCTCTACCTCTCTTTTCAACCAGATGATCCAACGGTAGCTGCAAGGATCTCAGGTTGCCTGGCGGACATCTCGGCATGGATGAAAGAACATCACCTGCAGCTCAACCTGGCAAAGACTGAGCTTCTTGTCCTCCCTGCCACTCCGACTCTACAGCATGACTTCACGATCCAGTTAGGTTCATCAACAATAACCCCATCAACTTCGGTCAGAAATCTTGGTGTAATCTTTGATGATCAGCTGACCTTCAAAGACCACATTACAAAACTGCTCGATCTTGCAGGTTTGCACTATATAACATCAGAAAGATCAGGCCCTTTCTGACAGAGCATGCTGCACAACTTCTTGTCCAGGCCCTTGTCATTTCTAGGCTGGACTATTGCAATGCTCTTCTGGCTGGACTTCCGTCTAATACAGTCAAACCTCTACAAATGATTCAGAATGCAGCGGCACGACTGGTCTTCAACGAGCCCAAAAGAGCCCATGTTACACCTCTCTTTATCTCCCTGCACTGGCTACCAATCACGGCTCGCATCAAGTTCAAGACACTGATGCTTGCATATAGAACAACCACTGGCTCAGCACCCGTTTACTTGCACTCTCTATTAACAAACTACATCCCCTCCAGAAATCTGAGATCTGCTAGTGAGCGACGCCTCGTGATACCATCACAGAGAGGCGCAAAATCACTCTCTAGATCATTCTCATTCACCATTCCTGGCTGGTGGAACGATCTTCCCACCTCTATCCGAATGCTGGATCCCTGTCAATCTTCAAGCAACAACTGAAAACTCATCTCTTTCGACAGCACTTGACTTCATCCTAAACTTAAAAAAAAAAAAAAAAAAAATTATCTTTACTTATTCCTTCCTTTGGTAGTTTGTATTTATTTGAACAATGCCTGAGACTTGGTGTTGCAAGCACTTCGTATGTCTGATTGCCTCTTCAAGATTAATCGCTCTATGTATTCCCCAATTGTAAGTCGCTTTGGATAAAAGCGTCTGCTAAATGACTAAATGTAAATGTAAATGTAAATCTACTGACACCCGCGTCCAGACCTCTGGAAACTTCATGTCTGGTCCCTGGACGGGACGCGGAGGTTCTAGGTGACCTACCCCAGGAGATAGTTGACACCATCACTTTGGCGAGAGCACCGTCTACAAGACATGCTTACGCCTTGAAGTGGAACCTGTTCGTCGAATGGTGTTCTTCTCACCAAGAAGACCCCCGGAAGTGCCCGATCAGAGTCGTGCTGTCCTTCTTGCAGCAAGGGTTGGAGCGAAGGCTGTCTCCCTCCACCCTTAAAGTCTATGTGGCTGCGATTGCTGCCAACCACGACCCCGTAGAAGGGAAGTCGGTGGTGAAGCATGACTTGGTCATCAGGTTCCTTAGGGGGGCCAGAAGGTTAAATCCCCCATGGCCCCCCTCTATACCCTCTTGGGACCTGTCTCTAGTGCTCAGAGCACTACAGCAGGGCCCATTCGAGCCTTTGCAGACAGTCGAGCTGAAGTTTCTTTCAATGAAGACTCTGCTCCTGCTTGCATTGGCCTCCATCAAGAGGGTAGGGGACCTGCACGCATTTTCGGTCGACGATTCGTGCCTAGAGTTTGGGCCAGCGGACGCCCAGGTAAACCTGAGGCCCCGGCCTGGCTATGTGCCCAAGGTTCCCACTACTCCCTTCAGGAACCAGGTGAGCCTGCAAGCGCTGCCCTCGGAGGAGGCAGACCCAGCCCTAGCTTTGCTTTGTCCCGTACGGGCATTGAGATGCTACGTTGACAGGACGCAAAGCTTCAAGACCTCAGACCAGCTCTTTGTTTGTCACGGAGGCCGGCAGAAGGGGAATGCCGTCTCTAAGCAGAGGATGGCCCACTGGATAGTGGACGCCATCACCCTGGCTTGTCAGGCACAGGGTGTGCCCTGCCTGTTCAGGTTGAGAGCTCACTCTACTAGAAGTATTGCATCCTCCTGGGCGCTGGCTCGTGGCTCCGCGCTGGCAGACATTTGTAGAGCTGCGGGCTGGGCGACCCCTAACACGTTCGCTAGATTCTATAGCCTCCGTGTGGAACCGGTTTCCTCCTCTGTTCTCACCTCAAACGGGTAGAAGCACGGAGAGGTCCCGATTTCGGGTCGGCTTGCTAAAACTGCTCCAGAGAGTCCGTTTGGTAGACCCTGTCGAGCTCCTCCGTCCCCTCGGTAGCCAGACGTGGTGGAACGTCTGGCTCCAGGCCCTCACTCGATGAATCCGTGAGAGCTGGTAGAGGGCTGGGTTCCATATGTAGAGACCTAATTGGATCCCATATGTGTAAGTCCACGGTATAGCCTCAGAGCCCGTGTTTCCCTGGCAGACTTCCTGCCATTACCCAAGAGGCTACAGTCTACCTCTAATCTTCCATATTCACCTAAACGGTTGTTATATGTGTAAGTGCTTCTGAACCTCCTTCGGGAAGGTTGGGCTTCCGTAGCGGTCCTGTTCCAAGTGGAACGGGTACGTTTCCCAGTGTTATCCAGTCTTACTGAGTGGGTAGTGCCATATCAACAGTAGCTGGTCTTCTTGTGGTGAGCCCTGACCTACGCCAAAAAGTAGGGGCGCAGGAGGCTTCCACAAGACACTGGAAGGGGCAGTATCCGTGGCCCTTTGGTAGGGATCCCAATTCGTCGGTCACCCTGACGTGACTCGGAGTGACCGACTGAAAGGGAACGTCTCGGGTACGTATGTAACCCTCGTTCCCTGAAGGAGGGAACGGAGACGTCACGTCCCGTCGCCACGGCTGCTGTACCACCGCTGAGCGGCCGGGTCTTCAAGTACTTCACCAAGCTCGATCTTCGCAGTGCATACAATCTCATTCGCATCTGAGAGGGCGATGAGTGGAGGACTGCTTTCTGCACTACATCAGGGCACTATGAATATCTTGTGATGCCGTTTGGGCTGGTCAATAGTCAATAACTTAGTAGGACCTCAATTCACCTCCCGAGTCTGGTCTGCTTTCTGTCAAAAACTCAATATCAATGTCAGCCTCACCTCCGGTTACCATCCTCAATCCAATGGTCAAGTGGGACGCTTAAATCAGGAACTCACCCGTTTCCTCCGCTCATACTGTCATCGAAATCAGGCCGACTGGACCCACTACCTATTATGGGTCGAATATGCTCAAAACTCCCTCTGCAAACCTGCCACAGGTCTCACCCCTTTCAAATGTGTGCTGGGTTTCCAACCCCCTTATTCCCATGGTCCGGGGAACCCTCAGAGTTACCTTCTGTAGATTCATGGCTCCAGCAGAGCGAGGAGACCTGGAATGAGGCTCATGTCCACCTTTAAGGGGGCGTTCAATGAACAAGGGAACATGCTGATCGTCATCGTCGTGCAAATCCTAACTACCATCCCGGTCAATGGGTCTGGCTATCTACCCGTGATCTTCATCTTCGACTCCCTTGCAAGGAGCTCAGTCCCAGGTACGTGGGTCCCTTCAAGATCCTTAGACAGATAACTCCTGTTTGATTTAGTTTGGGTTTGCCCTCCAATTATCATATCTTACCCACTTTTCATGTGTCTTAAGCCCGCTGGTGGTTCGAGAGGAGCGGAGGACCAGGAGGAGGCTGGTGACCAGGGAGTCCCTTCCATCATCATAGACGGAGAGGAGGTGTACCGAGTTCAGGAGATTCTAGACTTTTGTCGCCGGGGCAGGGTAATTCAGTACCTAGTGGATTGGGAGGGGTATGGCCCGGAAGAGCGGTCCCGGGTCAGTGCAGAGGATATTCTGGATCCCTCTCTCACCACAGACTTTCATAGGACCCATCCGGAAAGGCCAGCCCTAAAACCCTCTGGAGCCACTTGGCGGGGGGTGGCTCTGTCACAAATCTAGCCTCTGTGGCTGCCTCCGATTGCCACCAGAGGGAACCATCACCAGAGTACTAACTGGTTCTTTCAGACTCCATTTCCCATGACCCCGTGCCTGAGACTGATCACCTGCACAGGTGTCATTGATCATCCAGACCATTAGCCAGTGCCTTCCATACCCTCGTTGCAAAGTCTTGTTTTGCTATTGCTTACATTTCTGAGCGTTTTTCCCCTGTGTGTTTTCCTGTTGACTACCTGGACTGTTTATTCTCATCTGACCGTTTGCTGTGTGTCTTATTGACCCTGCCTGCCTTTTGGATATACTGTACTCTCTGTCTGCCGCCTGCCTCGACCTTTTGCATTGACTCTGTTTATGAATCTGCCTTGCCTACATTGCTCTTGATACTGTTGTTTGAACTTTGCCTGTCTGACCTCTTTGTATTAATAAAAGCTGCACATGGATCTCAACGTCACTGATCCATCATTACAGTTTACATGTAGTTACATTATGATACGTAATATTCAGAAGGTGGGGAGATCCCCCGGTCTATATGTCTCTGCATCTGCTGAATTATTTTTTTTATTCCCAGTGAATAGGAGTTAAAACTCCCACCTGGGTGATACTACTCCAATAATAGACCATGCAAAATACCCAAAATAATAATATCTTTAAAATATTGCCAAGTAACGTTGCAATATTTCAGATCCGGCCCACATCTGGCCCGCTTGGATTTCGCGTGACCCAGATGTGTGCCGGATCTGGGCCAAAACTATGTTGCTGTCTGGGTTCCTGTATGTCCTACAAGGCCATCTTGTTTAACTCTTCTCTGAGGACACTTCATACACAACAACCTACAGAGGGTCAATCATAATTTAAAAAAAAGACACAGATGATAATAAAAAAGTTCTTTGAAATTAAAATTAATAACGGTAAGACAGAACCAGTACTGTGAACGCACCTCACTTCAAACTGTAACAGCCTGTATGTATATTATTTTCTAAACTTTAAATGTAATGAAGTTTTTTGTTCAAGCAGACTTTGTTGCTTGTGGAAACCTCACGCGAGCCTTAAAATATTATTTGCACTCTTGAAGACTGTTCACCAAAGACTACATTTCAGTCCAGCAGAATTTTCTGCACACTTCACCACCGAGGCCAAAATGAGCATTGTGAATGTAAGAGCCTCACACTACATTGTTTGTTTGAATTGTATTTCAGGGCAGTTCGTGAAGACCGATAACCTGGACAGAAGTCAGTTGAAGATCTAGCCTCCACACCAGACTTCTCACGTACAAGGATTGCTGTCTACTAGATATTATGTGTACTCTTCAGACTTAGGTTCATGGAGATATTATTCAGGGACATGAACACTTGAATATTGCTAAAATAGAGAAACTACCTTATTTAAGAATTTTGTGTTAATTGCGTGAACATTAAACAAATATACAGTATATATATATATATATATATACAGTATATATATATATATTTCTTTTACTGTTTTTTTGTTTTGTTTTCCAAAACACCTAAAAGCCAATTCACATTGCCATACTCCAACAGGGTGAACACACTGACCAAGCAAAACAAATAAGCATGTTTTTTTTTTTTTTTTTATAGTTTTTTATAGTTTTTGTGGAAGTGTGAACAGACCTTAATGCTGTATGTTAAGTGTGAGATTCATTCAACTTGGTTTGCTGATTAAATATGATTAAATATTTGTTCAGAATATTGTTGTTGTTGTGACTATTCATCTGGGAGGGGTGTGTATCAAGTGTCTTGGTTATGGTTTTGTTGAGGCTGACATGTGGAACCCATCTGGTCCAGCATATAGGACCAGAATAGGGCCAGCTATGGTTATACAGGTATGGTCATACAGGACATCAGATCCCACATAGCAATTTTTCCCTTGGGGCCAGTCATGGGTAATTAACTTGGCTGAGACTTGGCCAGTTATGGTCCATGTGTGGCCCTTGTCTGGAATCCAGACCCGGTACACACTAGGACCGTAAGTCATCGCGGTATGTGGGCCAAGCAAAAGCTGATTGTGTGGGCCAGAGCTGGGCCAGAGAAAAATTGCTGTGTGGGAAGTTACATCTCAAATGACAGGGGATCAACTTATAACACATTTGTGGTTAAAAAGTGTATAATTTTTTATTGTTTTAAGAAAATGGCCGGTCGTTTCACTAGACAAGACCCTTATTCCTCTGCTGGAATTGTGTAGAGCCCTTTGAAGCTGCATTGAAACTTGGACCTTCAACCCATTGGCCACCATTGAAGTCCAGTATATGGAGAAAAATTCTGGAATGTTTTCCTCAAAAACCTTAATTTATTTTGGACTGAAGAAAGAAAGACATGAACATCTTGGATGACATGGGGGTGAGTAAATTATCAGGAATTATTATTCTGGAAGTGAGCTAATCCTTTAAAGGTAAAGCAGACACAACGCCAGGAGGGATCAGTCATCATACTCCATTAAGTCTGTTACGCTCCGTGGCTCAAAAGGGACGCAACAAAAACAGGGACACACAAGAAAGCCCAAAGTAGAGCACAATATTTATTTGCAGCAATGTTGGATGCACCAAAAGAAACAAACTTAAAGAAAACCAAATAGAAGCCCAGTCCAGTGTGCAGCTCTCTCGTGGCCATTCATCTTGCGTCTTTTTAAAGGACTCAAAAGGAAGTCAACAACAGGTGTCCTCAAAGAACAATCAGTTTGAGGGCAGAGCCAAACATCCACTTTGGCCGGAGTAAAGCTCATGACATGGGTCATCAAAAAACAATAATAAACAATTAATTTTGCTGAAATATGTAATACATGGGACTGCAAAACAGATGCAGTGGCGCAGTAATACTGATGTAATGAGTTCACAGGTGAATGTTTGTAGAATAATTTACAATAGCTTTCATTTTAGCTCAACCAATTGAACTATCAGTTTTTTGTTTTGTTTTTAGCTAATATCTACAGTAGTTGAATGTTCATTACTGATCTATATAATCTCTATTATAGATCAGTGATATTCATATAGAATCAGTCATAGTAAGTCATTCCAGCTCCTTCACTGAAATGAAAGTGCATTTGAGCAGTTTTTCCTCTGATTTAATTTATGATTTGTTTAAATGACTATTTGTTCTAAAACACTGACTCCTTAACAAATTTAATTTAACCACATCATTAACCATTTCTGTGTGCAGCATGCTTTATGTACAGAAACATATGTGACCCTAGAACACAAAACCAGTCAAAAGGGTCATTTTTTAAAATTTAGATTTATGCATCATCTGAATGCTGAATAAATAATATTTCCATTGATGCCATTGATGTGTATGGTTTGTTAGGATAGGACAATATTTGGCAAAGATACAACTATTTGTAAAACTGGAATCTGAGCGTGCAAAAAATCTAAATATTGAGAAAATCGCCTTTAAAGTTGTTCAAATTAAGTTCTTAGCAATGCATAATACTAATCAAAAAATTATCTTTTGATATACATATGGTAGGGAATTTACAAAATATCGTCATGGAACATGATCTTTAGTTACTAACCTAATGATTTTTGTCAAAAGAAAAACCGGTCATTTTGACTCATACAATGTAATTTTGGCTATTGCTACAAATATACCCCATGCTACTTATGACTGCTTTTGTGCTTCAGGGTCACATATCATCTCTTTCTCAGAAGCTTTAAAACATTAACATTTCAAAAGGTGAAAAACATGATATAGCACTGATTCTTGAGACATGGGGCAAAACATGTCCAGCAATTGTAACTGCTATTAGGTTTAAAAATTAAACTATTTTCAATTGTAAATGCTATGGGGGATTAATAATAGAATGCATTTAATTTTCCCCTTCAGTTTAATTGTGTTAAATCGTGTTTCATAAGATTTCAAAGTTGTGTCCCCACTTTTTGTCAACACCTTCTGACTGTCACAGTTGCTTACGGGAGGCTCAGGAGGAGGAGGGACAACCGGGAGGGGGCCGGCAGACAGAGACCAGGGAGGCGACGAATGAGGGAGGAGCCAGGGAGCTCCGGAGATCCGTGGCCGAGCCGGAGCGACTAAGGACCAAGGTGGAACTGGCGGGAGGAAGGAGCCCAACTGAGCCGGTGGGATGAAGCGACGAGGTGCAGCCGAAGGAGCGGAGTCCTTAGGCGATGGCGGGTCGACGCCCGTCCAAGGCGGAGCCGGAGGGACGAGGGAGCCCGGTGGAGCTGGAGGATCGACGGATGACGGTGGAGGCGAGGGAGCTAGGAGCCGAGGTGGAACCGCTGGGCCAACGGGCCGAGGCGGAGTCCGGGCCGAGGAGGCTGGAGGCGGAGGTGAGGGATACTCCAGCCCCAGCAACGCTGGAGGATGGCAGTCAAGTGGGGCTCGCACCACATCGATGGTGGGCTGAGGGCGAGCAGAGGGGCTGCCAGGGGACAGCGGTGGAGTAGACAGGAGCAGGTGGGAGGGTGGGCATTTTCGAGGAGCAGGCACTGGAGGGCATTTTCGAGGAGCGGGCACTGGAGGAGTGGAGCTGGCTGACTTGGGGAACTCAGGAGACGGAGGACTGGACGGGACCAGCGGGGACGACGGAGAGAGAAGAGGGGGCAGTTCGAAGTCCAGCTCAGATTCCCATTCGTTAAATATCAAGATCATAAACAAATAACCACAATTCCTCAAGGGTATGGAGTCACCCATATCAGAAATAGCATATCTTGCAAGAAGCCTTGCTCTCTAAATTAGATTTATGAAGTTTAAAAACTACAATTAGGATCTCCTTGATCTTAATGAGATGAAGCACACTTTGTAATGAATAACTTACTAGTTTACTAAGGTCTGGTTGAGCATGATACTGCTGCTCAGTAAATAAATCACTTGTATCTTCATTGAAAGTTCATAAACTTAACCTCATATGCGACCGATGAATGGACTGCCTACAGTATGTTATCTGTACATTTTCCATTTGAAAAGTCCCCCCTCCCAGCTTTACTCCCATGGTCAATGTCAGTGTCAGAGTATCCACATCAGTACCAGATGATATCCCGGACCATCACAATATTAGCATAAAACTTTGTTTGCCATGGGTCAGCTAAAGCACTTTTCGTTTTTTAAAAACACTTTGGTGAACACACGATTTAGAAATGCTAGATAAACCCAAAATGGAAAACCATTTGTGCATTGAATACTTTTGCAGTCCTGTCAGTGGAAACAGTAATCAATACAAAGATACCATCTTTTTTTAACGGGATTAGGTGATTGACAGCAGTAGTCGCCTATCAGCAAGTAGTACCCCCCCTACTTAAAGACCGATTGGCTGTCACCTGGGATGCGTCACGTCCGACTGTTCGCCTCTCGGGTATGTTTATGTTGGGGAGCTCGTTGTATAGGGCTAGTATGGTTGTGTGGGCTTAACATTTCTTTCCGTATGCTAATTTGGGCATGGTTTCCTGTGCCCCATTGTGCTGCTGGTGGGCATGACTGTGACAGATCCATGCCTATAAAGCATGCTATCTGGCGTGATATCCTGATGGTAAGTGTTTAACCGCAATTATAATTGGGAGTGGGGATAATATTATGATTGGTAACGTCTCCTTTTTGTGTTCGTTGTAGGATTCTCCCTCTCGTTCTAGGCCGTGATTATTTACTGCTGTCTTCGCGCTTTTAAAGCGCTGCTGCTTCACCCGCGCAGACGTGATCATCGTTATTAATTAAAGGGGACTGCTCGTCTGATTCTTATCGTGCCGTTTTAGTGCCCTGCTTCACATCTTTGGCTTGTTGGGGAGACCTGATTAGCTCTTTTCGTTTGTATAAGAATATTGGCCTTTTTCTTTTGACTTAAACCATTTAATCTTTTGTTTTCTTTTAGTTTTAATTCTGAGGAAGTAAAGTTTGTTTCCTTGATTTGATTTTCTTTTCTTAATGTTTGTAAAACTAATTAAGTGATTATAACCCTTGATGTATGTGATCAATCATTAATGCACTTCTGCTTGTGTCTGTGATCATCTATTGAGTTTAAGTGGTTTTGTGATAATCTCAGGTGACCAAATATTTGATCCTTGTAAGGTTATATTGCTTTCTCTCTTTATTTTTCTTTGTTATTGACATTCACTGTTGTGAGGACTTGCTTCATTAGTGAGGTCCATATTGCCATTTCCATGTTCATTTTTATAGATTCTTAATTTCTTTTTGATTTATTGCAGGAGCTGGGGTCTCACGGGTGGATTGATCTTCCTTGTGGTGGTGGTTCCTTATCGTGTGCGGTGTACACTTTGAGTGTTTGATAGTGTGATCAGACTGCACGGGTGTGTGTGCGCGCGTAGACGTGTTCCCTTGTAAAACCAAACTCTACATTGATTCCTGCCGTTAGTTTTATTTTGATTTACATATACATAACTGCTACATACGAAGTGGGTTTTTGTTGTTTTCGCTTTTTTTTAATTTGCGTTTTTGATGGAAGTGGGGTTTTTAGTGTCTCATGGGCTTTAGTGTCCAACATTTTAAATCATCTCTGTATTAATAAACATTTTGTATTTTTATACTTGACTCACGTCTCTGGCCTAATTCTATGAGGGAACCGAACCTGTGTGCTTTGCTCATTTGAGTGGTTTGAGTATTTTCCCTGGGATTAACCCCTAGGGTGGCGTAGTTGGACTTTCTTAATAGTAAAACTTTGGACTTGTGTCTCAAATTGCACTGCCCCACCACATTCTGGCGCAGTTGGCAGGATTTCCTCTTGTGTAGTACAGAGACGTGGGTTTTGTTTGTATTGGTTTTTCTTTTTCTTTTTTTTCGGTAGGAACCAGACCACGGCAGTCCCTCTTTGTGGCGGATCGGCACAAGTCAATTGGAGGTTATATATTTGAGTTAGGAGCTTGTGCATTTTGCAAATATGGAGGATAAATTTCGTGAGTTAGGAGATTTGGTAGCTCAACTAAAAGCTGATAATGAAAGGCTGCGGCAAGAGCCAGTGTCTGTTGCACAGCCGGGTCCATCTAATGTTTCTATTCCTGTGGCTGTAGATCCCCCATGTATTGGTGCTGGTGCATCGACAGCGGAGCGGTTTGTTTTCGTTCCTCGGGATCGTAAGTGCCCAAAGTTTAGTGGCCGGTTGGGCATTGGCATCAATGAGTGGGTGGAGGAGGCTCAAGCCTGTATGCGGCTTCGCCATCTGTCTACAGCTGATCAGGCATTTTTCTTGTTTGATCATCTGGAGGGAGAGGCAAGGGAGGAAATTCGTTATCGGTCGAGGAACGAGAGGGAGGATCCCAGGATCAAATCATTCAGGTATTGCGTGAACTGTACGGTTGTACAAAGTCTTACGTAGTGCTGCAGGAGTCGTTTTTTTCCAGAAGACAACAGGATGGGGAGACGTTGGTGGAGTTCTCCTTGGCCCTGATGAGTCTTCTGGAAAAAGTTCAAAGTCAGTCACCTCATGGTATGCCTAACGCTGAAATTTTGCTAAGAGACCAGTTTGTGGAGTATGTTAACGATTGTGCTCTTCGACGTGAACTTAAGCAATTAGTACGTCGTCAACCCACTGCAACATTGTTTGACATTCGCAGCGAAGCCCTTCGTTTGGAAAGGGAGGGCATGCCTGGGGGGGTGCGTGGTCAAAGTCAGTCTGTTCCATCCGCTTGTGGCATTCAATATGGGGTGCAGGGACATCAGAGCATTAATAGTAGTAGTGGTTCAGCAACGTCAGAAATGAGTGAACTACGGGATATGCTCAGAAAGCAGCAACAACAATTGAATCAGTTAACTCAAAGTATGGTGCAGCTTCAAAATCCCCAGTCACGTTCGCAATCATTTAAGGCTAATTTATTTTGCAGAAGGTGTCGGCAACCTGGCCATTTTGCCGGGGACTGTGACAGGGAGCGGATATCTGTCCCACCATCAGCCCTTGTGAATTCTGCTTTAATGCGGGGTGGACAGCCATCGTCCGTGCAGCCGTCGGAAAACTAGTTCCCACCGAGTTGCAGGGCCACAGCTTGGTTGGGAAAAGGATAGGCTCCACAAACGTAACTGGTTCTGATTTTATGTCACGCTTTGTCTACTTGTCCACAGCTCATTGTATCTATGGGTGGGGTTCAGGTACCTTGCCTGTTGTCCACTGGTTCCATGGTGTCCACTGGTTCCATGGTGTCCACCATTACTTAGAGTTGGTTTGTGGCTAATTTTGGGTTGTGGGGTCAGGAATAGCTTAGATCGTGTCATTGGTTACAGCTTCGAGCTGCAAACGGCCTTTCAATTCCTTATATTGGTTATTTGGAATTAGACATGGCACTTTGTGGGCGAGTAGTTTTAGGCTGCGGCATGCTGGTGGTCAGAGATCCTCCTGGTGGTGTGTGTGCAGAAGGTCCTGGGGTGTTGGGCATGAACATCCTGAGCCGCTGCTACCGGGAGCTCTTTAGCCAGCATGGCACAGCTCTCTTTGACCTACCAGTGGTGTCACAGGCCCCTAATTCTGTTTTTCAGGCTTTACAACATTGCCATCAGGTTGACGTTCAGTCAGTTTCAGATTGCGGGGGGAGGGTCAAAGTGCGGGGACGTCGGGCTTGTCGCATCTCGGGTGGCACCATGAAATTGGTTGCTGCAACCTGTTCGGTGCAATTTTTGAATGGTACAGTACTGTTTGAACCACCAGCTTCTGGTCTACCGGCAGGTTTGCTGGCCTCTCCTGCTCTCTTATGGGTGGACGGTGGTACAGTCTATGTGCCTATAGTTAATGTTGGTACTGTAGATGTAGTGCTGTACCCTAGCACTGTTATTGGCACTGTGAATAAGATTGATGTGATTAGTTTGCCCCCGGAGGTTGCAGAAGTTAAGACGGTTACAGCCAAGGTGAGTACACAGGTTGTGCACGGTTCCCCCACTGTGCAGGAACATATAGCCATGTTAGACTTATCTGTGTTGTCAGAAGAAGAACAGGGTAAGGTCAGGGCATTATTGGAGAAGTATGTGCATGAGTTCTCTATAAACGATGGGGATTTGGGATGTACTGATCTGATATCCCATGAGATCCCCTTGTTGGATGACATCCCTGTTAGGCAGCGGTTTAGGCGTATTCCTCCATCTGAGTATGAGGTGGTAAAGGCACATATCAATCAATTGTTGGAAACTCATGTAATTAGAGAGAGCTGCAGTCCCTATGCTTTGCCCATTGTCCTAGTCAAAAAGAAGGACGGTAGCCTGCGCATGTGTGTGGACTACCGTCGCTTAAATTCGAAGACTAGGAAGGATGCGTTCCCTCTACCACGTATTGAGGAGACTTTGGACTCGCTGGCCGGGGCCCGTTGGTTTTCTACCATGGACCTGGCCAGCGGATACAATCAGGTACCTGTAGTTGAGGGGGACAAATCCAAAACTGCTTTTTGCACCCCGTTTGGCCTCTTTGAGTGGAATAGGATGCCATTTGGGTTGTGCAATGCCCCAAGCACCTTCCAACGATTGATGGAGCGGTTGTTTGGTGATCAGCAGTGCCAGTCCCTCCTCTTATATCTTGATGATATTGTTGTCTTTTCCTCCTCGGTTGATCAACATCTTGCACGGATGGAGGTGGTCCTGAGCCGCTTGCAAACTGAAGGTTTGAAGGCCAAACTATCTAAGTGTGCTTTTTTTAAAAGGGAAGTGCATTATTTGGGGTATGTCATCTCTTCAGAAGGTGTTTCTACTGACCCAGGGAAGGTGGAGGCAGTCGTGCAATGGCCTTGTCCCACCAGTGTTGCGGAGTTACGCTCATTTTTGGGATTTGCTACCTACTACTGGCGGTTTGTGGAGGGGTTTGCCAAGTTGGCTGCCCCTCTTCACAGGTTGGTGGCTCAGCTAGCAAACCCAAAGCACCTAAAGCGGGGTGTTCAGGAGTTTGCTGAAGCCTGGTCCGCAGAATGTCAGGGTGGCTTTGAGGGGTTGAAAGGTAAGTTAACCAGAGAACAGTGCTTGCCTATGCTGACTTTTCGCTACTTTTCATTTTAGAGGTGGATGCCAGTCATGGAGGACTAGGGGCAGTCCTTTCACAGGAGCAACAAGGCAAAGTGCGCCCTATAGCTTATGGCAGTCGCAGTCTTAGGCCCACTGAGTGCAATCCATCTAACTACAGCTCAATGAAACTGGAGTTTTTAGCCCTCAAGTGGGCCATGACTGAAAAGTTCAGGGAGTACTTGCTGGGCCATAAATGTGTGGTGTTTACTGACAATAACCCCCTCAGCTACCTGACTTCTGCAAAGTTAGGTGCCATGGAGCAGCGATGGGCTGCCCAATTGGCATCATTTGATTTCGAGATCAAATATAGGTCAGGGAGAAGCAATCACAATGCTGATGCCTTGTCGCGTCAAAACTTTTCGGGTACGGGAGTAGTACACGAGTTGTGTCCAGCGGTGGCTGTTCCGGTGGCGTTACAGCAAGCTGCCCAAGGTGGATTGGTGACCTGGGTCAACCAGGTTACCTCATTTCCTTGTACTTTGATTAGTGACATGGGTACTCAGCAGGTAGCAGACCCAGTAATTGGAGAGTTGTTGGTGTTCTCGAGGCGCAAGTTGCCCCCGAATCCCGACGAGTGTAAGAAACTCTCCAGGTTGGCAGTTATTCTGCTCCGTCAATGGGACCGCCTAGTGGAGACTGATGGAGTGCTCTATCGGTGTGTATTTCGCTCAGATGGCGGAGAGGAAATCTTCCAGGTGTTATTGCCAGCAGTCAGGAAACACGATTTCTTGACCCAGCTTCACCAACAGCATGGGCACCAGGGGGTAGAGCGTACATTCCAGCTAGTGCGTCAGCGATGCTACTGGCCTGGTATGTCCAGTGTGAGCGGTGCCAGTGTGCGAAAGGTGTCCCCTCTGCCCCTGGTAGTTTTATGGGACATTTGTTGGCTGTTCGACCGAACGAAATTCTAGCCTTGGATTTCACAGTGTTAGAGCTTTCAATGTCTGGCCTTGAGAACGTGTTAGTCATGACTGATATTTTCATAAAATATACTTTGGCAGTACCCACTAGAGACCAACGGGCAGAGACTGTAGCTCAGGTTCTTGTGGTAGAGTGGTTTTGTAGATTCGGCGTTCCGGGTCGTATCCACTCTGACCAAGGCCGGAATTTTGAATCTGTCCTCATTCAGCAGCTTTGCTGTTTGTATGGAGTTGAAGTCACGTACTACATATCACCCGGCTGGAAACGGCCAGTGCGAACGTTTCAACAGAACATTGCATGATCTGTTGCGCACTTTGCCGCTCTCCAAAAAGGGTGATTGGCTGCTCTGTCTCCCCCAGTTTCTCTTTGCGTACAACACTACTCCTTATCAGGCAACTGAGGAATCCCCGTATTTTTTAATGTTCGGGCAGAAACCCAGACTTCCTGTTGATTTCTTACTGGGCAGAGTACAAGAGCCGTTGGCCGGCAGTGTTCATAGGTGGATTCTGGAGCAACAGGATCGGTTGCAAGTTGCGTTTGAGGGTGCTCGTGAACGGTTTGGTGCTGCAGCCGATCACCGAAAGGCCCGGCATGACCTGCAGGTAAGGGAAGCACCACTGAAGGAGGGTCAGCTGGTATACCTCCGCGAGTGTAACGTGAGGGGTAGATGTAAAATCCATCACCACAGATCTGGAAAAGGTAAAGCATGTGCACCGATCTTTGTTGAAGGCTCAGATCTGTCAGGATCTGCCTACTGGGTTGTTTGATAGTCCGGTGGCTGAACCTGTATCTGTGCAGCCTCTGGAAGAGGGGTATGATGAGGAGGATTTGTTTGTTTTGGTGCCAGAGACCCCACAAGTTAAAGATAGGTCGAGGCTACAGGACATGGTTCCCTCTCACCCTCAGACTTCTGGTGACCTGCGAGTTGTGGAAACCTGCGGCGTAACGGGGTACTGGGGTTGAGGTGGGCTTACCACCAGTTGAATTGCCTTCTAACTCCCTAGAGGTAGGTGAGGTTGTGGCGAGAAGGACTGGGAGGAGAACTGCAGGCCAGCACCCTAATAGGCACCACCTCCCTCGAGCAGTGGGTACGGGTTCAGTGTCCAGCATAGCGAGTAGTACAGTTGGTACTTTGTTTCGGCCTTGGAACTGAGAGTTCGTAGGTGGGATTTTGTTTGGTTCACCGTCGGGGCGATGTTGCAGAAATTGGGGGTGGAATGTAACGGGATTAGGTGATTGACAGCAGTGGTCGCCTATCAGCAAGTAGTACCCCCCCTACTTAAAGACCAATTGGCTGTCACCTGGGATGCGTCACGTCCATTTTCCCCCTTTGTTTGCCTGTGTTGACGGTGGCTGTAGTGCAGCTTTGTCTTCTGGTGCTGGTGCCCTTTTCATGCTGCTTATGGGTGGATTCGCTGACTGTTCGCCTCTCGGGTATGTTTATGTTGCGGAGCTCGTCGTATAGGGCTAGTATGGTTGTGTGGGCTTAACATTTCTTTCCATATGCTAAAGTGGGCATGGTTTCCTGTGCCCCATTGTGCTGCTGGTGGGTTTGACTGTGACAGATCCGTGCCTATAAAGCGTGCTATCTGGCGTGATATCCTGATGGTAAGTGTTTAACCGCAATTATAATTGGGAGTGGGGATAATATTATGATTGGTAACGTCTCCTTTTGTGTTCGTTGTAGGATTCTCCCTCTCGTTCTAGGCCGTGATTATTTACTGCTGTCTTCGTGCTGTTAAAGCGCTGCTGCTTCAGCCGCGCAGACGTGATCATCATTATTAATTAAAGGGGACTGCTGGTCTGATTCTTATCGTGCCGTTTTAGTGCCCTGCTTCACATCTTTGGCTTGTTGGGCAGACCTGATTAGCTCTTTTTGTTTGTATAAGAATATTGGCCTTTTTCTTTTGACTTAAACCATTTAATCTTTTGTTTTCTTTTAGTTTTAATTCTGTGGAAGTAAAGTTTGTTTTGGTTTGCTTGATTTGATTTGATTTTCTTAATGTTTGTCAAACTAATTAAGTGATTATAACCCTTGATGTATGTGATCAATCATTAATGCACTTTTACTTCTGTATGTGATCATCTATTGAGTTTAAGTGGTTTTGTGATAATCTCAGGTGACCAACTATTTGATCCTTGTAAGGTTATATTGCTTTCTCTCTTTATTTTTCTTTGTTATTGACATTCACTGTTGTGAGGACTTGTTTCATTAGTGAGGTCCATATTGCCATTTCCATGTTCATTTTTATAGTTTCTTAATTTCTTTTTGATTTATTGCAGGAGCTGGGGTCCCACAGGTGGATTGATCTTCCTTGTGGTGGTGGTTCCTTATCGTGTGCGGTGTACACTTTGAGTGTTTGATAGTGTGATCAGACTGCACAGGTGTGTGCGCGCGCATGGACGTGTTCCCTTGTAAAACCAAACTCTACATTGATTCCTGCCGTTGAGAGCCTCAGCCCTGCTGGTATTTAGTTTTATTTTGTTTTACATATACATAACCGCTACATACGAAGTGGGTTTTTGTTGTTTTCGCTTTTTGTAATTTGTGTTTTTGTTTGAAGTGGGGTTTTTAGTGTCTCATGGGCTTTAGTGTGCAACATTTTAAATCATCTCTGTATTAATAAACATTTTGTATTTTTATACTTGACTCACATCTCTGGCCTAATTCTATGAGGGAACCGAACCTGTGTGCTTTGCTCAATTTGAGTGGTTTGAGTATTTTCCCTGGGGTTAACCCCTAGGTTGGCGTAGTCAGACTTTCTAAATAGTAAAACTTTGGACTTGTGTCTCAAATTGCACTGCCCCGCCACATTTTGTTTTCACCACCACTTTTGGTGACATATATAAGCTACAAAACATCTGGACCAACTATTTCTCCAGGAGTGACAATAAAATACCTTCTAAAAGCTAAGCTGACCACTACTTTTGTCTAGTATCTCTTTCAAAGTATGCATAAAAGTACCAACTAAAACTTGATGGCAAAGGGCTTGAATCATCTCGGCTGAATCTATTGGAACACTTGCATATATCTTGGCTTGGCTACGATTGTCAAGTCACATTTATTTATGCAGCACTTTATACTATACAAACTGTTTCAGAGAAGTTTTGCATTAATGCACAGGAAAAAATAAATAAATAAAGAGTGATAAATGTGTAAAATTCATCAACTATGAACCAAATGGTGGTGGTGGGGGTCTGCATCTACTCTGCTTACTCTAGTTAAGTTTGATATTTTGGTATTCAAAATAATTAAAACACTTTATCTAGCATTTTTTTTTTTTCAAAGTTGATTCAAACTCAATTTTGACAGTTTCTATTGATTTACATAGTCTGTCTTTTGTGCCTAAGTAATCAATACACAAATGGCATACAATCAGATCTCAATTACATACAATCAGGCTTCCTAAAATAACTCATTTGATTTTAAATCTACAGTAATAAAATTCCACATGACATTAAACTTTTTTTATATTATATATTATATTATTTTATTTATTTACTTACTTACTGTGGGCATATCATTTTGAATTTATAGGTGTTCATAACGAGTCGATCATTTACTCTTACACTTCTGATAGGTCAAAAAAAAAAAAAAAAATACAACATTCCCCCTAAGGGCGAGGGAAAACAAAACAGCTAAGAGCAAAGCACAGTCTTTGCCTGTCTAATCACTTGTGAGATTGAGTGATGGCAACTCCATCTGCCTCCTACTATTTAGTTCTAGTGCTGCACACACACACTGAGAGCCTTCGACATGCTACATTAGTCACCTAATATATAAGAAGCTCAAAGAAAATGCAACTTTCACAATCATCGTAAAGTCTTATCTTGAAGTAGAATGAAAGCACAAAAATACAAATGGAAACAAATAAAAATGAATACAAAGAGAAAATATTATTTTATGAAATTATCAAATAAATCTTTAATGTATGCGTGTGTTTTGTGGTTATTCATACAAGTAAGACCATGCTGCCTTAACTGTTCAAGAATGCTGTGCTATGTTCTAGAATCTCATTTATATTATTAGTCTTAAGAACTTAATTCTTATGTCACCAGCTAAAAAGACAACAATAGCTGTGGTTTTATGCTGTTGTCTTGCAAAATCATACTAAAATGACAAACGTTTACTCTTTTTTTTTTACCTATGCCACTTTCAATTGCAATTACAGAGTCTCTTAAAATTATTTCAGCTAACAATAAAATTAATGGCAAAGCAGCTATAACATTTTTACTGCTGATGTGGACACTGAACTGAAATGTGTAAGCATGAAATATTGTCACAGTGAAGCTTTCTGCTGTCATCAACTAAACCAGCAGGGAATGCTGACTGATGGACACCACTAGCTTACTGAAAGGGGATAAATGAAAGTGTGAAAAGAAAGATAACCGAAGTCGTTCACAGTTTTTAAAGAGCTGTAAGAAACTAACGGTGCAAGGTATATTACAAAGTACGTTTGCATTTAATTGTATCTTTTGTAATTGATTAAATTTAAACGTTATTGCAAAAAGTGAAGACAGTGATGTTTAGAAAGAGAAGAGCAGGTGTTGCAACTCAAATCACTGGTTGGAAACATGTTTTTTTTTTATTATTAATTTTTTTTAATTACTCTGTATATTTTAAAAACGTAAAACAGTGCTGGTAAGCTAAATAAATCTGAGTGCTTTAGTGGAATCCAGTTGTACCCATTACATGTAGCATTCCATAACAACAGAATTTGAATGTTGCCCTTAAAACAGCAGTGACATTGCTTTGCCCTGGAGATCACAAGTGAAACTACTAAAAACTGTGTAGTTGTGCAAAGTCAAAATTATTTTCTGTAGTAATCCACATTGTGTCACAAATGCTGTTAATAGAACTTCACTTAAAACCAAGAACATTATCAGACACATGATCAGTAAAGGCAGTAAATCCTCATTCTTTTCAGTGAAAACACACATCTTTTCTATGTAATATAGATATATTATAGATTGCATATTTGTCTAATTACCTGACATGCATAATTCCTATAATAATAATAAATTGATTCAAAGCAGACATCTTGATTTAAAAAAAAAAAATTATATATATTATTAAATCAACAAAATAAAAGTCCTACATGACTTTGGCTTTTGCAATCCTTGCCAAAAAGTAATCAATACAAATGTGTGGCTGCAGTACCTATTACACCTATAGACTGCTCTCTAAATAGTGACCAGATCAATGTTTAAACACATCAGTCAGATTGAAAGCCAGGCTCGGAAAGGGAAAGGCATGTCAGGTCAGAGCACAGGCTTTGGTGCGAACATGAAGAGCTGGCGGCTCACTGTAATTAATGCTGCCAATCAGTGAGCTGCTGTGCAGAGACAGTGCACTGATCGCAGGTGAAAGCTCAGCGGATGGAGCAGACTGCTGTATCCACAGCATGGGACATTTGAGGCGGGAACCAGGGGACGCAGTCAGTGATGTCATGCCTGTCAGAGCCTGTCTGTCAGGAGCCGTCTCTCATCAGTGGACTGACAGACGGTGCACTGAGTTTATTCTAATTACAATCTGACAGCAGCATTAATGAACTAGCAGCTAGCCACTTTATTACCACAATATCAAGAAAATAAATTAGCAAACTGGTACATTTGGAAAAAGGGGAAGCTGAAAAGCAAGTTCGTTAGTATGGTTCCTACACTCTAAAAAAAATGCTGGGTTAATTACGGACGAACCCAGCGATTGGGTTGTTTAGACCCAGCGGCTGGGTTACTGCCCTGAAGGTTTGATTAAACATTTAACTCAACTGTTGGTTGAAAACAACCCAGCATGTGTTCTGTCCAATATTCACCCAGCACTGGGTTGTATTTAACCCAGCATTTTTTAGAGTGTAGTTCCCTTTCATAATGGTCACTTAAAAACTGCATCACTGAGTAATGCTATGGGAACACTGGTCAGGTAGGATGATACCCAGAGCTCATATAGAGTCAGGCCAATTCATCAATGCATTAAGCACAGCATCTTTAGAAACAGCATCACTTCGACTTATAAGCATGTGCTCACATTATCGCCCTACATTTCTTCTCTCAAGGGCAATGAAGGGCAATATTCTTAATCAGAGTTTTTCAAACTGTTCCCGAAATCCTCCCCAGCTCTACACATTTATTGGACACACCTGGCTCAGATTGTGGAGTACAAAGTCCGCAAATGTGCTACACTGTATTGCTGATACTTTGAGGGCACTGATGGACACAACAAGTGTTCAGAATATCTGAGTCTACTCAGATGCATATTTGCATTATGCAAGATGATGAAGGTATTGTGGTCCAGGTTGTATTTATTTTTTTATTATTTTATTTTTTTCAAAGGCTTATCTGAGTTATTTGGTATCTGAGGAGCTGCATAAGTTATGGGCTATGGAGAGCTAAAGAGCTGTTCCATCATACACAGTCTAGTTTGTCAATAGTGAAGTCAAGTCACCTTTATTTATATAGCGCTTTTAAAAATACAGATTGTGTCAAAGCAACTTTCCAATATCAGAATAGGAAAATAGTGTCAATAATGTAAAATGACAAGATTAAACACTCAGTTTCAGTAAAAGGCATTTCATTATTGAATTCAGTGATGTCATCGTCCAGCTCAGTTCAGTTTAAATAGTATCTGTGCAATCATGTAGACGATATCGCTGGAAAATAAGTGTCTCTAACTAAGCAAGCCAGAGGCGACAGTGGCAAGGAACCAAAACTCCCTCTGTCACCAGTGGCGCCTCCAGGATTTTTTTAATAAGATGGCCGAAAGGGGCCAGTATAAAATGTTAGGGTGGCACAATACAAAAAAGTGTTGCATGTCTAAATCTAATGGCAGACAATAATTTTTGGTGTTACCATTAATTCTGGGAGCATATAAAGTTCAGTAGGCTATTACTATACAGAGCAAAATGTAAAAAATCTGTATAGAGCAAAATAGAAAAAAAGTCACTATGCAATTCAGCTGCAAGTACCCTCATATTTATTTGGAGTGCAAATTCATTTCAAATGAGAGTAAAAGTAAACAAGAAGCAAAGATGCTTAACCCATCACTTCATCAAAACAATTGGTACACTGACTGTTGCAGTAAATGAAGCTCTAAATGTTCTCAGAATTTACAGACCTTTTGCTGAAGAAGGTGGATGTTGACTGCTTTCCTCTTCATTTCGATTATTTATTATAAACCCTACATTTTTGTGGAAATATGCTGTCAGTGCTTAATTTAAATATTTTCTGTTTCTGTTGTCAGACATAAATTAATAAAATACTACTTGTCTGTCTGGGTAACAAAAACTGTTCTACATATGCGACTTTAAGAGCCAAAGATAGTGCATTAAATGTTGCCCAAATC
This sequence comes from Onychostoma macrolepis, assembly GCF_012432095.1. Taxonomy (NCBI): domain Eukaryota; kingdom Metazoa; phylum Chordata; class Actinopteri; order Cypriniformes; family Cyprinidae; genus Onychostoma; species Onychostoma macrolepis. The sequence goes on from NC_081165.1 coordinate 6,697,442, forward strand.
TGCAATAATTTACAGATCAACTCATGGAGTAACAGGGCTCTACGCTTACTTTTCTTTTTACGAGTACGGTCAAAAAATTAGGAGCACCTTCTAATCAATAATTAAAAATCCCATTACGAGGTGATATTTGACTCCTTAAAGTGATTTACAGGGAATTTTGTTTTTACCTTTGTAATGGCATTTTTCTAACTTTATTAGTATGTCATCTTTTATTTATCAATTCAAAAATGTATAAGCTTTTTAACATTTCTAATTAAAACAACAGAATAAAAAGTAGAATAACAATAAGTCATCAATCAAATGCAATCAGTATTTAAGGAATACATTTGTACTACAGAGGTGGCACAGAAGACCACACAAGTGGCTTGTAGGTGTATTTTCAAATGTTTAATGAAGCTGAGAGTGCAATTAAATTCATAAATTCATGTTGAGGTTAATGTTTTAAATATACAATTTTGAATATAGAAATATTAAATGATTTAAATAAGAGGAAATACACTTTAAAAATTAAACTAAATCTGCCAGCAGGTGGCAGCATGTCACTGATTTTATCACTGAATCATTCATTTATTTGATTCCTTTGAACGGCTGATTCATTCAGGAACGAAGTACATGACTGTCTTTATTGACACTAGATTCGTTTAAAAACGCAGCTCATGCATAAACAAAACACAGCTGTGTTTTAATGGAGATCTTGTGCTCAGCTGTTACTTTGTCGGAAACTATTTTCGTTGACGAAATAGAGCAAAATAAGGCAATACTGTTGTAGTCAGAAAATATAAGTCACTTAAATTAATATTAACTTCTTGTTTAATGAACTGATGTATTAAATCCAACACATTTGCAAACTCCCTTAATAATCATTAAAAGCTGTCACTCATCTTAGTTTGCATCTCACAAAACTCTATTATAATCATAAATGCACTGCACAGTGAATCTCTAATTTACAGTCTGTCTTCGCGTTGTTTGTTATGAGTGGATACGTCTGTAAGTGATAGGCTACATTACTCAACGCAGCCAAACACGTTGTGAGTACGTTAGAAACCTTTGAAGCTCCTTCAGTGCAAACTCAAATATGCTGATTGGGTCAGTCGACGCTTTCTCCTAAATATTTTTTCATAGTCGCACGCAGTAGCCTAGTTTTCAGCCTCAAATGCAACTGAAATGGTCGCACTGTAGAGCCCAGAGTAATATTAATCTAATAAAAACTTAGATCAGTTCGTAATTAATGCCTTAGTGACGCCTAATCTATAGCCAAGCAGTATTGTATTATGTGAGTTTGACAGAATAAACTAAGTTTTATATAACATACGAAAACTAAGTTGTACTTGTAAGTTTCCTCTCCCGCGTTGATTGCATCTCTCAAACTTGAACAGACCACGTGCTGCAGTATGCTTCGATAGTGCGGCTGTGTGAGCGCGTGAAGTCTCTCGCCGTAACGCAGTTAAAGAGGGGGAGGGGTTGAGAGCGAATTCTACGGTACACATAATACAAGTTTATTATATTTATTTTTAATGTAGTGTTTCGTCAATGTTCGTGTTAATTTATGTAAAAAAATATTATTCTAAAAAAAACCTCCACTCTTTCTGTTTGGGGGGGCCAATGGAGTGGCCAGTGTCATTTTAGGGGTGGCCGTGGCCCCCCCTGGCCCCCCCTTGGAGGCGCCACTGTCTGTCACAGAATGGAGAAAAAACCTTGGGAGAAACCAGGCTGTCGGGGGGCCAGTTCTCCTCTGGCCAGACGAAACAGCAGTTAAATTCCAAATGCAGCAAAGTCAGATTTTGTAAAGGACTTATTTGGTTCCCGTGGTCTTGTCCTGATGGCTGTCTAGGTGACGAAGTCCTCACTGGGGATCTGTCTCTAGGGTTCATCTAGGTGTCCTGATCTCCGCTTACATTCAGGGCTGTAGAGGTCGTCTCTAGGTGCTGATCCACCATCTGATCTGGATACGGACTGGATCCGGGTGACTGCAGTGACCATCTGATCTGGATACGGACTGGATCAGGTGGCAACGGTGATCTCGGAATAAGAAAGAAATAGACTATTATTAGCGTAGATGCCATTCTTCTTACTATGTAACAAGTACATCGGGTGTTATGGGAAGTGTTCCCGGTTCTGGTTGACCTAATTAATGCAGCCTAACAAACCTTTAACAGATTTGAATATTAGAAGTGTATTACTGTATTATGTGTAAGCCAGGTTAAAGAGATGGGTCTTTAAACTAGATTTAAACTGACAGAGTGTGTCTGCCTCCTGAACAGTGTTAGGTAGATTGTTCCAGAGTTTTGGCGTTAAATAGGAAAAGGCTCTGCCGCCTGCAGTTGATTTTGATATTCTAGGTATTATCGAATGGCCAGAGTTTTGAGAACGTAGTGGACAGAGGACTATAATGCGATAAGAGCTCACTCAAGTACTGAGGAGCTAAACCATTCAGTGCTTTATAAGTAATTAACAAGATTTTAAAATCTATACAATATTTAATAGGGAGCCAGTGCAGTGTTGACAGAACCGGGCTAATATGGTCATACTTCCTGGTTCTAGTAAGAACTCTAGCTGCTGCATTTTGGATCATCTGGAGTTTGTTTATTAAGTGAGCAGAACTACCACCCAATAAAGCATTACAATAATCTAATTGAGGTCATGAATGCACAAATTAACATTTCTGCATTTGACTTTGAGAGCATAGGTCTCAATTTAGATATATTTTTAAGATGAAAAAATGCAGTTTTACAAATGTTAGAAACGTGGCTGTCAAAGGAAAGATTGCTATCAAATAGCACACCTAGGTTCCTAACTGATGACGAAGAATTTACAGAGAAGCCATCAGGTGTTAGACAGTTATTACATGTGGGGGTTTTAGGTCCGATAATTAATACCTCTGTTTTTTCAGAATTTAGCAGTAAGAAATTACTCATCATCCAGTGTAACACAGTTCGTAGATCGGGAAGAAGGAGGCGGGAACCGGCGAACGTTCAAACAAAGTTTTAATAAAATAAACAAACATAAAAGTAAAGCGGCAGCCCCTCACGGACGACTGCCGCACATAAAATACAAAATAAAAGTCCAGGCCTGGTCCTCTCTCGTCTTCCACTGTCGTCACTCCTCCTTTAATCCTTCCGGAGCTCCTCCGTGGGACTCGAGACCGGCGAGTGGTGCAGGTGTCGCTCATTATCATTAACTCCACCGGCCTCGCTCCGTTCCCACGGCTCTCGGCCCCGCCCCACTCGCCACATCCAGTTTTTAATATCGACTATGCATTCCGTTAGTTTCTCAATTTGGTGCGTTTCACCGGGGTGTGAAGAAATATAGAGCTGAGTATCATCAGCATAACAGTGAAAGCTAACACCGTGTTTCCTGATGATAACATGTAAAGCGTGAAAAGTAATGGCCCTAGTACTGAGCCTTGAGGTACTCCATACTGCACTTGTGATTGATATGATACCTCTTCATTCACTGCTACAAATTGATGGCAGTCTGTACAATTTGAACCATGCTAATGCACTTCCACTAATGCCAACAAAGTTTTCTAATCTATTCAAAATAATGTTGTTGTCGATAGTGTCGAACGCAGCGCTAAGATCCAGTAGTACTAATAGAGAGATACAGCCACGATCAGATGACAAGAGCAGGTCATTTGTAACTCTAATGAGAGCAGTCTTAGTGCTATGAAACGGTTTAATTCCTGACTGGAAATCCTCACCGTTACCATTTTTCTCTAAGAAGGAATATTGTGAGGATACTACCTTTTCTAGTATCTTTGACAGAAAAGGGAGATTGGAGATTGGTCTGTAATTAACTAGATCTTTGGGGTCAAGTTGTGGTTTTTTAATGAGAGGCTTAATAACAGCCAATTTGAAGGTTTTGGGGACATAACCTAATGGCACTAACGAATTAATAATAGCCAAAAGAGGATCTTTGACTTCTGGAAGCACCTCTTTTGGTAGTTTAGATGGAATAGGGTCTACTGGAATTGTTCCTCAGGGGATCTATAGTGCACTATCTGATGCAATACTGTAGCTGACGGCTGTATGGTTACAATTTTATCTCTGATAGTATCGATCTTGGAAGTAAAATAGTTCATAAAGTCATCACTGCTGTGCTGTTGGGAAATGTCAACAGCTGCTGATACTTTATTTTTTGTTAATTTAGCCACTGTATTGAATAAATACCTGGGGTTATGTTTGTTTTCTTCTAAAAGAGACGAGCTTTTCTGTAGGATAGGGTACTTTCCCGCCAAGCAATATGAAATACCTCTAGTTTAGTTTTCCTCCAGTTGCGCTCCATTTTCCGGGCTGCTCTCTTTAGGGCGTGAGTGTGCTCATTATACCATGGTGTTGGAGTCTTTTCCTTAATCTTCCTTAAGCATAAAGGAGCAACCGTATCTAAAGTGCTAGAAAAGAGAGAGTCCATAGTTTATGTTACATCATCAAGTTTTTCTGTGCTGTTGGATATGCTGAGGAACTGAGATAAATCAGGAAGATTATTTACAAAGCAGTCTTTTGTGGTAGAAGTGATGGCTCTACCATACTTCTACCACACGTGTTGTCTAACCCCAATAGAGTTCAGAATGTCTATGAATGCTGATCCTAATGCATCTTTTTCATTATCAATGTGGATATTAAAATGACCAACAATTAAGACTTTATCTGCAGCCAGCACTAACTCTGATAGAAAATCAGCAAATTCTTTAATAAAGTCTGTATGGTGCTCTGGTGGCCTGTATACAGTAGCCAGTAAAAACATCACAGGGGATTTATCACTTGTTTCTCTAGATAATGTTATATGAAGCATCATTACTTCAAAGGAGTTATATTTAAAGCCTGCCCTTTGAGAAATACTGAGAATATTGCTATAAATTGTAGCAACACCTCCTCCTTTGCCTTTTGGACGTAGTTCATTTTTATAACAGTAATCTTGGGGGGTAGACTCGTTTAAAATAATGTATTCATCTGGTTTTAGCCAGGTTTCTGTCAAACAGAGCGCATCTAGGTTATGATCAGTGATCATATCATTTACAAAAAGTGCTTTCGTAGAAAGGGACCTGATATTCAGTAAGCCAAGATTTATCATTTGTTTCTTTGTATTATATAAATTTTTTTATTTGTTGAACGTCAATCAAATTGTTACTCTTAAATTGGTTGGGACGTTTTTTGTATTATCTAGTTTGGGGAACAGACACAGTCTCTATAGTGTGATATCTAGGTGAAAGGGTCTCTATGTGCTGAGAATTAACTGACTTAATTCGGTCGGTTTAGCCAGTCTGTCTACTTCCTGACCTGGGCCCCAGTTAGTCAAGTAAGAACTCTAAGACTATGTGCCATATGTCTAGAGAGAAGAGCGGCACCACCCCAGGAGGGACGAACACCATCTCTTTTCAACAGGTCAGGTCTGCCCCAAAAGAGACCAGATCAGCAATAACTAGAGCACTTTCATCAGGTTTCTTGGGTGTGTCACTGAGTGGAGAGAACCTGTTTGATGTTTTGATCGGAATGGAAGAGCGGTGTTTTGACCTGGGACTAGGCCGCCTCTGCACGGGCTCTACCAGAACCGAACAATGTACAGGACTTCCTGAGCTAGCATCCAAAGCAGTATCTACAGCCCTCACATTATTACCATCCTCAACTAAGTTTGGATGCGTGTCTCTAGTTCTAAAATCTTCTCTGTCAGCCTAACTATTTCCCTGCATTTATCACATGTGAATCCCTCGTCGCCGACAGAGAGAGATAAACTATACATGTGGCAAACAGTGCAAACAACAATAGCAGGAGAAGAAGCCATTACTCACCGTGATTTACCACTTACCACTGTTTTTTGATGAACTCGTGGAAAACGGAGCGAGAGAGAAATGAAACGGAGCGAGAAAAGAGAAAACAATAATAGGCGCAAATAGAAACGCGAATGGAACCTTGAGTGACAAGCTAATGAATGCTAACGCGCGGCACTTGCGGTTTTAAAAAGAGAACAAGTTACATATATTAGTTTGATAGATAATACCAGAAATATGGTGGGAATTAAGTTATATATTATCACTTTAAACAACAGAGAGTGAAAGTAAGATAGAGATTCAACAGAAAAACGACAGTCGCAAATCTCTCAACAGCACGACAGACAGGAACAGATACAACAATATAAAACAATATAAAAAGTCAGAGCCAGTCTGCAGATTTGGGTTGACAGATTTCATAGAAAATCACATAGTGTATGATGTTCACAGACTCAGACTCTGATTCAATCCAATCGTGGGATATTAAAAATATTTGATATTTTGAGCCATTTCAGAACACATATTGTTTTCATTTGTCATGCATCTCCTAACAACCAGGCGCACGTTTCTGCAACAGTTTGTTGTGATCAGAACAACTTTAAAGTCTGATAGTGTATGATCCTCAGTCATTTAGTGTATGATGGCCAGGCACTTCATCAGTTAACACTGAACTACATCAGGTGCATTAGTAGACTTTGACAGCGCAGTGATATTTTGTCCAGATCATAAGTGTTAATCAGGGGAACCAGGGACTTGTGGTCCCGAAGCTGATCCCTGCCATACACTAGAATGTCATCCATGACTACCACACAGCCCTCATGTCCCTCTAGTAGCCTGGCCTTTTCCTCTGGAAGATCTTAGGAGCCCAAAGAGTAGAATACTTGAAAAAACCCTGCACACTCTCAAAAATCAAAAGTCACAGGCAAGATGAAAGCAGTGTAAGCAATTTACTTGAAAAAACATAAGGCAAACATTTTGGTCACATGTTGACCATTTTCAATGCCAGGCTAACAGTGTTGGAACTGGGAGCCATCTTGATTTAAGAAATCACATGATGATTTAGGAGATCACATGATCAAACCAGAACCAGCACTGATCCAAAAAAAGAAAAAGAAAATACACATTGATCAATATACTACATAAATACACGTTAACAACATATTAAATTACACAATATCAATATATAAAGAAATAAAGAAAAAATAATAATAATAATAAAGAAAAAAGAAAGAAAGAAAGAAAGAAAGAAAAAATAAATGACCACAACACATTTTAAGCAATAGATAATATATATCAAATTGGGGAACAATGGTTGTCTGTTGGAGTTGACAAGAAAGTACAATTCATAAAAAAACATGACAATTGAAGTTCTTCATTTAGTCTCTTTGGATATACATATAATAGATCCACTTAGCTTCACATTGTAACAGTCTTTTGTTAGAATCACCACCTCTTCTTGAACTGGTCATTCTCTGAATACCAGAAAATCTCATATCACTAAGCTTATGGCCAGTGTAACGGAGGCCAGCTAGTAGGTGCTGTGCAGGTAAACCTCACTCCCCTGATCTCAACAGACACACTGCAGTCTTTAGCTTCCTTGTTAGTGCACCCGCCTCCCACGCCGGAGACCAGGGCTCGAGACCCACTCGGAGCAGGCGAGTGGGACTCGTTACATCAGCATCAGCAAAATGTCTGGCCACAGGAGAATGAATGCTTTCATCTCGCTTTGTGACTTTTGATTTTTGAGAGTGTGCGGGCTTTTTTCAAGTATTTTACTCATTGGGAAACTTTTTGGTCTACGCACCTCAGCTGGATTGTTTTGAAGTAGCGGTGAGTCTCCGGCTGTTTTTCAGATCTCAGGAGCCAACATGATCCCGAAAGGAAGCCCCTGGAAACAAAATCTGCCTCTTGGTGTGATGAACATCGTAAGAAATGAGCTGCTGGGATCCAATGGGTTTCGCCAGAATCTGGACGATGATGCATCAAGAGTTGAGAAGTGTGTGAGTTTACTACTGTGTGTACACTTGAATGCAGAGCACAAATTCACCATGCTTGGCCACACGTCACTTCACTTCACTCACTTTTAGAAATGCTGAGCATGAATGGAAAAAGGACAAATGACATATTTAATTTCAATTGTTTAAAGACAGTTTATTGGCTTTTCAGAGTGCTGTTAAAAGCTACAAATTTTTCTAATCTAATTATAACATAAATTTTAAAAAAAACAGTCTAGACCCAAGGTTTTGTTCCAGTTATCAATTCTGTTGTAAATCCTCCAGTCAATACAATGTCGGTTGCCTCTGATGCTCTATGTAAAACCTTGAGATTTTTTTATTGACAAAATCTCTAATTTTATATCCAAAGTAAGCTTTTCTCATACTGAAGCCTCTATCCCTTCACTGCATTCTGCATCCGGGGATGCTTTTGAACCTATCTCTCTGCAACTACTCAAAGACACCATTGCCAATATTAAACCCTCCTTTTGTTCTCATGATATCATGCACCCTAAATTTTAAAAATTAATTGTTGACTCTGTAAAGCCGGGTTTGGTGTCTTTTCTTTATATGTGTCTTTCTACTGGCTCTGTTCCTGCTACCCTTAAAGTGGCTTCTGTCACTCCGTTATACTCAAGATACACTAGATCCTTCTGTTTTAAACAACTTTCATCCTATCTGTATATTACCATAAGCTATTGGGGGAAAAATTATGTTTGACCAACTTCAGTTTTTTCTCAGTTTTAACTGTATTTCTCAACTCATTCAAGTTTTAAGTCTACTCATAGTACTGAACCTGCCCTCTTGAGAGTGCTAAACTGCTGCTGACTCTTTTTTTAGCTGCTGACTCTGGAGACTCTGTGGTCCTTGTTCTATCAAATCTATTGGCAGCATCGGATACTGTTGACCACTCTACTCTGATATCTAGTTTAGAGTCTTGTGTGGGGATATAAGGGGCTGTCCTCAAGTGGCTTCAGTCAAATTTATCCGACAGAAAATTTTCAGCATTTACTGAATATATCTACATACTTAATCATTGATCATATTCCAAATTAGGAAATCTTGCATTAGGAATAGATGCAAGATAATTATGATAAACTTAAAGCTACAGTCCGTAACTTTTTTTTGGTTAAAAATTATCCAAAACAATATTTGAGCAAGTACATAAACCAGTCAGTATTCAAAACTATCGCCTTACTTTTGTCAGGGATTCAACCATGCCACCCATCACACTAATAAGGTCCCAATCACCCGATTACTGATCACCACCACCTGTCACCACTAATCAAGCTCCCTATAGACCCTTTTTGCGCCGACGTCACAATTACGTCACAGCACTAGCTGGAGGCAAAACAAAAGGAAAACTGGAGGCGGCCCATTCAAACCAGTGCAGATTCGGCTACATAAGGAGCTTAAAATATCATCTTGCTGTGATGTTGGATGCAAGAATCAACGTAGTACACAGGCTCCAATTTGAAATTTTAACACATACCTGCTGCCACTCCCAGACAAAAAACCGACGACAGCTGTGGTTAAACGAGATAAAATGAGCGGACTGGACAGAAACGATCGTCAAAAATGCTTGCGTTTGCAGCACACACTTCTTAACAGAAAAGGTTAAATAAAGTATTGTCTTTTGTTGTTATGGATTATGGTTTGTGTTACGTGTCTAAAGATTTCTTAGGCATCTCTCAACTATGAAATAATGTCTGTGTGCATGTGTGTAAAACAACAAACTGACGATTTTTATATGCTTAATCATCTGTAATATACAGGTGCATTTCAATAAATTAGAATGTCGTGGAAAAGTTAATTTATTTCAGTAATTCAACTCAAATTGTGAAACTCGTGTATTAAATAAATTCAGTGCACACAGACTGAAGTAGTTTAAGTCTTTGGTTCTTTTAATTGTGATGATTTTGCCAATCAACTAATCAACTCAAAACACCTGCAAAGGTTTCCTGAGCCTTCAAAATGGTCTCTCGGTTTGGTTCACCAGGCTACACAATCATGGGGGAGACTGCTGATCTGACAGTTGTCCAGAAGACAATCATTGGCACCCTTCACAAGGAGGGTAAGCCACAAACATTAATTGCCAAAGAAGCTGGCTGTTCACAGAGTGCTGTATCTAAGCATGTTAACAGAAAGTTGAGTGGAAGGAAAAAGTGTGGAAGAAAAAGATGCACAACCAACTGAGAAAACCGCAGCCTTATGAGGATTGTCAAGCAAAATCGATTCAAGAATTTGAGTGAACTTCACAATGAATGGACTGAGGCTGGGGTCAAGGCATCAAGAGCCACCACACACAGACGTGTCAAGGAATTTGGCTACAGTTGTCGTATTCCTCTTGTTAAGCCACTCCTGAACCACAGACAACATCAGAGGCGTCTTACCTGGGCTAAGGAGAAGAAGAACTGGACTGTTGCCCAGTGGTCCAAAGTCCTCTATTCAGATGAGAGCAAGTTTTGTATTTCATTTGGAAACCAAGGTCCTATAGTCTGGAGGAAGGGTGGAGAAGCTCATAGCCCAAGTTGCTTGAAGTCCAGTGTCAAGTTTCTGCTGTTAAGTGTAATCTGCTGGTGTTGGTCCATTGTTTTTTGAAAACAAAAGTGACTGCACCCGTTTACCAAGAAATTGTGGAGCACTTCATGCTTCCTTCTGCTGACCAGCTTTTTAAAGATGCTGATTTCATTTGGCACCTGCCTACACTGCCAAAAGCACCAAAAGTTGGTTAAATGACCATGGTGTTGGTGTGCTTGACTGGCCAGCAAACTCACCAGACCTGAATCCCATAGAGAATCTATGGGGTATTGTCAAGAGGAAAATGAGAAACAAGAGACCAAAAAATTCAGATGAGCTGAAGGCCACTGTCAAAGAAACCTGGGCTTCCATACCACCTCAGCAGTGCCACAAACTGATCACCTCCATGCCACGCCGAATTGAGGCAGTAATTAAAGCAAAAGGAGCCCCTACCAAGTATTGAGTACATGTACAATAAATGAAAATACTTAGCAGAAGGCCAACAATTCACTAAAAATGTTTATTTTATTGGTCTTATGAAGTATTCTAATTTGTTGAGAATACTTGTGTGTATTGAATTTATTTAATATACGAGTTTCACAATTTGAGTTGAATTACTGAAATAAATGAACTTTTCCACGACATTCTAATTTATTGAGATGCACCTGTACATTGTTGTGATTGATAGTGGCTGGACTTTCTAAGAACTTAGTAAGAAAGAATAATCAAATACAGAAAGTTGAAAATTAATTTCTGGAATTTTTATTTCTAGAAACTATTCACATCTTCCTTTAAATGTACTGTATGTAAAGTATTGTAAACTTAACTTACATAATTTACAGGATGTACATACTTTAAAATAACTAGGCTATTTGGCCATGATACATACATCTTCAAATAATATATCCATCACATTGGATGTTTAACTTACTTTTTGTATTTTGGCCCAGTTCACTCTCACGTCTCAACATTAGCTGTAAAAATAGTCACCTGCTGAAATTGAAATATATGTACATCTTCATGACTAGATAGACACAGGAGAGTTTCTCTAACTACTCGTTAGGTTTCTCTAACTTTATATGCGACTCGAGTCATTCAATCAGAGGTAATCCTGTCAGATTGTCCATCATAAGCATAGGGTCGGCCAATCTGATTTTGTCCATTAAAGTTAACTTATTTAAATAACAATCATGGTCCTGCACAGTGAGTGACCTTACATATGCAGGTAAAATCAGATTTTCTCCAGCCATTGTTAAAAAAAAAAAAAAACAAGGTAACAAACTTCATAGCTAGTGTTAGTGAAGCGGTCAGTGGAATCTTTCTGCCTCCACCTAAGCCCCGCCCACAGAAAAACGTCACAATGTTTACTAACAGAAAAAGGGTCTATATCCTTGCACTCTCCCAGCTGTTATATTGTCTGGTCTCGCAGATTGTTCTGTTTACTTACCTGACTCTTACCTGTGTTTGCTTACTTGCAAGTGCCTGGTAGTAATTTGCGGGAAGTTCGAGCATGCTGCCACATCATTATGCCACTTCTGAGTTGTCCCGGCTAATAGGCTATATCGCATGTGAGGATCCTGTAGGTGGCAGATCGTTTATAGCCTTTTCTCACAGCAGCTAGAATAACTAAACGTATTATTTTGATGGCGGATTGTAATCTAGAAAGGATTATGTGTTTATGAAACACATGTGACTGAAATTAAATTATATTCCAGTTTTAAATGAGCATCTGATTACAGATAGCCTTGGATTACACAAGATTTGTATTTTAAAGAGAACCAGTTCGAAAGAAGAGTAATTTTCTTTTTTAGGTTAAAATAATTTCTTAATAAGAAATTCGAATGGTATGAGATTAGACTGTACAGAAATTAAAATCTGCACGCTAATGCACGCTATATACACATCACACAATGCTTATGTTGTTAACATCAACAATTTGAGAACAAAGTATAACAATAATAATAATTTGCGCAGTTTGATGTGATAATTATACTTTACTTCCTGAGTCTTTCATTCATTTGTCAACTAACAGAATAAAATAAGCATTCAAGTGACAGAAGTGATCTTTGGCATACCACAGAAACACCCAAGAATGTTACATGTTAATGTTACATGATAATGTTACAATCTTTTTGATTCTGTTCATTTATAAAAATGTATTCCGATAAAATGGAGAAAGTGAAGAGAAAATAAGGTGCAAGATGAAACAAAATATATAATTTAAGGATGAGAAAAGCACCTAGTGGATCACATCTCACTGTAACACAGCTTTAGGAAGTGTGCTAGACACAGGCCCAACCCTCTTCCCAGTACTCTTTCTCATGGTGAACCGCTTGCTCTGTTTAGGGAAAATAAGAGAAAACAGTGAGTCAAGCCTTAGTGTTTGGAAGCTGCTGCCCAGACTGTTAATTAAGAAGGATGAATTAAAAACAGCCCTGTCTGGTCCTCCCCTACCCCCAGTCCTTTGAACAACTTTGGCTTTGAAGGCTTTTTGAAAAAGAAATAGGAAAAAAAAAAAAAAGAGGTATCCTAGGAAAATAGGGAAAAAATAAAAATAAAAAATAAGGTATCCCTCTTTTCCAAACACACATATATACACATACAAACACAAAGTTTGCAATTGTCCTGGGAACTCACACTGTTTATTTTTAGAAAAATCAAGATTTTTTGTAGTGCACTGGTTCCCGACCTGGGGTCCGCACCCCCCTTAGGGGGGGTTTGAGGTTGAGGTTGGGGGCAGAGTTCACAGGGGTGGCGCGGGAGCTGATATGTTTTGAGGTCAAAGAAAGATGTATAATGTTCCACTAATAATTTTATAGAAAAATGTTTTTAAATCAAATGCTTACAATGCCAAGATAAGGCAATTAAATAAAATATTGTTCAGATTGTCATATATATACGTAGGTGGGCCCCGAGGAAAAAAGGTTGGGAACCACTAGTGAATGTATTCTTATTTGACATGTCAGCATTCATAAACTTATTCCATAAAGCAGTTGGTTCCAACGATCACGCTTTAGATTACATCATGCAACGTACAGCGTAAGTAAACAGAATTTACAGCATAACTTTTTTTATAATTAGGTGGGTAGAGTACCCAAAAACTGTACTCAAGTAAAAGTAAAAGTAATAGTCTGAATAGTTACTTGAGTAAGAGTAAAAAAGTATCGGATAAAAAAAAACTACTCAAGTAGTTAGTTACTAATTACTTTGGATCATATACAGTATAGTCTTTTTATTTAGCTATATAGATTAAATTCATGTAATGTGTGTATACACACACACACGCTGCCTTTGTTTTTTTTTTTTGTTTTTTTTTATGTATTTTATTTCAGTGATGCAAATCAGAATGTTCATCAGCCTTTACGCCAGTCTTCAGTGTCACATAATCCTTCATAATTCCAATATGTTGATTTATTATCAATGCTGTTCTTTTTTTTTTTTTTTTTTTTTTGCTTTTTGCTTTCCATTCATAAAAGAATCCTGAACAAAATGTCACAGGTTCCAAAAAATATTAAGCAGCAAAACTGTTTCCAACACTGGTAATAAATCAAAATATTATAATGATTTCTGAAGGATCATATGACTCTGAAAACTGGAGTAACAGCTGATGAAAATCCTGATATTCATCACTGAATTAAATTGTATTTTAAAGTATATTAATTATACATGTGTGTGTGTGTGTGTGTGTGTGTATACACTGAACAAAATTATAAATGCAACACTTTTGTTTTTGCCCCCATTTTTCATGAGCTGAACTCAAAGATCTAAGACTTTTTCTATGTACACAAAAGGCCTATTTCTCTCAAATATTGTTCACAAATCTGGCTAAATCTGTGTTAGTGAGCACTACTCCTTTGCCGAGATAATCCATCCACCTCACAGGTGTGGCATATCAAGATGCTGATTAGACAGCATGATTATTGCACAGGTGTGCCTTAGGCTGGCCACAATAAAAGGCCACTCTAAAATGTGCAGTTTTATCACACAGCACAATGCCACAGATGTGGCAAGTTTTGAGGGAGCGTGCAATTGGCATGCTGACTGCAGGAATGTCCACCAGAGCTGTTGCCCGTGAATTGAATGTTAATTTCTCTACCATAAGCCGTCTCCTAAGGCGTTTCAGAGAATTTGGCAGTACATCCAACCGGCCTCACAACCGCAGACCACGTGTAACCACACCAGCCCAGGACCTCCACATCCAGCATCTTCACCTCCAAGATCGCCTGAGACCAGCCACCCGGACAGCTGCTGCAACAATCGGTTTGCATAACCAAATAATTTCTGCACAAACTGTCAGAAATCATCTCAGGGAACCTCATCTGCATGCTCATTGTCCTCATCGGGGTCTCGACCTGATGTAACCGACTTGAGTGGGCAAATGCTCACATTTGAAGGCGTCTGGCACTTTGGAGAGGTGTTCTATTCACAGAAGAATCCAGAATCCAGAATTTCACTGTACAGGGCAGATGGCAAACAGCGTGTATGGCGTCGTGTGGGTGAGCGTTTTGCTGATGTCAACGTTGTGGATTGAGTGGCCCATGGTGGCGGTGGGGTTATGGTATGGGCAGGCTTATGTTATGGACAATGAACACAAGTGCATTTTATTGATGGCATTTTGAATGCATAGAGATACTGTGACGAGATCCTGATGCCCATTGTTGTGCCATTCATCCACGACCATCACCTCATGTTGCAGCATGATAATGCACGGCCCCATGTTGCAAGGATCTGTACACCAGTGGTTCTCAATTCCAGTTCTGGGGTCCCCCTGCTCTGCACATTTTGCATGTCTCCCTTACTTAACACACCTGATTGAGATCATCAGCTCGTTAGGAGAGAGATCCATGAACTGAACTAACGAGCTGATGATCTCAATCAGGTGTGTTAAGTAAGGGAGACATGCAAAATGTGCAGAGCAGGGGGCCCCCAGGACTGGAAGTGAGAACCACTGCTGTACACAATTCCTGGAAGCTGAAAACATCCCAGTTCTTGCATGGCCATCATACTCACTGGACATATCCTGCCAATATCCAGCAACTTCGCACAGCCATTGAAGAGGAATGGACCAACATTCCACAGGCCACAATCAACAACCTGATTAACTGTATGCGAAGGAGATATATTGCACTGCGTGAGGCAAATAGTGGTCACACCAGATACTGACTGGTTTTCAGACCCCCCCTGAATTTTGTTCAGTGTAGTTACCTGGTAAAACCTCATCTGACATCTAGGGGTGGTGGCCTAGCTGCTGTGTACCATAACAGCATTTCAGTAAAGACTGTTGACTTTCATGATACTACAACATTTGAGTATTTGGTTCTCTAAATCTAAATTTAAATGTGGCTCATCGTAATGCTTGTTGTTCTCCTTTATCGTCTGCCAAACCCAATTTCAATTTTTTTTTTTTTTCAGTGAAATAAATGAACTGTTGCCCTCTGGCCATGAGAAAGTGAATGTACTCATCCAGCTCACAACAAAAACGCTGCATGAGCATGTTGTCAGTGCACATCGCTCAGTGGCAGATGTCAGTAAACTTCTCCATATAATCTTTCTAAAAATGTTAATAAATGGTGTTTTATTAACAAAGTTTGGGAGGAGCATGTTCAGATAATCAACTAATTCAGCACAGGTGGAGCATGTTCAGATAATCAACTTAATTATCATGATAGTAAATAGATATGCAGCCAATTTACCACTGTCCCACTACAGTTTTTTTATTTATTTTTATTTTTTTTCTGGCATCCTTCCTCCACCCCAACTCCTCACTCCAAACTATTCTTATACCAGCTTGGAGATACGGTGTATGATGAAGAAAGTTCACAAGGAGTGTTAATAAACACAGGAAACAAAGCAACTCATTACACCATCACCATCAAATGAACAGAAGAAACTCAGGGCTTAAATACACAGACTAGATAATTGATAGGGATTGAAACAGGTGTGTACTAATCAGAAACCATAGCAACTAATAGCAAAGAAAAAGAGAAAACCTAGCAAAAGGAAAACATTTAAAACAAAACACAATAACAAAGAAACAGAACTATACAGAACTGTGACAGAGCGGGCCATGGTGACCATAGTCCACAAGAGCAGTGCTGGAATAGCCTGCGGACAGAGCTGGTGGTGGAAGAACCCATGGGTGGAGTGGATGGAGAGTGGAGCCAGAGTGGAGCCTCAGTTGTGAGGAAAGGCAGTGTTACATTCCTTCCCTGTTCCAGTGGAACAACCACCAGAGGGAATGCTGGAAGCGGTGGCGACCTAGGCAGAGCTGAGGAGCCAAAGATCCAGGGTGACACTGCTGGTCTTGAGGTCCAAGGTGTCTGAATGGAACCGGCAGAGTTGAGGGAGCTTGATGAATGGACAGGACCAGCAGGGACAAAGAAGCTTGGAGGCTAGATGGAAAGACTAGCAGAGGAGGAGGAGGCTCAAGGGTAGGATCTGGCTCAGTGCCATGTACACCAGTGGGGACTGGCGAGGGTAAACACACCACAAGGCCAGGAGTATGGGTGGGACTCCACTCCACATGGTCCAGCTCTACCAGTATTCCCACAGAGACCACTGAGACTACAGGACTTGGGACCACTGGGTTTGGGTGCTCTTTGACCACAATGTCCTCATCCACCCCACCCACTGTGATGGGGGATCCTACAAATTGGTGTGCCTGCTCAAAAATGTTACCGAGTGTCCCATGAAGACCTTCAAGTGGGAGTTGTGATTTCCTCCTTTTTCATTCCATTCGGTTTTCTTTTTCTTTCTTTTTTTACTCTGCTAGTGTCACTAATCCGGTCTATGAACTTCCATTTGTTCAAGTTTAGCCTTGTTCATAGTCTGCTTACCCATGTCTTGATCCTTGCCTGTTATATCATCTTGTCTGATCTCAGCCTGCCCTGAAGTTTATTGCCTGTCTTGGATTTACCCACTTTGCCTTGCTGTCTCGGACTGTGTTTGCACCTCACCTAGACTATTTCCTGTTTGTGGAATATCTCTCTTTGCTGTGTCCTGTTGGATCACGTTCACCGCTGATCGACCCCATCTGTTCACTGGACTATTCTTATGTCTTGCCCGTACCATACCTGTTTGCTGGTGCTCGATCCTGCCTGTGTTTTGACCATGTTAATTAATAAAAGCTTGCATATGGATCCGCATGCCTCACGCCTCTGTCACTCCGTAATAGCTAGGTACAATAAAAAATGAAGAAATAAAGAATCTGTAATTTGTTAATTCTCTTTAACTTTTATTTAATTGACAAAAGTACAAAGAAAATATTTCCAGTGTTTTCACTGACCAACAAATGTATTTTGTATATTGTAAATATAAACAAATTGTGATTTTGTTGGCTGTAACAAATTGGGACGGAGGCAAAATAAAAGTGAAAAGGTTATATAATATCCAAATTTTGAAACGGTCCACAATAAGCAGGTGAACTGGTAATAGGTGAAGGTATCATGTTTGGGTATAAAAGAAGCACCTCAGTCTTTGCAAGCAAAACTGGATCATGGCTCATCAGTTTGTGAAAGATTTCATGAGAGAAGTGTTAATCTAATCAAAAATAAAAAATTCTCAATGCAAAATCACAAAGAATTTAGGTCTTTCACCATGTACCATACATAATATTGTGAAATTAAGGGAATTCAGAGAAATCTCAGTTTGTGTAAGGTAAGGCAGGAAACCTCAGTTGAATGTGCATGACCTTTGGGCCCTCAGATGTCATTGCATAAGAAACCGTCATGAAGCAGTGTTAAATATAGCCACATGGGCTCAGGAGCACTTCAGAAAACCACTGTCACTCAACACAGTCTGCCAATGCATCAAAAAAATATACTGTAACTTGTTATTCTAGGAGAAAGCTATAGGTCAATTCTATACAGCGATGCTGCCAGGTTCTCTGGGCCAGAGCTCATCTCAGATAGACAAAAAGACAGTGGAAATATGTGCTGTGGTCAGATGAGTCCACATTTCAACTTGGACTCAAAGGGACCATCCAGACTTTCACCAACAACAGATTCAAAAACAAATGTCTCTAATGGTATGTGGGTGCAGCAGAGCAAATGGCATGGGTGTCTGGCATATGTGTGAAGGTATCATTGACACAGAGTCATATACTGGGATTGTACAGAGACATATACTGCCATCAAGATGGCGTCTTTCATGAGAAGTCCATCAAGACAATGCCAGGTCTCATTCTGCATGTGCGACCACAGTGTGCTTTCGTAGACACAGACATGCTTGACTGGCCAGATTTGTCTCCTATTGAAAAGGTAAGGCCCATCATGAAAAGCTTCAACAATTAGTATCCTCAGTTTCCAAATGATTAAACATTGTAATTAAAAAAGAAAGTTGATGTGACACAATGTTAAACATGCATACAGTCCCTCTGTCCCTACTTTTTTGGAGTGTGTTGCAGCCATCAAAAAAAAAAAAAAAAAGTTTGAATATAATTAATTTGGTCAGTGAAAACTATCACGACGGCTTCTGTGAGGAGCGAGGACACGTAGGAGTTTACACAAAACATATTTCAACATGGGGTAACACAGGGCAGGCAGGAGACACACGTGGCACGTAGACGTTAGACACTGGACATAGGACACAGGAAACATTACCTGTGTCCCAATTCAAAGACTGCATCCTTCGAAGGCCACTCTGAGTCTAGCCTTCGTAGGATTTCCTGATTGCACCAGCAGGTGTTCCCGATGGCCGCTCCTGTCGCGTAGCAATGGTTAAATCAGACCAGACCCCTGTACTGCAGGATAAACCTGAACGTCCCAGCACTGGACAGTGGAAATATGGCCTGCGTCCCAATGTGCATACTATACATCCTAAATTCTATGTGACATTAGTAATTTTCAATACTATTTAGGGCAGATAGGGTGGATAGTATGCACATTGGGACACAGGGATGCACTCAAACACTCTGGTGTTACGGATCAACCAGGCTCTGTCACCAGCCAGTCACAACGCACTCTCTCACCTGAGTTCTAATCACACACACCTGCACATCATTTGGACACCAATCACCTCTGACATAAAAGCACACACCTCACAGCACCTCATTGTCTGGTCTCATTTATACGAAGTGGACTCCTTATGCTATCACAGCGACTTGCCTCCTTGTGTACTTGCCTCCTTGTGTACTTGCCTCCTTGTGTACTTGCCTCCTTGTGTACTTGCCTCCTTGTGTACTTGCCTCCTTGTGTACTTGCCTCCTTGTGTACTTGCCTCCTTGTGTACTTTCCAGTGTTGTGTCTCCTGTGTACCCCAGTCTGTCTGCTCCAGTGATCTGTTCCCGAAGTCTGCTACTCCGCCTGTGTGAGGTGTGTGCTCTGACCCGAATTCCTAGTATTCCTGTCAAGACAAAAGATCTCCAATCAACTTCTCATCGAACGTCAACTGGCCAACTGGATATTATACTTGCCATTTTCAGTCACCATTGCTCTGCTGATCCTAAATAAACATCTGTTGTCAATCCGATTCCCTGTCTAAGTCTGCTTCCGTAACAGAAGACCAGACCAACACTGAAGGATTGCAGCATGAGCAACACTGATCCTTTTCAAGAACTGGTGGATTCCCTCAGACGGGTACTCTCACCCGCTCGCTCAACTCCACCACCCGCTCCTCCCATCACTTCCGTTACCAGTGCCACCAGTTCTTCTCCGACTGTCATCGCCAGTCCCATGGCCAAACCAGCGCCCTTCTCTGGTGCGGCGGAGGAATGCAACAGGTTTTTACTTCAGTGTTCTCTAGCTCTTGAAATGCAACCGCTTCTGTATCCCAATGACAGGGCAAGGATCACCTTCATTATCTCGCTGCTGAAGGGAAGGGCATTGCAATGGGCAGAAACCATCTGGGCTCAAGAGGGTACAGTTACTCAGTCATTCAATCATTTTGTTAATCACTTCAGAGAAGTTTTTGGCAAACCTGTTGGAGATGCCTCTATCAGTGACAAATTGTACTATTTACGCCAAGGTTCTATGTCCATTCAAGAATATGCCCACCAGTTTCGCACCCTTGCAGCAGCCAGTGGATGAAATGAAAGGGCGCTCTTAACAACCTACTGGCAAGGGTTGGAACCCCGACTACGTCTGCAACTAGCTGCCTACGACTACTCTTGCGGTTTAGAAAGCCTCATTCAACTATCCATAAGATGTTCCACTCGGATGCTATCATGTATTGAGGAACAAAATCAGCCATCTCGTTGCACTCCATTCCTCCGTCACCCAGAGATTCATAACCCTCCAGAACCAGTGAATGAACCCATGCAAATGGATAACACTCGGCTTTCCTACAACGAACAACAGAGAAGGTTTAGCTTCAGTCTATGTATGTATTGTGGAGCAGATGGACACCTAAGTGCATCTTGTCCAGTTCGTCCACCACGACTCTTGGTGAGTGCGATTCAGCCGGCAATTCAAAACCTGAAACCATTGTAAATTGAAGCTATGCTTATTACCTCAATTCTCTCTTCTAGTCCATGCCCTCCTCTATTCCGGATCCGCCAGAAGGAGAGGATGGAGTGGAAGCCGATCAACCATATCCTTCTCTAATTATTATATAAGTATATTCCTTCGCTTATTAATATTTTCTGTGTGATTATTAATCAAGTTATTTGATTATTAACTTAAGTAGAGCCATCTATATTTATATAGATTGAAGTGTGCATATATCCTTTTTAGAAGTGGTCAGAGTAAACAGTGTGAACACCTGCTGAGTGTATTTTATTCTTAGGGTCACAAGGCCAGGCTAAGGGGTCAGGGTGACCTACCGTCTACGTGAGCTACGAGTGACAAAGAGAACTGTGATATTTATAGGTTGAATAACAGATATTAAAAATCCTGTTCAATCCTGTATTTCTATTCTCCAAGATTGATGGCTGCATAGTATGTGTGTAACTAACCAATAAGATGCTCGCTAGAAGCCAGAAAACCTTGAGATGCAGATAAGGACTCTGTGTGTATGTGTGTCGGCATCTATTCCCTTTGTTAGGAGAAGACTGTCTCCTGTCGTCATCCTGATCCGAGCTGAGGTATCTTTTGCTGAAGCCTGAAATAATCATTTGGAGATATGCGTGAAGCGTTCACGTCCATATGTGGAAATTGTCTAAATTTTATCTAGGTTTTGGAACCAATCAGAATTTTGCAGATTTTTGTATTGACGCAATTAGCATCCTCTGTCAGGGTATAATTGCTGGTGAGTTTTTTTTTTTTTTTTCACTGTTACGCAGAGCGGTCTACAAACTCCATCGAGTATTGAAGCTGACTCTTGCCTGAAACTGCAAACTATTTCTTCAGTAAACTTTCTTCAATTGAAACGCATCTCTTGACTCCTTGCCTTCATTTCAACCAACACCTGGTCCCTTTTGGGTTTTTAACCCCCTGGGGTCGACAAACGCATATATGCGTTTTGAGGCAGATTTTCCTGATAAGGCCGAAATGAGCTTGAATTACTCTGTCGTTTTTGATCGTACAGATAAGAGCAATACACCATTCGAATCTGTAAGGGGTCTACTTTTATTTGTATACACTCATAATAACAACTAAACTTTGTGCTTCTGAAGAATAAAGAAAATAAACAGGGTGCGCTCTCTGTCTTCTCCGTCTCCGCAAACTGTTTTTAGAAACGCGTCACTAAAATGAACTGTAACTCAGCAAATACTTCACACAGAGACATGAGAAATATATCTATAGAAAGCTTGAAGTGTCTACTTTGAAATGAAGTCTTATCGAAAACAATTATTCTGTGATGAAGTAATCCGTATAAAACCAACACGATGTTCAGTCTGTCCCGTCTGACTCATTATCTCTAATGCGACTCGCGCTGTTCATATGTAAATAGCCACGTGGTAAGTGCGCGCGTGCAAACGCCCAACAACACAAACAAAGAGGAGGTCCTTCATCGCGGCTACTGTTCGTTTCTGGAAGAAGATGCGCTGAGTAAAGGCAGGATTTCCCTCGAAAGAAGAACACGATTTCATCCAGCAGAGGAGATGAGTAAGTAATGTTTCTTTTTTACATTAGTTACCGTGTTATTGTGACATAAACTTGAACAGATCTACTAACATTTAGCTGGGTTTTTCCCCAAACGACAACATGATGAATGCTACGCCTCTAAGAATGTTTAGACCATGTTTATTATTAATACTCTGTTCACAAATAGATTTTAATAGCGTGCTAAACAATAATAATTAGTTTCTCAGATATAAAATATAATTTTTATAGTACAAAGTACATCCTTTTATTGTACAAAGCATGCTTGAGTCTGTGGCTACATAATCATATCATAGGCTACTATAAAATCATACATACTAGACTGTATGACTACAAAATCATAGTTGGGTTTTTCCCAAACTATAGTTCCTGACTACAATGTTTGAAATCGTATAAAACATTTTGAATATGATAGGCAGTTCATTGTATTTAAATTTCTTACAGCGCAATGATGTTTTCATGCTCTATATAAAACAATAAAAGTAATATGAGTGTACACTGTAACATGATGAATGCTACGAGTCTAAGTATGTTTAGTACATGTTTATTATTAATAGCCTACTCTGTTCAGAAATAGATTTGAATAACGTGCTAAACAATAATAATTAGTTTCTCAGATATAAGATTTCTTTCTCTTTTTTATGATAGTGATATATATGATATATATACAGATGTTCCTGATATTAACATGCTCACAAATGTTTTTTTTGTTTGTATTTTATTGAATCAGATACCAGCACCAGATGTATCCTGATGTCTCTTCAAACTGTTTTCCTCTGAGAGCGCTGCACCAACATCAGATGTTCAACTACACTGATATTCTATGTCAAAACAAGCTCCTTTTCTACTGATTATGTGTTTTTTTTTCTTGAATCCATGGAAAGAAGTAGAAACACTTAAATAACACACGTAAATATCAGGTATGATTTACTTGTTTCACTTGTTGAACAGAATCTGCTGCAGGAATGACTCAAAGTCTGTTCACATCTCTGTGGTTAGATCAGTGTGCACAATAATGTGTCTTTGACCTTCATTATGTATGTTTTGATTATACTGTGTTGTAAATAAAATACAAATAATTTAAAAAACCCTTTTTTTCAATCTCCTCACATTCTCTCTTACCTGCCTCACAGTCACAGTCACACTGATGGGCCATTAGGGGCCATTAGGGGAGGGCCCTTTGTCTCTCAGGTGAGACTCACTTAATATTCATGGCCATTGCCACTCCCTCGCATATAGACCCTCGATCACAAAACATGTCTTGAAAATTTTAAATCAATATATTGTTTTCTGTGAATGAGTAAGCAGAATGATTTTCACATAATTTTGAAGTAAATATTCTAGCCTACAAGACTGATTACTCAAAAGTCTTGTTCAGGACTATTTAGTGTGGGTTTTATGGCCTTATTTCAGCTACATTTTTTTTCCCAAAACTTACAAACCACGCATAATATTTTTTTTCTAAAAAATGCAAACATGTACATCCATCTTGGTCACATATTATTGTAGCACAGTTTGTGCTGAATACAAAAAAAATTACATGTTGGTCAATAGTATGTCTTAAGTAGCTGAAATAAGCACAAATATCAGGGCATGTCAAAACATCTCAAGGGCCCCAAAATGTCCTCAGACCCCAGAGGGTTAAACAATAGCTTAACTCCTGCGTATGGAACGGCAAAGTATTTCTTACAACACCTGTCCAATCCAAATAGGATATAAAAATTGCATCACAGATCAATCAATACCTTCCCTTAGTCTATATATTTACACATGTGCACAAAAATCATCTTTATTTATAACAGTAATTTTTGGGTATTTTGTTTCCCTAACCACTTTCCTGACCTATTCACTAAAACTCGGGGCACGCCCCTGTCTGTAATGGTGGGAGCCGAGAGTTGGAAGAGTGATTTACACTAGAACCCCTGCCTAGTGTCTTACATGCTCTTGGTATTTCCTATATCTTTACACAAATGCCCTCTCTGGCTTCTATGGCTTTCAATGCCACAAATGCACGGTTTGCCTCTACGGCTCTGAGTGCTTTAGAGAATGCGTTTTTGTCCCCCCCCCGGACTGTGCACACCTCTCAATATCTCAAATCCAAGTCTATCTCTAAGACCTAGAGGTGTGCACCAGTACACCTTTACCCTTATACGCAACTTAACGTTATAGGTGTACCGTAATTATGACACCAGTTTTCTCAAACCTAACTTCACCTAGAAGTCTGGCGTCCCCCACTCATGTGTGAGTGAGTTTACCGTTCTTCCTTCTCTCGTACACCCGCCACTCACAGACAGTCCCTAACCAGAAATAATAATATTAAATAAAATCTTTTCCTACCTTGTTTTGTTGACTGATCAGGGATGTCACCAAAGAACGATTGCCCGCATTCTCCACCATTTAACTATTAGGGGATAAACAGTTAATAAGCTATCGCCTCGATACCTCGACTTTTGATTGTGCCTGCTGCTAGCACTTCTCAAGGGCTTCAATTGTGACATAAAAATCACAAAAATAAATATGGCTTGCAAAAGAAACAAGCCGCCTACAAAACGGATTTTGTTGAAACAGACCAGAGCAAGCTCTGTAAGCAGATCTGCTCTGAAACTTTGACTTCAAAGAAATTCTCTGAACTTATCAAACGAATGGTTAGTCAGGGATTTGATTCTGACTGGAAAGTAGAGAAGCAGTTAGAATGGCTACAGTCTAAGAAAGAACCAGAGAAGCATAAGTTCTTAGCTGTGTGTGCGTATTCATGGATTTGTAAACTGGGAGGAATTCCCTTAACAGAAGCTGGCACAATTCCAGAGGTAGTTGACTGCTGGAAAGATTTAAGTGCTAATTGTGATAAAATGGCTGAGATTTCAGGAATCGAAATAGGGAAGGATCTGAGTGGTTTTAGCAAAGGGTTGTCTGTTGTCATAAAGGCAGAGAGAGCTGAAACATGTAATATGACTCCAATTGTGTCTCCCCACTGCTCCTGAGCTCTCCTCTCTGACTGTGCAGGCCGCAGCTGTAACAGGCTCCGCCCCACAGACACAGACTGAGAACCAGGTTGATTCACCTTATAGTATTGCTAGAAGGTTACTGGATGCAGCTATTGCTGGGGCGCCGCCCCCTTATCCAGACACCCCCGAGATTTCTGTGCCACATGCAAATGTTGACAAAAAGGCTGAGAACACAAATGTCTCACTCTCTCCCCCAGGGCGGGGCAGAGCCCCTTCCAGAGGGAGGGCCTCTGCTGCGCCCATCAGAGCGGTCGATGTTGACCAGAGAAACACTGAAATGGGGGGCCAGATTTGAGAGAGGAGAGTGGACTAGACTTACAGCCACAGAGAAAAACCATTTGCTTGCTGGCATAGAACTTTAAGCCGTTTAGCCCAAACAAAGTTTCATGGGATAAATTAGAAGCTGTGGCTAGACAGCAGAATTTAGGAATAGTCGATGTACAGTATATGGCAGAAACGCTTGTGCCACACAGTAAATTAAGCAGAGTTCAAGCTATCAGAGTTGGCCCCCTTGTCCCTGATGATTGGGCTGAGTATTGTCAGGCCTATAGAGAACACAAAGAACAGGTGAAAGACCTTTTGGGGAGGGGATCTTTTCCTTGGACTAGTGTGACCCAAATTAAACAAAGGCCTAATGAAAGTCCCTTAGAATATGTTGAACGTTTTCGTGCTGCTTATGAAAATTACTGTGCTGCAGATTATAACAATGAAGATTATGATTCAGCAATCATCATTGAATCCGCCATAAGCGGACTAAGCGATACCGAGATCTGCTCATTTCTGGTTCTGTGAACATTCCAAATTGTGAATCTCTGCTGCAGTGGAGTGCAGATAGTTGGAGCCGTCTGCAGAGTGAACCAGGCGCAACCCCCGCAGCTGTTGCTGCTGTTGCTGAAACGGAAACAAATCCACCCGATGTTAAAGTGTTACAACTGTGGCCAAGCAGGCCACAAAAGCCAATAAGATGTAGTAAATGTAATAGAATTGGCCATCTGTATAACCAGTGCAAAGCTATTTTGCCTCCCTTTCAAGGAAATAAAGTCAGAAATGAAAGACAGAAAAATTGGCTCACCCTGTCTGACAGTGACATCACAAGGCTGAAGAAACTGTTGGGGGACTAGGAGTCAGTGCTATGACGTAACTGACCCCAGGCCTTATATTCATGCATTGTTAGGAGGTCGGCAATGTATAGCACTAATCGATACTGGGGCTCAAGTTAGCATCACAAATATTGCTTTAGAAACTACTTCTGATTTCATGTACACTGAAGGATTGAATGGCAAAGAAATTATATAAGTCTTTTATAAGTCCCTCTTTCTCTTGCAGACTCTCAGAAAGTATTTTGGGTTGGGGAAAAATACTGTGGGAACGATAATTGGTGTTGACATTCTGAATAATCTCGAAGCTGATGTTTTACTTTCAACAGATAAGCTTGTGCTTGGCTGCAATGAAGTAATTCGCTTATCGCATGCCAGGCCACACCATGGAGCTGGATGCGCAGTGGCTGAAACTGTAAGTGCTGTAAATATAACGGAAACCAGGCCCGAGTAGAAATACTTTCCAAATTGGAAATTGGAATTATTTCCAAATTTCCTGACGTATGGGCTAAAGATAAATTTGATTGTGGTAATGCTAAAGTTCAGCCACTCAGCATCCCAGGTCCCATGCATGATGCCAAACGCCAATATCCCTTTAAAAATGATGCTCGTTTAGGAGCTGAAAAGGTGGTTGACAAGCTACAGAAACGGGGGATTGTTGTGCCTTGTTCGTCTCCCACTAACTCGCCTATGTGGCCGGTCAAAAAGCCTGATGGGAGCAGGTGTTTGACAATTGACTATACAGCTCTGAATATGGTGACCACGAAAGTGCACCCCTGGTGGCCAACCCAGCCACTATTTTGAATGAGATTGGTTCTGAACATTGTTATTTTACTGCTTTGGACATTGCTAATGGCTTCTGGACTTTCCCCTTAGCACCAGGTGATCAACTGAAATTTGCATTTTCCTGTTCTGGGTGACAATGGACATGGCGCCACCTACCCCAAGGATTCTGCAACTCTCCGACTCTGTTCCATCAGGTACTCGCTTTTTTTATTGATCCAATCCGTAAAGAGATTGAAACCGATGGGTCTGTTGTACTTCAGTACGTGGATTATATTTTGATTTGTAGTCCTACCAAGATTAAACATTTGACAGCTGTCCAGACTGTTTTGAAAGCTCTCAACCAAGGGAGATTCAAGATTAATTTGCAGAAAGCGCAGCTGGCGAAGCCCGAGGTCACGTATCTGGGACAGATCGTGGGAGTTCACGGCCGACGCATTACTCCTCAACGGGTCAAAGCTATCGTCGAGCTGCCAAAGCCTAACACTGTCACTGGTCTTTTGAATTACTGCCGCCAGTACGTGTCGGAATACACTGAACTTTCTAAGCCCCTCACAGAAGTACTGAAAGGAGGAAAGCCTGGAAAGGAGCTCATCGAATGGACAGAGGAGATGGAAGAGGCGTTTGTGAGTATCAAAGAGACTTTCTTCTTGTCCTGCCCTTAGACATGCAGATGCCCGCAGGGCCTTTCATCTGTGGACCTGGGTGGGGGAGAAATCCTACTGGGAAGCCACCCTTTTGAGTAAAAATGTTGAAATCCAGATTGATGCTGACAATGTAATCAATCCCGCGTCACTGCTGCCCGATGAAGGAAATGCTCATAACTGTGCACAGCTGATTGAGAACGACATGCGGAGCCCTCTCAACACTGAGCCTCTGCAAAATACTATGAAACTGTTTGTCGACGGATCCAGCTTTCATGAGAACGGTAAACGCTACACCAGCTGGGCTGTTGTGAATGAACATGGTGAAACTGTTGACTGTGTTTCTCTTTCAGGTGGCGGGGCTCAAGTTGCAGAACTCATCGCCCTGACCCACGCTTTACAGTTTGGCAAAGGAAAACGCATAAATGTGTACCCTGACAGCCGTTATGCTTACAGAGTCGCTGTGGACTTTGGCCCTGTGTGGAAACGCAGGGGATTCCTGACTACTGCTGCCTATTTCTCATCAAAAGCAGGTAATTGAACTGATGGAGGCCTGCTCTCTCCCTGCAGCTGGAGCTGTGATCAAGGTCACGGGACATTCACAGAAGGAGTCACCAGAAGCAAAAGGAAATCAGGCTGCGGACACTGCTGCCAGGAGGGCTGCAACCCAAACTGAGAAACTTTTGAGTGTAATATCCCTTTCTCCCCAGGAGGAGGAAGCGCCAACCAGAGACATCTTTGAACTGTATGACACTGATGATCCAGAAGAGACTGAACAGTGGACTAAGTTAGGGGCACAGAGGAATGCTGATGGACTTCGGAAATTTCATGATCGATTCGTTTGTCCCTCATCTGCTCGGACTGAATTAATGTCTTTATATCATGGTTTGGCACATGTAGGTCCTGAAAAGCTACATGCAATGATCTCAAAAACATGGTGGTGGCCTAAGATGAGAACCGCTTGTGCAGATTTTTGTAAAAGATGTTTGGTATGTCTCAAGGTGAATTCTCCTTCAAAGCTGAAAATTCCCTTGGGACATGCTCCCCGCCCTCAGGGACCATGGACACATTTGCAAATTGATTTCATAGGTCCATTGCCCCCTAGTGGAGGTTTTACATCTTAATGATCGTTGATTTGTTTTCCAGATGGGTGGAGGCCGTTCCGCTGAGAAATTGCACTGCAGACACAACCGCAAAAATTTTGTTGACCGCAGTATTTCCTAGATGGGGACTGCCTTTACAGATTGATTAAGATTAGGGCACACACTTCACAGGAAAGGTCATGAAACAGGCCATGAAACTAATGGGGGTTACACAACACTTCCATATCTTTTAGGCCTCAGTCAAGTGGTTCGATTGAACGAATGAACCGAACATTGAAAGCTTCTTTGAGGAAGAGAGCTCTGGAGTGGGGAAAGGGGTGGCATGCAGCTATACCAATGATATTGTTTAGCATGAGAGCTAGCCCAAACAGATCAGCCCTTTTGAAATCATAACGGGTCGATTTTATGCTTCTTCTGTGGGACGCACCTTTGCAACATGAAGGACCCTCGGGCCCTTTGAAAGATGCTCTGCAAAATTATATTAAAGCCTTGGATGAATGTTTGCATGACACACGAGTCAGTGTTATACAGTGTTAGTTGACAGTATGGAGACACTGGTCTCAGGTGAAGCCCCTCGAAAAATGTCACAACCCGAATGCTGCCTCGTAATAACCACCGTACCTCGTAGTCGACCTCGTGTCGTTATAGGTAATCGTTTGAATGTATGGCTCTACACTAAAATGTGAATTTGTCTTTGAATGTTTCAGATGTCCGGACCTGAAGACATACTGAAGCTGCTGGTTCTTCACGAAGAAACACGCAGGGAACGGCATCTGAAACTAAGACAGTCATTCATTCGATTGGTTATTCCGCTTTCATTCGTGATGTTAATTTTAATTGCATTATTATTTTTGCTCTGGATTCAAATCGCTCTATGGACAGGACTCTTTCATGCGTTCTCAACCAATTGGGATTGTGAAATGGCCAACTGCTGTCCTTCCTGGATTAGATATCCATGTCTAAATTCTACTGAGGGTCTAAATTTGCTTCCGACTATGTACCAGAAGGTTAAGATTCGCTGTTACCGATTTGACGGCAATGATAAGGTGACATATTGGCTCGGTCACTCCCCAAATTATCCAGAGAACACCCTCATAATGCAAAAAGTTTGTTGGTGGCATGATGGCAACGTGGATGTTTTTGATAGAAATTATAGCTCCCTTAGTTGGATTCCCATCGCATTAGCTAATATGAACCAGAGTGATTGTCCAGTCGTAATAAACACCGCAAGTACGTGTTAAATCAGAAACCACCTGCTGCTCCTAAACGTAGTAAAAGAGAAAAAGACGATCCGCAGCATACTCATGTGATTTTTGGAGGGGAAAGCGGTGTATGTGATAAATTCAGACGAATGGATAAAACCAATAAAGATGATTTTGATCTCAATGGAAGTACAAATGAATTACCAAAGGTAAATGCGCTCTCTCTCTCTCTCTCTCTCTTGGCCAAGATATACTAGGTTTGATGATCCTTGGAAGGAGACCATGCATGTGGAAAGATGCTTGGGTAGAGAGGTGTGACAGTGGTTTGTCCAGACGTTTCCCCCAGAACAGACAGATAGGTGTGCGGCAATTTTTAAGGTAATGGGTACCCCGGGAATGAAAGTTCCAATGGAAATATGCAACTCGTCATTTGTCAGAATGGATTTTGGGCTAATTTTGTAGACGTGTTATTTCAGTATGATATTGCCCTGCTACTGGCTAAGAAATCCATTATTAGAATGGAACAACTACACGACCATCTCGAAAGTAGGTGTTATAGCCCCACCTCGATGGTCTATAATGTCACGGCATGGATGCATTTGAATGTGTTCCACTTGTGCTTAGAGATTATTGCCAGCAGGAAGACAATGCAGGTACCCCAGACAATAGATGATCTAGTGTGGAAAGATTTCCAGCTGCATCAAGTTTACATGTGGCTGCAGGTATCTGATGTTGCTATGGGGGACGAGTGGTTTGATGGGGAGAAACAATTTCGTCAGTTTTTAAGACACATTCCCTCGGTCCAAGAGTTAAGAGATTTGCATTATAGGTCAAATTTGGATCACTGTCTGTATCATAAGATCGTTCATGCTATAGTTCCTGAGTGGTATCCAGCTGATAAGTGTAAACAGGGTGATTGTTCTGATTTGGAGTATTGCACGGCCAATATGACTGCTTCTACTGAGTATTACCCTCAAGTGAAATCGCAGCAAGCTAATGAGAAGTACATTAGTGATTTCTTGAAACAGGTCAAGACTACAGAGGTGTTCGCTGGGTATGAATATCTGAATTCTGTATGGCTTTGATCAACAGGGTTGCCTTTCTTGTCAGATTAACATGCGTCACCACTCCACCTTCCGTAGTGACCTCACTGGTTAGACCGGACGTGGAGTATTGGACTCCACATGGGTCTAAAACGGGGGACTGAAGGAGAGGATGGAGTGGAAGCCGATCAACCATATCCTTCTCTTAATTATTAGAAGTATATTACTTCGCTTATTAATATTTTCTGTGTGATTATTAATCAAGTTATTTGATGATTAACTTAAGAAGTAGAGCCATCTATATTTGTATAGATTGAAGTGTGCATATATCCTTTTTAGAAGTGGTCAGAGTAAACAGTGTGAACACCTGCTGAGTGTATTTTATTCTTAGGGTCACAAGGCCAGGCTAAGGGGTCAGGGTGACCTACCATCTACGTGAGCTATGAGTGACAAAGAGAACTGTGATATTTATAGGTTGAATAACAGATATTAAAAATCTTGTTCAATCCTGTATTTCTATTCTCCAAGATTGATGGCTGCATAGTATGTGTGTAACCAACCAATAAGATGCTCGCTAGAAGCCAGAAAACCTTGAGATGCAGATAAGGACTCTCTGTGTGTGTGTGTGTGTGTGTGTGTGTGTGTGTGTGTCGGCATCTATTCCCTTTGTTAGGAGAAGACTGTCTCCTGTCGTCATCCTGATCCGAGCTGAGGTGTCTTCTTTTGCTGACGCCTGAAATAATCATTTGGAGATATGCGTGAAGCATTACGTCAATATGTGGAAATTGTCTAAATTTATCTAGGTTTTGGAACCAATCAGAATTTTGCTGATTTTTGTATTGACGCAATTAGCATCCTCTGTCAGGGTATAATTGCTGGTGATTTTTGACTTGTACGCAGAGTGGCCTACAAACTCCATCGCGAGTACTGAAGCTGACTCCTGCCTGAAACTGCAAACTATTTCTTCAGTAAACTTTCTTCAATTGAAATGCATCTCTTGACTCCTTGCCATCATTTCAACCAACACCTGGTCCCTTTTGAGTTTTTAACTGTATCGCCAAGAAGGACTGAGGCTTTCGGCCTTGCATCGATTAAGTCAAGTCAAGTCAAGTTGAGCTTTATTGTCATTCCGCTACATGCGGGGGCATACAGTGGAACGAAATGTCGTGCCTCACAGGACCACGGTGCTACATAAATACAGGCATACAACAATGGAGTAAGACAATATAAACCTATACACAACTATCCTACTGATAGATTTTGACTATAAATATAAATAACTAGCGGTAAATTTACACTATTTGGAGACGAACAGACGACATTAAAAGACAAAAAAGCACCGTCTTTGGGAGCAGCCGCTGCGTCTGATCGCACCGCCATCTTGGATGAAAAGCACTCGGATTACCGGGCACTCAACAAGATAACGGTAAAGTTCTGTTACCCCCTACCTCTCGTCCCAGCGGCCCTAGAACATCTTTGCGGAGCCACCATGTTTACCAAGTTGGACCTCCGCAGCGCTTACAACCTCATCCGAATACGTGAGGGGGACGAGTGGAAGACTGCTTTCGTGACCCCTACTGGCCACTACGAATATCTCGTCATGCTGTATGGTCTTGTCAACGCCCCCTCCGTATTTCAGGATTTTATGCATGAGGTACTCCGGGAGTTTCTTCATAGATTTGTGCTGGTCTACATTGATATCCTCATCTACTCCCGGAGCATGGCCGAACATCGCCACCACGTTGCGGAGGTCCTGCAACGCCTGAGAGACTTCCAGTTTCTACCAGAGACCGAAAAATGCTCCTTCCACCAGTCCTCAGTGCAGTTCCTTGGGTATAACATCGACAGCGGTGGCATCCAGATGGACGAGGGGAAGGTGGATGCTATCCGGAACAGGCCCACTCCTGCTACCATTAAAGAACTCCAACGCTTCCTGGGTTGCTACAGCACCATCACTAGTCCCCTAACCAACCTGCTGCGAAACAAACCTAAGACCCTTGCCTGGACTCCAGCCGCATCTGAAGCCTTTGAGAAACTCAAAGAGTTACCAAAGCTCCTGTCCTTGTTCGCCCTGATCCCAGTAAGCCGTTCATTGTCGAAGTTGATGCCTCCACCTCAGAAGTCGGTGCCGTATTGTCTCAGCAGCAGGGGACACCAGTCAAACTCTATCCATGTGCCTTCTTCTCACGTAAGCTCAGCCCGGCGGAGAGAAATTACGATATTGGTAACCGGGAAATTCTTTCCATCAAGCTGGCCCTCGAAGAGTGGAGGCATTGGTTGGAGGGTGCACGGCACCAGTTCACTGTTTTCACAGACCACAGGAACTTGCAATACTTACGAGAGGCTAAAATACTTAACCCCTGCCAGGCTAGGTGGGCACTCTTCTTCACTCGCTTTAACTTAACATTCTTGGAACCTGGATGATAGGAAATGAAGGCAGATGCCTTGTCTCGTCTCCATGCTTCAGAGGAGGAGATCAACGAAGAGCCTGAATCGATCATCCCTGATAATCTCATCGTAAGTCCCATCCAGTGGGATTCCAGTCCATTCTCCTCCACCAATGCTTCCACGGCCGCTCCGCCGGACTGTCCACCCCGCTTACAGTACGTACTCGGGGCTCAACTAACACCCATCATCCATTCAGGTCATTCATCTCTGGACACTGGCCACCCAGGGGCCAATAACACCCTCTCGCTGCTAAAAGATCGCTTCTGGTGGCCACATATGGCTAGAGATGTAAGAAGGTTCGTCCAAGGTTGTACTGACTGCGCCATCTCAAAGTCCATGCCACTTACCATCTGGAAAATTTCTTCCGCTGCCCGTTCCCAATCACCCCTGGTCACACCTGGGAGTGGACTTCATCACCAATCTGCCTACCTCAGATGGTAACACATGTATTCTTGTAATCATTGATCGATTTTCTAAGTCATGTCGTCTGCTCCCCCTCAAAGGTCTTCCCATGGCAATGGAGACTGCAGAAATGATGTTTAACCACATCTTCCGCTACTATGGCATTCCTGAGGATATTGTTTCAGATCGAGGACCACAATTCATATCAAGGGTATGGAAATCCTTTTTCAATCTCCTAAGTGTGACCATCAGCTTGTCATCAGGATACCATCCCCAAACAAACGGGCAGACAGAAAGGAAGATTCAAGAAATTGGGCGATTCCTACGAACCTACTGCCATGGCCACCAGGACTCTTGGAACCAGTTCATTGGCTGGGCCGAGTACGCCCAGAATTCTCTGCGCCAGCCCTCTACCGGAATGATTCCGTTCCAGTGTGTACTCTGCTACCAGCCACCCCTGTTCCCCTGGTCCGGGGAACCGTCGGATGTACCATCAGTGGATTACTGGTTCCGAGAGCGAGAGGGTCTGGGACGCCGCTCACCACCAGATTCAGCGTGCAGTGCGTAGGCGCAAGATGACGGCCGACCTTCATAGATCCGAAGCCCCCCAGTATCAACCCGGACAGAAGGTCTGGCTGTCGACCAGGGACATCAGGATGCGCCTACCCTGCAAACAACTTGTTGGCCCCTTCACCATCACAAAACAGATCAACCCGGTTACCTACCAGCTTCAGCTCCCCCCTCAGTATAAAATTCATCCCACGTTCCATGTTTCACTGCTTAAGCCTTACCACTCACCTGTCTCTCCCTCCACAGAGCCTGGCCCAGCAGAAGAACCCCCTCTCCCACTGATTCTGGAAGACAGTGCCATCTATGAGGTCAAGGAGATCTTGTACTCCCGGCCCCGTGGTGGTCAGCTGGAGTACCTAGTTGACTGGGAAGGGTATGGCCCAGAAGAAATATCCTGGGTTCCCAGAGACGACATCCTAGACCCCACACTGCTCGAGAATTTCCATTCAAGTCACCTGGATCGTCCAGCACCCAGGGGAAGAGGTAGACCACCACGACGTCGGGGTCCTCGGCCCTCGGGAGCGGGCTGTGGAAAGGGGGGTAATGTTACGGATCAACCAGGCTCTGTCACCAGCCAGTCACAACGCACTCTCTCACCTGAGTTCTAATCTCACACACACCTGCACATCATTTGGACACCAATCACCTCTGACATAAAAGCACACACCTATCACAGCGACTTACTTGCTACTTACCTCCTTGTGTACTTGCCTCCAGTGTTCTCTCCAGCGTTGTGTACCCCAGTCTGTCTGCTCCAGTGATCTGTTCCCGAAGTCTGCTACTCCGCCTGTGTGAGGTGTGTGCTCTGACCCGAATTCCTAGTATTCCTGTCAAGACAAAGATCTCCAATCAACTTCTCATCGAACATCAACTGGCCAACTGGATATTATACTCACCATTGCTCTGCTGATCCTAAATAAACATCTGTTGTCAATCCGATTCCCTATCTAAGTCTGCTTCCGTAACATCTGGAGACAATCCCAAAAGATGTCCCACTAGCAGAGGCTGCACCAGGCTCTCTATTGTGGCAGCCTGTCCAGGTCTAGACTCCACCAGGGTCTCCCTGCTCAGCTGAATGAAAGTATACATGGGCCTACAATATATATATATATATATATATATATATATATATATATATATATATATATATTATTATTTATTTTATTTTTTCCCAATCTGTTTTATGTACTGTTAATTTATTTTTATGTTGTTTTTCTGATGCTGAATTGAAGTTGTTTCGTAATTAGTTGTAAAAAAAAAAAAGTACTTAAGTACAGACCAATTTATTGCTTTTTGCTTTGCGAAAATAAACTATTTCCAGAACGACTTCTTGTCTTTTATTTCTAAGTTTCAACTTATAATACAAAAATAAAACAATGCACAAAAATTACTTTGCTTAATTTACAGATAGGCTAACTTAAATTACAAAAGTAATGTACAGAACAGTGTCATTCATTCTTACGTTTCCAAGCAGCCCATTTTCTCCAGAACTGTCCTAAAAGAAGAGAAAAAGGAAAACCAATTAAGACAGGGCTGCAATCTTAAGGTTAGAAAATATGAAACAGATGCATACAAAATAGGCTACTCCAGAAATCATGTTTCTGTATCATCAAGTTTGCCTCAAACATTTGTGGACATATCAAGCATGACAACACTATTACTTAACTTACTTACTAAATAAATAACAATTGAAAGACTTATCGAATTAAGTAGCTTTATCTACTTGTCTTATTGTTGTGGACTGGCAGCGTTTTTTGTTCCCAGTAAAGTAATTATTCAGCCCTCAATTTAATAAATACATGCCTCAACTTATGCCTCAGACCACCTAACAAAGGAATCTGTGCAGTGGTATTGTTAAAGTTCACATTTTTTAACACCTGACTTTTAACATTTGTTTCGCTAGTTATTTGAGTAAATTAAAACACAATACTTACATTTATAAGTGCATTCGTCGGCCGCCACAGAACCATCACCCGCTATTTTGTCTGAATAAAAGTCCCATCACCACCGGCGCACTGTGAATTCTGGTATAGGGTAGGGTGCGAAGGATCCATCTGATGTATCCTTCATAGAGTGGTGGAACTATGATATCACTTTGTAGGCAAAAACTCAGAAGTGAGTCAGCATTTTAGCACTTCCGTTTCCATCGTCCCAGAGCCAATGGGTTTTTTGAATGGGAGTTTGGCTAAATCCCCTAAAATAAGGTCCATGGTTTACACAAGCTCAAGATACTTTCACGTTTTATTCTACGACATAAAACACACCAGTTACACCCCACTCAAGATTTTTTTAAACTGTTACGTTTCTTAAAAAAAAAAACGGTTTAACAACAAGTTGCTAAATGGGACTACAGGCGCTGTCTGAGACATTCATTGTCATCATGCCAAACAGTTTATCAATTTACAGAATTTTCCAATTGTAGTATAATTTATAGTACAATTAATTGTAGAATAACCAATTAATAGTTTACCGCATTTTATATTGTTGTTCGACAATGTGTTTTTGCTTTGCCCCGAAATGCAACAAGTCTTCAGATTCTCGTTTTATCACTTTCCTACTGTTTCGGAGACTCTGTGTTCGCACTGTAAGGTAATTATGATTATTCCATGTAAACACTACATTGACTGGCTTAGTCACAGTGAAAGTGAAACTTTAACGATGCATAGTGCTTAAAGCCACGCTAAAATGAAATGTTTACGGCCACAAGAAACTGTTAGAAAGTATATAGATTGAGGACTTTCTAGAAGCAAGGATAAAATAACATTTTGTGTACCCACCCTAACAAAATGATGCCTAACTTTTATTTAGGTATCAAAATTCATAAAACAAATATTTTTGTGAAAATTATCTTGATGGACAAAAGGTATAAGTTTCATGGACATAACACACTAATACGCTTCTATTATTCAAATCCGTTAAAGGATTGTTAAGCTGCATTAATTAGATCAGCCGGAACCAGGAACACGCCCCATAACACACGATCTACGCTAATATTTGTCTGTTTCTTTCTTATTCTGTTTCTCAGTCCGTATCCGTTCAGATGGTGGATCAGCACCAAGAGATGATGTCTACAGCCCTGATCGTCAGCGGAGACCAGGACACCTAGGTGAGCCCCAGAGACATATCCCCAGTGAAGACCTCGACTAAAATACAATAAAACTAAAAATGTAATAAAATACCTAACTACATAATACTATTATTGTTAGAAATTGCAACAATATAAACATATAAATATAATACATTTATACATTTAAAATTTAAATTAAAACATAATAATATACAAATATGAAAAAATGAATGAATACATTCTAAAATAACAAAGTGTATATATTAGTGCTGTCAATCGATTAAAAAAATTAATCGCGTTAATCACAGTTGTAGACTGTGATTAATCATGATTAATCGCAAATTTAAAATACTAGCATTTACCTGTAAATGTGTTGAAAAAGAAATGCATGACAAACTAGTTTAAGGTAACAGAACCTTTCACACTTCCGCCAGGTATGAGACATAATCCTTATTATCCTTTTATCATTATTCTTTTGTTATTTATTCAGCCATTATCAGCCTTTATACTGGCAATAAAACGTTTACCAAGCGACATCGCTTCAATCTGTCAGTCCTGTCTTGTGTTTCCCCTCCTCTCATGCCCTAATTTGGTCTTCCTGTTCCTGTCATTATGAGTTCATTAGTTTCCAGCCGTGTGTGATTGTTCCCCACCTGTTTCAGTTCTCCTTGTTTGATTTCGTTCTGTTTATAAGCCCTGTGTTTCCCTGTCTCCATGTCGGTTGTTAATTGTCTTTTTGGTGTCCTGCTTTCCTGTGTTCCAATAAAGTCTGTGTTTTGGAAAGATTCCTGGTCTCCGCGTTTCCCTGGCTCCAGCAGGATCGTGACACAATCCCAGTATACATTTACCCAACTATTATCAAAAGTATTTCTAAATAAATACAACAAAACATTTGCGACCTTACATGAAGTATTATGACAAAATGCATTATAAAGAAGAATTGGACCTGTTCTGCAGCTGCATTAGAGCTAATAGCATCATGCTTCATAAGACAATTTATGAGATTAATAGTACACTTTTACTCAGAACTCACTTCAAACCACCATCGAGTGTTTGTAATAACTTCCTTTTACGATCACATGTGGAATTTGGTCATTTACTGTTGTTAAAATACACTATTTATAGCCTTTTATATCGCTGCACAAATTAGCATTTCAGAGGTACATATTCATCTCAAGAAAATCACATACAGACCATATCTATCGTAATCGTGTGTTTATTATCTTATACAGGTGCTGGTCATATAATTAGAATATCATCAAAAAGTTGATTTATTTCACTAATTCCATTCAAAAAGTGAAACTTGTATATTATATTCATTCATTACACACAGACTGATATATTTCAAATGTTTATTTCTTTTCATTTTGATGATTAGAGCTTACAGCTCATGAAAGTCAAAAATCAGTATCTCAAAATTTTAAAATATTTACATTTGAGTTTTAATAAATGACCATCCCTACAGTATAAATTCTGGGTATCTCTTGTTCTTTGAAACCACAATAATGGGGAAGACTGCTGACTTGGCAATGATCCAGAAGATGAACATTGACATCCTCCACAAAGAGGGTAAGTCACAGAGGGTCATTACTGAAAGGTGTGGCTGTTTACAGAGTGCTGTATCAAAGCATATTAAATGCAAAGTTGACTGGAAGGAAGAATTTGGGTAGGAAAAGGTGCACAAGCAACAGGGATGACCGCAAGCTTGAGAATACAATCAAGCAAAGCTGATTCAAACACTTGTGAGAGCTTCACAAGGAGAGAACTGAAGCTGGAGTCAGTGCATCAAGAGTCACCACGCTCAGACGTCTTCAGGAAAAGGGCTACGAAGCCACTTCTGAACCAGAGACAACGTCAGAAGCGTCTTACCTGGGCTGTGGAGAAAAATAACTGGACTGTTGCTCAGTGGTCCAAAGTCCTCTTTTCAGATGAAAGTACATTTTACATTTCATTTGGAAATCAAGGTCCCAGAGTCTGAAGGAAGAGTGAAGAGGCACAGAATCCATGTTGCTTGAAGTCCAGTGTGAAGTTTCCACAGTCAGTGATGATTTGGGCTGCCATGTCATCTGCTGGTGTCGGTCCACTGTGTTTTCTGAAGTCCACAGTCAACGCAGCCATCTACCAGGAAATTTTAGAGCACTTCATGCTTCCTTCTGTTGACAAGCTTTATGGAGATGCTGATTTCATTTTCCAGCAGGACTTGGCACCTGCCCACACTGCCAAAGGTACCAAAAGCTGGTTCAATGACCATAGTGTTACTGTGCTTGATTGGCCAGCAAACTCACCTGACCTGAACCCCATAGAGAATCTGTGGGGTATTGTCAAGAGGAAGATGAGAGACACCAGACCCAACAATGCAGATGAGCTGAAGGCCACTATCAGAGCAACCTGGGCTCTCATAACACCTGAGCAGTGCCACAGACTGATCGACACCATGCCACGCCGCATTGCTGCAGTAATTCAGGCAAAAGGAGCTCATACTTTTCATTTTCATACTTTTCAGTTGGCCAAGATTTCTAAAAATCCTTTCTTTGTATTGGTCTTAAGTAATATTCTAATATTTTGAGATACTGATTTTTGACTTTCATGAGCTGTAAGCTCTAATCATCAAAATTAAAAGAAATAAACATTTGAAATATATCAGTCTATGTGTAATGAATGAATATAATATACAAGTTTCACTTTTTGAATGAAATTAGTGAAATAAATCAACTTTTTGATGATATTCTAATTATATAACCAGCACCTGTATAATCTATAGTAGCTGTTGTCAAGTTTATTTCTGCTGTGTAAAAGCCTTAACATGTATGCTCTGCTGAAACTCACGTTGTTTGATGTTATAACCGTCTCTCCGTTCTTAAGTTGCCAGGTATACATTCCAAGTATAATGCACATTAATAACTTTTATTTGTCTATATACACTTTGGGCGGCCGCGGTACATTAAAAAAGTAGCCCTAAAAACCGCAACCCACGACTCTGTAATTTTTCCCGCGACTGTATTTTCAAAATAGCCCACTTGTGCTGTTACCCTGGCAACACTGGTGCTGTACCCTCATCACACAATGATAGATAACCTTCCGCGATGCGATGAAGGCAAGAAGTTGGGGTCAAACCTTATCAAACGATTAATCTGCGTTAAAAAAATAACGTTGACACCTCTAATATATATATATATATATATATATATATATATATATATATATATATACCATATTGTCCCGAATATAAGACGACCCCCCTTTTTCCAGATGTACCTTTTGGAAAAAGGCTTTTTGAAAACCAAATCTTGTTTTTTTGTTTGTTTGTTTTTCTCTCTGTAAAACACATTTTTTTCTTAAATTATTTTCAAATTGCATATTTTTCCTATTTTAATATTTGTTTTGAAAGTATGGTAAATACTGGTAAAATGTACCAACAATGACATTGAAAAATATACACTTTTTGATATACCATTGAAATAACAGGTAGCCCATCTGAATTATATAACATTTAGGCTATCCATCTCATAGTAGCCAACCAAAATTGTATTATCAGTAGAAGTGAAATCTTATTGTAGTCTTCAAATGTGGGTATAGACTTATGTTTTAAAATCACTTACAGAGGAAGTTTGGTCCCATCAGGCTAACATGACAGTCACGACTTTACAGCACACATTACATTACATATTTCATGGCACACTCGTTTTATGCGTTTTTGGCGCCACCTATTGTTGTGGGTGTATTACTGACATGTCAAAGTCTAGACCCTGAATATAAGACGACCGCGTTTTTCAGATGTATTTCCAAGAAAAAAACATTGTCTTATATTCAGGACAATACGGTATATATATATATATATATATATATATATATACAACTGAAATATATAAAACGAATTAAACTATAAATTTAAATTATAATAAACAAACAAATATATATTATAAAAATAGACCGAGAAACAATAAATGCATTAAACTATACATTACAATTATAGCAAATGAATAAATCATATAAATGGAAAAAACTTCAAATAATGAATAAAACACAAATATAACAAATACATTAAATTATAAATGAAAATGTTCCATCGGGACAAGACCACAGGAATCAGATAAGCCCTTTACACAATCTGACATGGCTGCGGTTGGAATTGTACTGCGGGTTTCGTCTGGCCAGAGGAGAACTGGCCCCCCCGACTGAGCCTGGTTTCTCCCAAGGTTTTTTTCTCCATTCTGTCACAGAAGGAGTTTTGGTTCCTTGCCGCTGTCGCCTCTGGCTTGCTCAGTTGGGGACACTTAATTTCTAGCGATTATCGTCAATTTGATTGCACATATACTATTTAAACTAAACTGAGCTAGACAATGACATCTCTGAATTCAATAATGAAATGCCTTTAACTGAAAATTGAGTGTTTAATCTTATCATTATACATTACTGACACTCTATCCTCCAATTTGATACTGTTAAGTGCTTTGACACAATCTGTATCGTTAAAAGTGCCATATAAATAAAGGTGACTTGACTTGACTATAGTGATCTGGAAAATGTTTATAGTTCTTGTATAACACACACATACACACACACACACACACATCAGAGGTATCAGTCCGATACTGAAACTTTTTTGTTTGTTTGTTTTTTTTTTCTTGTTGTTGGACTGACACATTCCTTGTTCAGATGACATGTGAGTTAGTATATTCCAAGTATACTATAGTCAAATCTTGACATATGTGTTGGAGCGGTAACGCTTTAGATTACAACCCGCAAAGAAGTATATTGAATGTACGGTGCACGTTTCTGTAATTATAATGTACCTATAAAGAATGTACGTGTAGGTATAAGGGGGTAACAACCAGATATGCAACCTGCAAAGAACTGCATAAGTAAACTGAAGTTACAGTGTATGTTTCTTGTTTGTAATTATAGTGTTCCTACGTGTAGGTATAAGGGAACAATGTGTTAAGTTTGGGTAATAAGGGGGTAGCAACCAGATATACAAATGATTTATAATGGAATTATTTTAAAACGTAACAAGTACCTATTTGATAATGCTTTAGATTACAGCCCGCAATTTACAGTGTAAGTAAACAGAATTTACAGCATAACTTTTTTTTTTGTAATTATAGTATACCTATTCAGTACCTCTGTGTATAGGGGAATAGTATGCGACATTTGGGAAATAAAGGGGTAACAACCTGTAAAATTACACTGTTAAAAATTGTCCTGTTAAAAAACAGTAAAGAACTGGCAGCTTGGTTGCCAGCAAGTTACTGTAAAATTAACAGTATCTTACTGTTGGGTAAAATTACAGTTGGCTACTGTTTATTAAAAAACAGTAAATAACTGGCAGCTTGGTTGCCAGCAAGTTACTGTAAAATTAACTGTGTCTTACTGTTTGTGAAATTTACAGTTGGCTACTGTTTTTGCAAATACAGCATAACAATTTTTTTGCTCTTCTTTACAACTAAACTAACAATGTGTAAAATACAATACAAATATACTATACCATTGTGTACGCTATTGAGTAATGGCCTGCTAGTAAAAAGGACAACATTTTCTTCTTGGTTTTTAATATATATTTGTACCCTTTGAAATAGTGACTTGAAATGTAACACAAGTAAAGTAGCTTTAAAGTGTTGATTCAAAACTTGTTTTGCTTTATTTAAAAAAAAAAAAAAACTTTCTTAGAAAAAACATTAAAGACAATAATTGAAATTTAAGGGGAAGAAGTGGTCATAACATAAATAAACTCAACATATTCCCCAAATCTGATTCTGACTTACAGAACATTGGTACAAAATGAAAACAAATTGTAAAATAAAGCCCAAAGCTTATTACATTTGACAATAAATGTACATTTCAGCTGTATAAATGATAAATAGTCTTAAAGGGGTCATATAATGGTACATGCACTTTTACAAGTTGATTGTACTTAAATGTGTGTTAGCAGTGCCTGTACACAACCATCATAAAATGATAAAAATCCATCCAGTGTTTTTTTTTTAATCTCCTTATTTGTTTTACCCTGTCTCAAATCAAGCCGTTCGACCGTGTGACGCCACACGGTCGGACGCCCCACGATGGTTGATTGACAGCAGTGTTTCAACACAGACCGCCCTTGCTCGTGAGCGAGCTGTCAATCATAGTCCGCGCGTCATTGTTGATATACGCTGGAGCTGTCTATGAGCAGAATGGCGTCTAAGCGATTGTGGTGTTCTGTTCTCGGGTGCAATAATGAACACAGCAGTCATTTTGATGTTCCTAAGTCCGAACCGCT
Organism: Onychostoma macrolepis; assembly: GCF_012432095.1. Classification (NCBI taxonomy): domain Eukaryota; kingdom Metazoa; phylum Chordata; class Actinopteri; order Cypriniformes; family Cyprinidae; genus Onychostoma; species Onychostoma macrolepis. The sequence continues at coordinate 6,741,321 of NC_081165.1, forward strand.
GAAGACACAGTGGCTGAGTTTTGCTTTTGAAGGGAATATTCCCCACGAGCAACGTCAATGTTTTCATGTTTGCGCGAATCATTTTTCACCAGACTGCTTTATAAATGAAGGTCAGTATAAAGCTGGTTTTGCTAAGAAGCTGCTCCTGAAAAAAGAATCGGTACCAACTATTCGTGTTCCTGCTGAACCTCCAGAAGAAGTGAGTGTAACGTTTAATTAACCTTTATATTAATCTTTATATTAATCTTTGCAAATCGCTAGCACGCTTCACGATGTATGTGGCTAATGTTTACATTCAGGGTACATGCATGTTTTCTATTTACGACGTTCTCAATATAATTCATGATCCCACGTTTATAATGAACAAAACGTTATGGTTATTGTGTTATTACAAACTGTGTACGCAAGTATTAAAGTTAACATGATAACACTACACTAAGCTTACTTTTGTAGATGGTTTATAACGGTGTCTGTTAAGAAGTAATGTAAAAAATTTCAATAAATAAAAAACAGTTATAACTGCATGAAAATTAATGGTTTCCACCCTGAGAGTTGTACCTAACACTGCATAGATAACGTTACGCATCACTGACAAGCCTACATTTACCGAATTTATTTTTCATGACCATTAGCTGTAATATCAATCTGTCAATGAACTAACGTATCAGTAAACACATAGCGTTCGTATCTCACTACTCTACCTGACAGTACACACAAAAATAGATAAAAGTGACATTACGTTAACCAACCATTCAGAAACGTCCCGTTCGAGCCTTAATTGTCGAACTTCTTCGGGGCTGTCATCCTGTTCCGGGTCCGACTCCGGTTCGAATTGATACGGTTGCACAGTATCCACAGAGACTCCGCTGCCATTCTTCAAAATATACCTCAACTGTTGTCAAGGCAACACTCCACGTGTGTTGTGTCAAAACGCCCCACAGAACAGAGGGCGGGCGAGCAAAGCTCATTAGCATTTAAAAACACACACACTAAAACGGTGTGCTGAAAACAGAGCTGTTTTTGAGCAGGTAAAATGAGTGTTTTCTTACAATACTAATGAGAATTTATAATTAAAGTATATTACAAACTTTCAATTTAGACCCTAAAGAATCATATTAGCTTGTACAAAAATGGCATTATATGACCCCTTTAATAAATGATAGCAGTCTTATTTGCTTTAACTCTTTAACAATTCATTCTAATAGGTCATGCAGGCTGTCCAAAAAAATTAACTCTGGACACAAAGATTAAGTGAAAAACTTAGAGAACACCTGAGTAAATGTTTTTGAGTGAACAGAAATGAATGAATACCTGAAAAAATAGAGATCAAGAGACTGTGTGTGTGGGTGTGTGCGCGCGGACATTTTTGTGACAAATGAGGACATAAATTTGTATAATGACAGGTATTACAAGGAGAAGGTGACTTTTCAGGACATTACCCCATGTCCCCACTTTTCAAAACGCTTATAAATCACACAGAATGGAGTGTATTGAAAATATGAAATAGCACAAAGTTCCCTGTAAGGGGTAAGTTTAGGTGTAGGGTTGGTGTAGGGCAATAGCACATACAGTTTTTACAGTATAAAAAACATTACGCTTATGGGATGTCCCCACTTTTCACAAAAACAAACGTGTGTGTGTGTGATGTGTGTGTGATGTGAGTGTGTGTGTGGTCTGTGGTGTGTAATACTTGTATAAACTCAAAATCCATAAATTTTTTTAAGTAGCCTGGAGACACGAGGGTTCACGGTTTTCTTTTTCTGGGTGACCTTCCCCATCCGCTTTGATATGGCTCCTCCAGTCGCCTTTTCCGGATTTATCTCGATGAACCACCTGAAAAACAAATGTGTGTGTTTAGAATTAGCGTGGAGGGAAAAAAAGATGGTAACACTTTATCTTAGGGTCTCTTAACTAGCTTCTTATTAGCATGCATATTACTAGAATATTAGTCATTTATTAGTACTAATTAAGCACATATTAATGCCTTATTCTGCATGACCTTATTCTAATCCTACCCAATACCTAAACTTAACAACTACCTTACTAACTATTAATAAGCAGCAAATTAGGAATTTATTGAGGGAAAAGTCATAGTTAATGGTGAATAAGTGTTCCCTATTCTAAAGTGTTACCAAAAAGGGTACTCACAGATAACATATAAATATTAAAAGTATATAAAATTATATTCTTGTATCAAGAACACTTCACTTTACTTTGTCAGGAAAGGAAAGCTTTCTTAAGAAGCTCCAACACTCTTTTGGACTGAATGATGTGTTTCAGTCTAAAGATATCTCCTTGTTCAAACATTGACATAACACATCTTATACCCTACTATTTTAGCCATGTCTGATAGAACTGTAACATATGCACATAGTCATCATTTTAATGCTAAAGAAGGATGGGTCCTAGATGAATCTGCTTCCTTTCAAGGTTTCCACCAACACCTCACCACCGATAGACATTTTATTTCCTTGACATTCACCTACTGCTCACTGGGGCTCAAATATTTGATGGGAAATTTCTCTATTTGATCCCTGTTTATTAGGGCCAAATGTAACATACATTTTCTGTAAAGCTTCTTTAAAAATATATGTATTGTAAAAAGTGATATACAAATAAAATGTGAAGTGAATTGAATGTATGCATCCAAGTAATCTAACCTTTGAATAAATTCCAACGTGCATGCATATTCAGCTCGGTATTGAAGACTGTAATTGTTGTAAGTAGAAAAATCAGCTGCAAGCCCAGACAGAAAAGCCGGCTGGATGCCCTCACAAATTATGTGCTCCTCAAGGCCGATCATCCAGTGCTGGATTCTTCTTCCTCGTGTTTCACCTGAACCTTTAAAAAGAAAAACACATTTAATGTTTTAATTTAATTCACATTTAATTTCAGCATTGACATAACATTAATTTGACATTGTCAGATTACAAATGAATGCGAGGAAAACTAAAATAATTTTAAACAGTCACAGAGTTCAGCACTTCTAACATAAGAAAAACATTTCAACATGGACTGGTCTGGACAGACCTTTAAGTCAAAATGTGTATACTGTAAATAGTGTATTGTAAAATTTATTTTCATTTATATTCAGACAACAAAGAAAGCCCATCCACTGAAAGTCCATGGTAAATGCATGGTAAATAAAAACTCCATTCAAACATGCTAGCTTTACACATGAAAACATTGGTTCTCATACTTAGCTTTCGTGTTTACATTTTTAAGTGCTCCAAGCATATGATTTCCAATTCAGAAATCAAGCTAATAAGTATTCTATCACTTTGACTACAAAACCAACTTGGATAGATGCAAAAACATAACCAACATAAAAACAACAAAAGCACAACAGTAAAAATCCCCCTTAGAATAAACATATCATACTACAACATGCTTACCCAAATTTGCAATCACAATGACACCGAAATTTTGAGTTTGTTTGTTTGTTTTTTTCAAACAGTGGAGGTTTAACGAGTTAGCACATTCTTCAAATTGATAGCCAATTAGCCTATTAGCGAACAACACCGGCCATTTCAGCATGTTACAGAGACATTGATGTGATTTCAATGCAAAAGTGTTTGAAAACTTAACTTTGCATAAGAATTATCTCATAACGAATGAAACTCACCCTGTAATTGGGAATAATATAATCCAAGTCACAGAGTCAGAAATCCAGTTGCACTCGATGATGTATTTGACGCGTTTATCACTGAAAAGAGCAAATAAAAGATAGTCACTTCCGATATCCACTATACAGATTAGTTGCAGTAGCAAATGTAATGTGTTTTGTCTATGAAATCATGCAAAGCAAAGGGGAACTTACCTGTTAACAAGACGGATGAAAGTCCCGGCGTGCTCACTGCAGTTTACAAAAATACTGGATAGTAATGTTTTATTTCCTTTATATCGTAGTCGTTCTTTTCTCCAATGAGCTAATGTGTTGTTTCTGTTTACATGTTCAACATGGGTTTTAACTTGCAAGAGCAAAGAGGCATACCCACTACCTATTTTTGTTCCATCAGCCAGAACATCAGTAAAACTGTCCGGGTACTGTTTAACAATGTTCTGCACTACAAAGGCACTACAGCCTTTGATGGGTTGACTTCATGTTTTCGCATTTTATCTACTAACATCCTTACTAGCTGCCTTCGATCAGCTGATGATGGTCTTTTTTTATTTGCAATGGCCAATTTAATTCCAGAAGGCATGACTTCCCAAGGCACCTTAAATGTTTCAGCCCAGGAACAAGATCCTGAAGAGCAAGCAGAAGAACTAGACGGTGTAGAACCTGAAGAACTCTCTGATCCTGGGCTTGATGTATCAGAAAGAACTTCATGTGATGAGCGTTGGGAAGTTGAGCAGCTGGCTTGTTCTAACACAAATAACCAATATATTAACAAAAAGTGAAGTTTGAACATGGAACATTTAACAATATTTTTCAAATATACATCAGTAACAAGTAGTATTAAGTTTTCTGTAAAATACCTTCATTTTTCCACGCATTTAAGTAGTTTGCAACATTAGATAGGCCTGAGGTATTCCATAAGGTCGCCTTCTTTCACAAAGTTGAGGTCAGCTTTTGTTTCAACACCAATAGCAGTAAGCCCATAGCTCAATTTTTGAAGGGTTTCATCAGAGAGATCAGGTAACAAAGTGCAGATGGCGAGTTTTATCTCCTCTAAACTGGACATACCTTAAATAGATGGAAAACAGTGATGTAACACAATCACAGACAAGCCACATGTTTTGTACTCCTGGAGAGGGTAATAATCTAATAGCTCCTCTTGAAGTACACAGACATATCTTGGGTCCTCATCTGCTATGCAGTATACACCCAAATCCACCCAACTGCACAGCATGCCGTTTCTCAGACACAAAGTAGACCATTGAATTCTGGTGAACAATAATTAGTTTAATTCTGCCAACCACCAAACCCTCATAATTACTGGCCAAAAGCAAAATCATGCCTTTCCTGTACTTTGTGCCTTTCAAAGTGATTTCAGTAGCTACTAATGTATTGCCTGGCTGAAAATCAAAATGATCAATTGATTCCTTGATCGCTTCGTTGTAATCGTCTGAATAAAATTCAGAGCCCTTCTCAATTTGCACAGAGAGCTGTAAGAGATTTCCAGCATGTAAGTAGGCTTGGAGAAGCTGGTGCCTTTCTGCAAGTGTTGCACATACGTTTTTGAAGTTGTGCAATTTCCTAGCACATTGCTTGAAATAGGTATGCTTGCTCTCAAACCTTATAGTCCATAACCGAATGAGTGGTCCAAATTGTTTTATGAGCTCTGGGTAATGGCACAAATAATGATGTTTAGGCTTGAGAGGCTTAGAAGGGAAAGTCACAGACCTGAAATGAACGTACTCATCAATGAGCACTCTCAGATAAGCGACCTGATCTGCCATTATTGCTGGTGCAAAAATTAGGTCTACAACTTGTCTGAGGAGCAGAACAAGCTGCCACACTTCTGATTCTGGATCCTTAATGCCATGTCCAACAATAACTGGCAAAAGTCTTAGAAGACACCAATTCTGCACAGCGTGACCACAAAGTTTCTCAGCTGGTTTATTGGCATTATTTCCTGTGTACTCAAACTGTTTAATATAACAATTAAGCTCTGTGAAAGTAAAGAATTTTTCTTGATTTACCAAGTGATCAATGAACAGCTTAAGATCAGATGACACAACACCCTCAAAGAGGTCATGTCCAAGGCAAGGGGGCAAGCCAGGCTGACAAACATGAAAAGAATTCAGCTGATTGAAAGGAGAGTTAAATTTGACTCCATCAACTACATTATCGCCACTGGCTGCAAGTTCCTGAATGTTTCTCTCATAAGACTCCACAGTTCACTTCAAAGCAGGTTCCAAAGGTGTGGCATGAAATGTGTTTCTGTCAATGGTGCAATACCTGCAGAAATGTAGGCTTCGGCTAAAGTTCTCGACAAAACCACCAATGGTGTGGGATCCCAGGTTGTCACCTACGATGGAACACAATGAAGCTTTCAAAGTTTTCCCATCATTCACAATGACACCATTCTCTTCAAGATCTTTGAGATCTTCAGTTAGTGAACTAAAAACATGAGTTGGTCCAAATCGCTTAAAATCTTGCTCATTACACAAAAGAATGAGCTGCATGTGGTCTATGTTTGACCTGTTATGAGGTAAAATATCAGATATCAGACAAGCTAAGATAAGATGCCAGCAATTTGTGTTTTTTTCTGGCTGAGCCCAAAGGATTTACCAACTCGAATGAATTCTGATAAATGATCAAACCCAGAGATGATGGATCAGCTTGAAACAGAGAATTTTCAGAAAAATTCTTACCATCCTTAAGATCCCGAAACAGACCATTTTCAGCTGTTTGTGAGTGCATATGTTCATACTGATCCCTCACAGACTGGCACTGAAACAGAGCACTGATGGTCTGCTTAACCGTGACAATACTGAGCAAAGCACTCTTTCGCATTTCTTTCACTAACTAGAAAAATAGGGACTGGCTCAACATAGTGGAAATCTTGCTTGAAAACAGTCTTTCTCCTCTGTGTTGTAGTGAGAACACAACTATTACAAGCTGTCAGCAAATACTCCCTAGACAACTGATCAATCACGTCATTAATCCTCTCCTCTGATAATTCAAGCAAAGCAAGCTTTTCTTTCAGTTTGCTAAGAAAATAAGACTGCCCAATGCAGTGGCGGCTGCTGGTCTTTCAAAGAGGGGAAGCTCATTTTCGGCCTACATCACAAAAATTTTCCATTTATTTATACATAAATTCTGCCCTACATTCCTTTTCAAGAAAATGCTCTGTGAACCTGTCGTACCAACTAGGCGTCGTACCAACTTTTCCAGTGACGCTAGCCTAGCCTACTGTATGAATGAATGAATGAATGAACAAACAATCTAAAAAAAAAGATATTAAACTCGATGCATGCAGTATTGTGTTAATTTATAATTCAATTCTACAAAATTAATCAAAATATAATAAATAAATAGATGTAAGTGAAAATAGACAATATTATTGTCACAGAATCACCTGCCTCACCAGCTGAATCAACCTCCTACAACCGTTCACAATCACCAGAGTACTAATCACGAACACCTGCAACCACTTACCACCACCATTCAAAAGCACACTCACCTCAGTCACTCGTTGTCTGGTCTCAAGGTGGCAAACTACTCAGTGCTGGTCGATTCCTACCTGTCTGCCCGTCAATCCTGGAACTCATCTCTACCTGCGGAAAGAGCAAGTTTACATTCAGTTAAAACCGTATCTCCTTTTGTTGTCTCTCTTTTGTTGGAAGCCCTGCCTTGGTTCGATTGAATAAATTACCTTTTAACTTGCATCTACCTGTCTGCCTCCTTGACCAGTATGTGACAATTATTCTCTGAATACTTAATTAATGTGAGTGAATGACTGGCTATAGTTATCCATGAAATGATCTAAACAAAACTCATCTTAGCACTGCACAGAAGCTGCAATAAGTGACGTTTAGATGTGGCATTTATACATTTAGACTGTATTTATAATTGCATAAATAATGTTATGAGATTAATGTTTTAAATACTAAATTGTGAATATAGAAATATGTTGGAAAATAATGTAATATGCCTACTTTTAGAAGGGAAACTTAAAAACGGCCAGCAGGTGGCAGAAGTTTGTGACTGAATCACTGAGTCATTCAAACGATTCTTTCAAAATGGCTGAATCCTTCAGGAGTGAATCAAATGACTGTTTTTATGAATGGCTTCGTGAATCAGTGATTCTCCCAAGCCAACGCGGATTTGGATTTGAACAAACAAAACAAAAACAGCACTCTTGCTCGTGTCATATTGCCGAACTGTCAGAAGCATTTTTTGCTCGCATATCTTGAAATTTCCAAGTTAGCAGCATGTATATTAAAACATAACATTATAAATTAATTAAAAAAATATATATATATGATTGATAAGAACCAAGTGCAAACCCGCTATGGGACTGAGCTCGAATGGCTTCAGCGTCAGCGACTTTTTATAGTACAAAATCGCTGTCAATCAAACTGAGATGCAGTCTTTCGACAGACCCTCCAATCATCACGCAGAAGCTCAGAGTCCAGGCCAGCCCACTCCTCCATTCACCCCCAGAGATGCTGAGCGTCCGTGGGTGGGACATAATCGCAGCATTTATCCAATGACCGTCTAGTTTCGAAGCACTGAAAAAAACTTCAACAGGGAAATGCACTGACGCTACGGAAATGTATGAGAAGGAAATCGAGTCAGCCGACCTGCTATATGTAACTGATTCTGAACGAACTCGTCTTCAAGATGAATATGTTCTAAAGCATTTTTAGTCAATAAAATGTTAACACAATAAGTACATATTTGACCATTAATTTTTTGACATTATAGGGGAAGCCGAGCTTCCCTTGCAGTCTTAAAGAAATCCCCACTGGCCCAATGTCATGGATATTTTAAAAAAGGGTTAAATTTCTTAGAAAAAGAGATTCATCCACAACTTCAGGAAAATTGTGCTCCACAACATCTGATCTCTCACTCTCAGATGCAACATCAGAAACTGGAATTTCCATGGCCATAGCAGGCTCTATTGATTGGTTTGCAGAGCACATTTTATGAGTCCGTGATACATGTGATGCTAATGTAGATGTCACCTTAAATGTCCTGTTGCAACCAAATGGGTACTGTATCTCCAGACCTGACTGAATGTGGCTCTTCAAATGAGACAAAAACTGTGGTATGGTAGATACTACTGTAAGATTTACAGCAATTATTTAGCATTTTCCCACAATTCATAGCAAAATACAGTAATGCTGTAAATTTCAAGATACAGTAGTCTATTTAATAAATATTTAAACATTACAGCAATTTTTTTACAGTGTACATGATACAACATTTGTATTTCAGTGGATGTACAGTATACTGTGATGTTTTTATAGCTAAATAAATGAATTAATAAAAAAAAAAGGGTTTAATTTGGCCATCAAACAATTAAATTAAAACTAGTTCAATATTTATCTCTGTAATTACTGTGCAAATATACACTTGTTCTGTTTTTAAGTCAAACTTGATTCTCCCTTGTTCCATGTAGTTACAGGGTAAATACAACATTTACGGGTTGTAATTTAAAGTGGTTCTTGTTTCCCCCTTATTCCATGTAGTTACAGTATAAATACAACAGTTGCAGGCTGTAAATTAAAGCGATGCTTGTTACCTCCTTGTTCCATGTAGTTACAGTGTAAATACAAATTTTAAAGTGGTGCTTGTTCCTCCCTTGTTCCATGTAGTTACAGGGTAAATGCAACATTTGCGGGCTGTAATTTCCTTCAAAATACTGCTGGGTTAAATGAACCCAAAATGGGTTTTTAAATTAAAATCACACACAATATGACAACACAGGCAACAGATAATAAAAGATACAAATTTATTACACCAGTTCAGAAAAAAGCAAAGCAACTCCATACTTATACAGCTTATACAGTTAAACCAAATTCCTTTGAAAAGGTTGTTTAACAACAAATGTAAGATTTTGTTCATATGTTTCACCCAATGACAAAGTTAAACTATTATGTTCAAACTGTCACGCCAATAAACACACAGGCTGAAAGCCTGTAATAAACACTGAAAATCAAGAATAAACTACTCAAGATTAAAATACGAACTGACAGGATTTTACCATCTTTCATTTTACCATTTTGATCTACGTCCTCAAGCACCAATTTGACTAGTTCAGTTCCCGGCTTTACTGCTCATCAGTCACCGCTCACAGTCATGTTGTGAGAATATACTCGGACAAAACCCTCCAGTTTTAAAAGAACACATTTCAGTCAGTTTCATAAATCTCTCTCCTCTTTGCTTCGATTAGTTTTCTTGTATTTTCCGGTCATGAGCACCGCAAACACAGACTCGATTGCCTCAAGTGCCATTCCGGCTGTTTCCAGTTCCCGCTCACCACATTCACTGGTCCAGTTTTAAACGCACACTCTCCAGAAAGTTTCAAAGTTGTCCCTCATCTGCGCTTCGATTATTTTTCTCCTATTTTCCACACGTTCCCATCTTAAGCACTGCAGACACGGATTTCAGTGCACACAGAACCATCGCGTGACTTGTTGCATGCTCTCTTTCATGTCCTCCACATTCCTAACTCAGCACTGTCGGGTTACTTATTACTGATATCAACCCAAATTGAGTCAAATCAAGTCAGCTTCCTAACCCAACAGTCTCAACCAAGTGTTTGGATTGAAACAATTACCAGCATGTTTTATATGTGTAGGCTATAAAAAAGGACACAGTGTATGTTTTTGCTAAATCGCTCGCAAATATAAGATTATTGTTAGGTCATACATACCACGTAATATTAGAAATAGGTACCCCTTAGTCAGATGTGGGTAGTAACAAGTTACATTTACTTCGTTACATTTTTTTGGTAACTAATACCTTTAGAGTATATTTAAAGATGGGTACTTTTACTCTTACTCAAGTACATTTTTAGTGAAAAAACTGTACTTTTATTTTGTTACTGTGGGCGACGCTCCTCTCGTTACTTTATTTTAATGCAATACAAGTTAAAAATGCTTCAATTTATTCCAAATGCGCCGTCTACTTTTCTCTGGGCAATGAGCGATGCCCATTCATGAATGATTCATTCTTTTGAGTCAGTTCTGTTCAAAGGCTCGATCAAACCTGGATCAAACCAGTGAATTGGTTCACAAATCAGTTTGAATGATTCGTTCAGTTCCCTGCTGCACGCGCTGAGTCGTCTGAAGCAGTTCTCACTCAAGAGTTGTAACAGAAAGTTTAAGAACATCAAGAGCATTGAAGACGTGGCTTTGGATCTATAGTCAATTGAAAGCAAACCTGCAAAGGTTATTTTTTGCTAGCTATGAAGATCTTTATTAGATGAACACAGCGTGTGCTGTCTATGGTTGCAAAGGTATAGATAGGCTACATTTGATTACAGTACACGATACCACTATGACATTACCAGTTTGTTGTACATGTACCTTATACATTAAATACTAATTATAATTTATACATTAAAGCTGCAGTTCGTAACTTTTTTTGGTTAAAAAATATCCAAAATCAATATTTGAGCAAGTACATAACCAGCCAGTGTTCAAAACTATTGCCTTACTTTAGCCTGATTTCACAACGGTTAGCTTATAATAATGTTTTCTAAATTGAGTGCTACTGGTAGGTTTTCGCAGGAAATTCGAGCATGACACTGCATCATTACATCACCTCTGTAAACATAAAGAAGTTGTCCCGGCTAGTATGCTATAGCATGTGCGGATGCTGCAGGTGGCTCATCGTTTATAGCCTTTTCTCACAGCAGCTGGAATTATTAAATGTATCATTTTGATGGCGGATTGTAATACAGAAAGTATTATGTGTTTATGAAACACATGTGAATGAAATTAAATTATATTCCAAATTTAAATGTGCTTCTGATTACAGATAGCCTGAGTTTACACAAGATTTGTATTTTAAAGAAAACCAGTTTGAAGGGAGCATAGTTTGCTTTTTGGGTTAAAATAATTTCTTAATATGAAATTCCAATGGCATGACAATTAGATTAAACTGTACAGAAATTGAAATCTACACGCTAATACACACTATACTCATTGTGATGCAATGCTGATATTGTTAATTTGAGAATAAAGTATAACCATAATAATTTGCACGGTTTGATGTGAGCTAATCGATCGTTAGATTAAATCACCATTGGAAGCGCGATTTATTGTAATGCTTTTTTCCTCAGTTGGTCAGAACAAACGTGACTGACTTCTTACTTACTTGTTCAGATGACAATATCCAGTGAAAATTCTTATTGGGGTCATATATTCCAAGAAGCAGACTAATCTGTGATTGCGAAAAACTGACTGACAGCTACATATACTCCTCAAAATATTAGATTCATCCGCGCTGGAGCTGTGCCAGAGTACAACCCCACGCAAGTAAGAAAATTCCGCAAGTAACTGCAATTCCAGGTTTTCAAATATAGATTGCGACAAAGAGGCAAAACTTACAGACTGCAGCTTTAAGAAAGCTGTCACAGAGTAGGCTATGAAATGAACACCTGCCAAACCTGTGTTAGCTCTGCGCAGCGGCGCGCAACTTGTTCCAGGAGGAATGCCTTTGCCTAGACAATATACATTTGTTTACATTTTGCAAAACAGACGGAAGAAGATTCGTCAATGTGCATTTGTTTCCTTATGTTCAGATGTTCGGTAGAAGTCATGTGAGGAGTTTTCACTCTTCTCCATGCGAGATATATAGGCTGTATATACACTGAACAAAAATATAAACGCAACACTTTGGCTGAATCCAAAGTGGCTGTGTTCGTTGTCCATAACATACGCCTGCCCATACCATAACCCCACCACCACCATGGGCCACTCTATCCACAACGTTGACATCAGCAAACCGCTCACCCACACGACGCCATACACACTGTCTGCCATCTGCCATGTACAGTGAAAACCGGGATTCATCCGTGAAGAGAACACCTCTCCAAAATGCCAGATGCCATCAGATGTGAGCATCTGCCCACTCAAGTCGGTTACGACGATGAACTGCAGTAAGGTCAAGACCCCGATGAGGACAACGAGCATGCAGATGAGCTTCCCTGAGACGGTTTCTGACAGTTTGTGCAGAAATTCTTTGGTTTTGCAAACCGATTGTTGCAGCAGCTGTCCGGGTGGCTGGTCTCAGACGATCTTGGAGGTGAAGATGCTGGATGTGGAGGTCCTGGGCTGGTGTGGTTACATGTGGTCTGCGGTTGTGAGGCCGGTTGGATGTACTGCCAAATTCTCTGAAACGCCTTTGGAGACGGCTTATGGTAGAAAAATTAAAATTTAATTCACGGGCAACAGCTCTGGTGGACATTCCTGCAGTCAACATGCCAATTGCATGCTCCCTCAAAACTTGCGACATCTGTGGCATTGTGCTGTGTGATAAAACTGCACATTTTAGAGTAGCCTTTTATTGTGGCCAGCCTAAGGCACACCTGTGCAATAATCATGCTGTCTAATCAGCATCTTGATATGCCACACCTGTGAGGTGGATGGATTATCTCGGCAAAGGAGAAGCGCTCACTAACACAGATTTAGCCAGATTTGTGAACAATATTTGAGAGAAATAGGCCTTTTGTTTACATAGAAAAAGTCTTAGATCTTTGAGTTCAGCTCATGAAAAATGGGGGCAAAAACAAAAGTGTTGCGTTAATAATTTTGTTCAGTGTAATTTTGTTCAGTGTAGATTTAAACTGACAGAATGTGTCTGCCTCTTGAACAATGTTAGGTAGATTGTTCCAGAGTTTGGGAGGTAAATAGGAAAAGGATCTGCCACCCACAGTTGATTATGATATCCTAGGTATTATCAAATGGCCAGAGTTTTGAGATCATAGCGGACGTGGAGGACTATAATGCAATACGAGCTTGCTCAAATACTGAGGTGCTAAACCATTCAGGGCTTTATAGGTAATTAGCAATATTTTAAAATGTATACTATGCTTAACAGGGAGCCAGTGCAGTGTTGACAGAACCAGGCTAACCCATAGGAAATATTTATTGCTCAGTGGTTGCTCTTCTTAAGCTCAGGAGAGTTAGATGAGAACCTCATATATCTCTCATTTTAGTATCAACACCATTTCAGATGTTTCTCCTAAAATTCCTTAGGAGAAATAGAAGTAGACACAAATGAGATATGAGAAATATTTGAGAAAAAAAAAAGAATCAAACCTGTGAATGTGGTGGAAAAAACATAGAATATATCTTTATTGTCTTGCTGCAATCTCTATCGAGACTCCAATACTAAAATATTTTATTTCTCAGTGGTTGCTCTTTCTAACCTCAGGAGACTTAGTTGTGATTCTCATATATGTCTCATTTTAGTATCAATAGTGTTTCAGATGTTTCTCCTAAAATTCCATAGGAGAAATTAAAGTAGACACAACTGAGGGTGTACTCACATTAGACACGGTTGCCTTGAACCGAGCCAGTGTGCGATTATCCCCCCTCCCCACTCCCCCCGCTGGCCTGCACTCACACTTGCACGAAACTTTCCGAGCCAAATGTTTAGAAGAGATCTCAACAACATTACACACTGTGCCCAGATTTTTCTCCTAAGCTAGACTCGGAGCTCTCACATATGTCTCCTCTAAATTTCAGAAGTGATCTTAATAACTGTTACGTCCCTCGTTAATTAGATGTTAATTTGTCTAGAAATATAATTAGACATAACACAAAAAAATAAGTATGTGTGCGTATATTGACAGTAGGGGAGCTGCAAAAGGATGACCCAAGACCAACAACTTCAACTGAAAAGTATTTAATGCCAAATATTAGAATAAAGTGGAGTAATAAAGTGAATAAGTAAATAATTAATAAAAATAATGGATATTTACTAAATGTACAATTGAACAAAACCAAGCACAAATCAACAAACAACCAGGGAGAGAGGAAGGAGCAAACGAGTGGTGCTTAAATAAAAAAACAGAACAAAACAAAACTCTTCTAACTGCAGATTTAAAGAAAAATAAACTAACAACCAAAGATGTAGAAAACAAAACATCTTCAGTGTCCGAAAAGCCATAACTAAAACTACCCTAACTAACCAAACAAAACATACATATTTAGCACCACTACTAAACCTAGTGTTTTAATACAAGACTTGAACTGTATGTTTGCAAATGTAGGTCGCGACCTGCTTACCTGACTCACAACCTCTACTGCCCGTATACACAGCGTAAGTAATAAGTTGAGATAAATGGTCAAGAAACAGCGCTCACCAGACAAAACTGTCATACCTCAAGCATCAAACACAAGAATAAACAAGCACGAATGAACACAGGACTGATCGAACTAACGTAACCATCAGCCTCTCAGACCGGTCTCTCGAACGAGAGCACCGTCGTCACAGAGCGTGCACTCTCTCCAAACAGAGCGTCTCTCCCCTGAAGTTAGCGCCATTAATAAGCCTCTGACCAGTGGGGAGGCACAATCCGAGGCGTCAGCAACTGACGTCACTTGACAGGCAGGTGATTCCTCCACTCACGTTCCACACCTGCAACAAACAGGACACAACTCAAACACACAACCATATATGCACAGCATAGATACCAAGGAAAACACATACGTAGCACCGCGTACGTAACACTCACCCCCTTAAGATTTTTCCCTAAGGCAGCTTTTACGCCCTAGATAAAGTGTCAGCAATGATATTTTCGGAACCCTTTTTGTGCTTTATGACCAAATTATAATTCTGCACAATCAACGACCAACGCATGAGGCGTTGATTGTGATTATACATTCGGCTCAAAAACACCAAAGGATTATGGTGGGTGTACACAGTAACAGGAAGAACAGATGACCCTACATAAACCTCAAAGAATTGTAACGCCAGAATCAGACCTAAAGCTTCCCTCTCAATGGTAGAATAATTCCGTTGATGTTGATTAAATTTTCGAGAGAAGTAACAAACTGGATGCTCAAAACCATCCTCATTTTCTTGAATAAGAACAGCTCCCATGCCTAAAGCACTAGCATCTACTTCCAATTTAAACGAACATGTAATATCCGGAGCCGCGAGAACAGGTGTACTAGTCAACAACAGCTTTACGCTGTCAAACGCATGTTGACAAACATCAGTCCAAAAGAAAGCACTCGCTGGATTTAACAGACTGGTCAAAGGATGTACTACTGTAGAGAAATTTTTACAGAAACTTCTGTAGTAACCAGCCATTCCTAAAAATCGACGCAACTCTCGTCTGGTCGTGGGAGTAGGAAAATCCGCGATGGCAGATACTTTGGCACTAACGGGACGGACTTGACCCTGCCCTACCTCCTTACCCAAGTAAGTGATTGTGGCTTTACCAAATTCACACTTAGTCAAATTAACTGTTAGTGAAGCACCAGCTAACCTTTCAAAAACGGTCCGAAGAACAGTCAAATGTTCAGACCAATTAGAAGAATAGATCACTAGATCATCCAAATACGCATTACAATTTTGAACTCCTGACAATACAACATTTACAAGGCGCTGAAAAGTTGCTGGGGCGTTTCGCAGCCCGAACGCCATAACACGGTACTGTAGGAAGTTATCCGGAGTAACGAAAGCTGAAATTTCCGCAGCTCGGGCGGTCAATGGCACTTGCCAATACCCTTTCAGTAAATCTAGTTTCGTCACAAATCTAGCAGAACCAAGATTGTCGACGCAGTCTTCCATTCTAGGAAGAGGATAACTATCTGGTACAGTCACAGAATTTACTTTTCGGTAATCTGTGCAAAAACTAAATGTACCATCGGACTTTGGGACCAACAAACAAGGAGAACTCCACGGACTGTAGCTAGGTTCAGCTAAATCATTTCTCAACAAATACTCAACCTCATTTTTCATCACGAAACGTTTGGTCTGGTTTACTCGATAAGCGTGTTGCTTAATAGCAGAATCACAAGTCACCTGAATATCATGTTGTATCACCTGGGTTTGAGTTGGCACATCACTGAACAGCATGGAAAATTCTTGAATTAACTTGATAATATCCTGTTGCTGTGATTCAAACAAATTGTCAAGCTTTACTGGCAAGGTTTTCAAAACTTCAGAATTCAAAAGTCTACCATACATTGACAAATCATTACGAAATGCAACACCATAATCATTCGCTGCGGTGGAATCAGGTACAGCAATAACGGCAGCGGTTAAAATCTCACCAAGAGCAGCAACAGGCTTTTCTTTTTCCTCCGGTTTCTCAGAAACCTTTCGAGAACAATATAATTTCAACATATTGATGTGACATGTGCGAAACTTTCGTTTACGGTCAGGCGTATGTATCACAAAATCTGTCTCACTCAGTCTCTTTGATACTTTGTACGGTCCAGAGAAACGAGCGGTCAGAACTGAACCAGGCATTGGTAACAGCACTAAAACCTCATCGCCAGGTCGAATTTCACGTACGACAGCTTTCTTATCGTACCGTTTTTTCATGCCCTCCTGAGTAACTGACAATGATTCCCGTGCAAATGAACATGCATTATGCAGTCGTTCTCGAAAACGGCTGACATAATCCAGCACATTTTGTTTTACTAACTTGATGTCACTCAGCATTCCATCTTTCAACACTTTTAGCGGACCTCGTACTGTATGCCCAAATACTAAGTCTGCAGGACTGAATCCTAAGGATTCTTGAGTTGCCTCCCGAACTGCAAACAATACTAGTGGTACTCCTTCATCCCACTCTTTACCAGAACTCAGACAGTACTTCCTTAACATTGACTTCAACGTCTGATGAAAACGTTCGATCGCACCCTGACTTTCAGGATGGTACGCTCGAAATTCGATCGTTATACCCAAGGTTTTCAACACTTGTCTAAAAACATTCGAGAGAAAATTAGTTCCCTGATCTGTCTGCACGATTTTTGGCAACCCAAACGTACAGAAAAATTTAAGCAAAGCTTTATTAATGACAGGTGCCGTTATTTTTCTCAATGGGATAGCTTCAGGAAAACGTGTCGCAGAACACATAATGGTTAACAGAAATTGATTGCCGAGGGTTCCGGCTGTAGGGGTCGGGCCGAGGGGACCGAGGCCAAGGCCCCAAAGAAGATCCTGCCATGGCCTCCTGTGCTCCTTGCACCGCCATGGCCTCCTGAGCTCCTTGCACCACCATGGCCTCCTAAGCTCCCTGCATGGCCATGGCCTCCGATCTGTCTGTTCCGCTCTTGAGGTCCCCGTCCTGTCTTGCTGTCCATGTCTGTCCTGAGGGGCCTCCAGAGTGCATTATTTAGTCATTATCTGTTATTGTCATGTGTATTTAGTTCCTGCCTGTTTAGTTAGTTTTCATCTGGTCTACTCGTTACTCCCCGGTGTTCCTGTGTGTCCCAGCCTTGCCTTGTCTTGCCCTGTCTGTTTTGGATTTATTAAAGACTGTATTTTGAGTTATCCTCGTTTCATCGTTCCTCCCTGCTGTGTGCACCGTGACAATTTCTGCATAATTTCTCTCTCAATATAGCTTTTAACTCTGAATTTTCTGCCCAAGCCTACCGCTATGTTAGAGCCAGAGAAAATACCCAAGCTCATCGGAAAGCCCAAGCCTGCCACTATGTTAGAGCCAGAGGAAAATACCCAAGCTCATCATCGCCCTGGAGCCAGAGCCTCAGGATAGGTCCCTCTGGATATACACTGAACAAAATTATAAATGCAACACTTTTGTTTTTGCCCCCATTTTTCAAAGATCTAAGACTTTTTCTATGTACACAAAAGGCCTATTACTAAATGTACAATTTAGTACAATTTCACTACTAAACCTAGTGTTTTAATACAAGACTTGAACTGTATGTTTGCAAATGTAGGTCGCGACCTGCTTACCTGACTCACAACCTCTACTGCCCGTATACACAGCGTAAGTAATAAGTTGAGATAAATGGTCAAGAAACAGCGCTCACCAGACAAAACTGTCATACCTCAAGCATCAAACACAAGAATAAACAAGCACGAATGAACACAGGACTGATCGAACTAACGTAACCATCAGCCTCTCAGACCGGTCTCTCGAACGAGAGCACCGTCGTCACAGAGCGTGCACTCTCTCCAAACAGAGCGTCTCTCCCCTGAAGTTAGCGCCATTAATAAGCCTCTGACCGGGGAGGCACAATCCGAGGCGTCAGCAACTGACGTCACTTGACAGGCAGGTGATTCCTCCACTCACGTTCCACACCTGCAACAAACACAACTCAAACACACAACCATATATGCACAGCATAGATACCAAGGAAAACACATACGTAGCACCGCGTACGTAACAATAACTTTACAAAATTTGCACCAAGTCAAATGCTTCAGTATGAGCTCAAATATTTCTACCATATAATATGTATTAATAATCAAATTAGTCAATTAATAATCAATACTGAGTCATAAGCCATTTACGTGCCTTTCAGCAAAGAAAGCTCCAGGGTTACATTTTCTGTAAATCAGTTTTGATTAAGGCAGGGTTTCCCAATCCCAATCCTCGTACAACGTTTGTTCTATTCTACTGTAAGTGCCCTGCGATGTGGACATCATGTATATTCCGCCATGATTGCAAGTGCATTAAAGTGTGCGAGCTGTGAATTTAAATTGTGCCGCGAGTCCATTGGCCGCAAGCCCCTCCAGTCTGCCACCGTCCACGGCTCACCCAAGCCCGCCGTTCACGGGAGATCGACGCCGCAGTCCGTGGCTCACCCTAGCCCGCCTGCAGGTCCTGTGGCAAGCCCGCCAGCCGCCGCTGAGCATGGTGCCATGGATCCAGTTCCCCAGTTTCGGCCAGGAGTGCCATTCCCCGTTCCCGTGGATCCAGTTCCCCAGTTTCAGCCAGGAGTGCCGTTCCCGGGTGCCATGGATCCAGTTCCCCAGTCACGGCCAGGAGTGCCGTTCCTAGTTCTCGTGGATCGGGTCCACACATCACGGCCAGGAGAGCCGTGCCATGTCCCAGAAGTCATGGTTTTAAGTCTTGTCGTGCCCACAGGAGCAGTTTTAATCCCAGTCATGTCTTGTCTTGTCCATGGAGACTTGTCGAGGGCCACGAAGGCCATTCCCAGCCGCCTGCCCCTCCTGTCGCAGAAGTGGAGGCGGTTGTCTAGTTCCTCTGTGTTTAGCCCTGGAGGGCTATCCTGTCCCGTGCTGTCATGTCTGTTTAGCCCCGGAGGGCTCCTAATACCCCCTAGCTACTCCATAGATTTTTTTTTGGGGGGGGGGGTAAAAGGGTTCCGGCTGTAGGGGTCGGGCCGAGGGGACCGAGGCCAAGGCCCCGAAGAAGATCCTGCCATGGCCTCCTGTGCTCCTTGCACCGCCATGGCCTCCTGAGCTCCTTGCACCACCATGGCCTCCTAAGCTCCCTGCACGGCCATGGCCTCCGATCTGTCTGTTCCGCTCTTGAGGTCCCCGTCCTGTCTTGCTGTCCATGTCTGTCCTGAGGGGCCTCCAGAGTGCATTATTTAGTCATTATCTGTTATTGTCATGTGTATTTAGTTCCTGCCTGTTTAGTTAGTTTTCATCTGGTCTACTCGTTACTCCCCGGTGTTCCCGTGTGTCCCAGCCTTGCCTTGTCTTGCCCTGTCTGTTTTGGATTTATTAAAGACTGTATTTTGAGTTATCCTCGTTTCATCGTTCCTCCCTGCTGTGTGCACCGTGACAATTTCTGCATAATTTCTCTCTCAATATAGCTTTTAACTCTGAATTTTCTGCCCAAGCCTGCCGCTATGTTAGAGCCAGAGAAAATACCCAAGCTCATCGGAGAGCCCAAGCCTGCCACTATGTTAGAGCCAGAGGAAAATACCCAAGCTCATCATCGCCCTGGAGCCAGGTCCCTCTGGATATACACTGAACAAAATTATAAATGCAACACTTTTGTGTTTGCCCCCATTTTTCAAAGATCTAAGACTTTTTCTATGTACACAAAAGGCCTATTTCTCTCAAATATTGTTCAAAATCCGTCTAAATCTGTGTTAGTGAGCACTTCTCCTTTGCCGAGATAATCCATCCACCTCACAGGTGTGGCATATCAAGATGCTGATTAGAAAGCATGATTATTGCACAGGTGTGCCTTAGGCTGGCCACAATAAAAGGCCACTCTAAAATGTGCAGTTTTATCACACAGCACAATACCACAGATGTCGCAAGTTTTGAGGGAGCATGCAATTGGCATGCTGACTGCAGGAATGTCCACCAGAGCTATTGCCCGTAAATTGAATGTTCATTTCTCTACCATAAACCGTCTCCAAAGGCGTTTCAGAGAAGTGAAGACACGGGATACGAACTAATCAATTCTCTTTCCGGCTCTGACTGCATAGGTTACGCGTATGGGGCTGTCACGTGATGAACGAACGACTCAATCCCGAAGACACGGAATACGAACTAATCAATTCTCTTTCCGGCTCTGACTGCATAGGTTACGCGTATGGGGCTGTCACGTGATGAACGAACGACTCAAACCCGAAGACTCGGGATACGAACTAATCAATTCTCTTTCCGGTTCAGACTGCATAGGTTTAGCTTATGAGGCTGTCACGTGATGAACGAACGACTCAAATCCAAAAACTCGAAACAGGTGAACTAATTCAGTGCAGAACCTATAGGATGTTAGGATGTCACAGCCATATCACCCTGCAGCCCAAGACCGGTTGCCCATGGAAGCTAAGCAGGGCTGAGCCTGGTCAGTACTTGGATGGGAGACCTCCTGGGAAAACTAGGTTGCTGATGGAAGAGGTGTTAGTGAGGCCAGCAGGGAGTGCTCACCCTGCAGTCTGTGTGGGTCCTAATGCCCCAGTATAGTGACGGGGAAACTATACTGTAAAAAGCACCGTCTTTCGGATGAGATGTTAAACCGAGGTCCTGACTCTCTGTGGTCATTAAAAATCCCATGACACTCATCGTAAAGAGTAGGGGTGTAACCCCGGTGTCCTGGCCAAATTCCCTCCACTGGCCCTTGTCAATCATGACCTCCCAATAATCCCCATCCACTTGATTGGCTCTATGACTCTCTCTCCTCTCCACCTATAGCTGGTGTGTGGTGAGCGCACTGGCGCCATTGTCCTGTGGCTGCTGTCGCATCATCCAAGTGGATGCTGCACACTGGTGGTGGTTGAGGAGAGACCCCCCCACATGATTGTAAAGCGCTTTGGGTGTATTGCAATACACAATAAAGCGCTATATAAATGCCTCATTCATTCATTCATTCATGTTGCGCATGCGCGACTGAACGAATCACTCTTCGAGATGACTCGTTCTTCCCAAGTCACATTAAAGGTTTGTTCAAAAAGAACAAATCGTTCAAGAATGACCCATCACTAATACATTACTCTGCTTGCAAACAAGGCCCAGTGCATCCGGTTCTACGTCAGAACGTCGGCTCCTGCATCAGCAGCACCACATGCATGGAACTGTCATGAACGCGCATTTAAGACTGACAGGGAAGAATAGAAATCGCTGAATTAAGTTGTTATTTCTGTTTTTTTGTTGTTGTTGTTGTTGTTGTTTTTTATTTTGTTTTTTTCTCACAAAAAATAATCTTGTTGTTTCATAAAATTAAGGTTGAACCACTGATGTCACATAGGCTATTGCAACGATGTCCTTACTACGTTTCTGGGCATGGGAACATTTTTTTCATTATTTGTGCCTTACAAGACCTCACCTCTGCCTGTGGTTGATTGCTGCTTGGTTGATTTACGTTTTAAATATATATAATATATTCAATATATACAAACACACATTTTAGATATGACATAATAGTTATGTATTTCAGACTGTGCTCTGCAATGATTCAAGTGAACAAGCTGTTTTGAGCTGCCAGGTTAATCATGGAATGCTATTTTTGTTTGGGACTTAAAGTCAAATGTCACATCCCAGCACATTTTGTAAAAGCAGCAGTGATGACAGACTACACTTGTGATTACAGTAATGTGAGGTCATATTTTACTTTTTAGACGTGTGGGGTTTACCCTGGCTTTTTGCTACTTTTCTATTTCTTGTGAAAATTATTTAACAAACAAACAAACAAACTAAAATTAATTAATGACTTAATTACACCATTTTACACTCTGATTATCTGATATTATTTATTTATTTGCCTGATTGCATTTACATTTACATATGGAATTCCAATTCCTTTTGTAACTGGTTAGAGATAGAGAGAGAATAAAATGAGAAATGTAGTATAATTATCATTAACAACTTTGTCTGATAAGTGAAAATGCATGTAAATGTGTGGTTCATATCTGAATGAGAAGGGACCGTACCGTTAATCTACAAATGTCTTTAATGCATATTTGAAAATGTATTTGCCTTTTTCTAGTAAAGATGTATTACAGGAAAAAAATTGTCTGTGTGTATAATCCTGACCTTGCAACATAAGTGAATACAGCGTAATTGTACTCCATACTGCAAATTATCTGGGCTCTGCAGATGCAGACTGCAAACAAAGATGGGGCCTTTTCCCCCCACCCTCTGATTGTAATCAGTCCTGCCAATCTACAGCCTCTCATTGTTGTATTTTCAGCTTGAGAGCGCTCTTCTCTCATTGGTCTATTGCAGCCGGGAGACTGAGCTATGGATGACATTGAATTCATGGCTGCCAAAAGCAGCTGCCTTTTTTGTTTTCCCCAATAATCTTCCAATGAATTCTCAAATTCCATGTGCTACAAGAGCCAGTGTGGAGCAGAGCATGGCATCAGCGGCATTCAAGAGCTTGTGTCAACCTTAGTGAAAATGGGCTGAGATAGGGCTCTTTGCTGAGAGGCTGAGAGGATATTAAGTGCTACCAGACACAGGCTGCCTGGAGGCAGAGCAACTTAGCATGTCTAAAAGAGTGGGGGTGGAAGCCAAAGACTGTGTGCGGTACAAATGGCTCTTTAGATCTTACATCATCTGTCCAATGCACACACGGGGAGATGTCACATGAGGCTAAAAAACACAAATGACATTACATCTCGCACAAGAAACTAGTTTATTAGAAATGTCATGCTTCTCATAACCACTGTTGCTGAGTGAGGACTGACAATTATTAAAAGATTAGTTCATGTTCGGAAAAAAAAGTAATTCGCAAACCTATATATCATTCTAAACCTTCTTTCTTCAAAAAAAGGAATTCTGAAAAATGTGCTGGTAACTCTTTCCATTCATTAGTAACATCTAATGAATAAAATATGTTCTACCCTATAAATTGCTGTTTTGACTTATTGAAGACATAATTGTTTCAAAACAAATAATGTTATTTTATGCTTTTCGAGGCGTGCTACATTCTAGTGATAACAGAATTACAACTATTTCACCGTTTGTATCACTTATCTTGCAGTATTTCTCACAGCGTGTCTTATGGCGGACGCCCAAATCCACTATAGTTTTATAAATAATAATGTTACGTGTCGTGGAATGTAGTTTTATCAGCCTGCGATCAGCCTGTGGCACTGCTGAGGCACTATTGAGCCTTCAGCTCGTCTGGATTGTTGGATCGATTGTTTCTCACCTTTCTCTTGAAAATATCCCAAAGATTCCATATGGGGTTCAGGTCAGGCATGTTGGCTGGCCAACCAAGCACAGTAATACCACAGTCAGCAAACCACTTGGAAGTGGTTTTGGCACTGTGGGCAGGTGCTAAAGTCCTGCTGGAAAAGGAAATCAGCATCTCCATAAAGCTTGTCAGCAGATGGAAAGCATAAAGTGCTCCAAAATATCCTGGTAGACGGCTGCATTGACTTTGGACTCGATGAAACACAATGGACCAACACCAGGAGACGTCACGGCACCCCAAATAATCACTGACTTTGGAAACTTCACACTGGACTTCAAGCAGCTTGGATTGTGTGCCTCTCCAGTCTTCCTCCAGACTCCAGACCTTGATTTCCAAATGAAATGCAAAATAAACTTTTATCTGAAAAGTGGACTTTGGACCACTGAGCAACAGTCCAGTTATTTTTCTTCTTAGCTCAGGTAAGATGCTTCTGACGTTTCTGTTTTAGAAGTGGCTTGGTAGCTCTTTTCCTGAAGACGTCTGAGCGTGGCGACTTGATGCACTGACTCCAGCTTCAGTCCACTCCTTGTGAAGCTCTCCCAAGTGTTTGAATCGGCTTTGCTTGACAGTACTCTCAAGCTTGTGGTCATCCCTGTTGCTTGTGCACTTTTTCCTAACCAATTTCTTCCTTCCAGTCAATTTTGCATTTAATATGCTTTGATACAACACTCTGTGAACAGCCACCCCTTTCAGTAATGACCTTCTGTGACTTACCCTCTTTGTGGAGGGTGTCAATGATTGTCTTCTGGACCATTGCCTAGTCAGCAGTCTTCCCCATTATTGTGGTTGCAAAGAACAAGAGATACCCAGAATTTATACTGTAGGGATGATCATTTAATGAAACTCAAATGTAAATATTCCAATATTTTGAGATACTGGATTTTTGACTTTCATGAGCTGTAAGCTCTAATCATCAAAATAAAAATAACAAAAAAAAAAAAAAAAAAAAACTTTTGAAATGTTTTACTTTACATGTACTGAATCTAGAATATATGAAAGTTTCACTTTTTGAAATAAGTTACAAAAAAAAAAGAACAATTTCAAACTATTTCACAATATTTTAATTTTTTGAGATGCACCTGTATACACTATGGCCAAAATTCAGTTTCAGATTTATTCCAGGAATACATGACCTCTCAGCCCATAGTTCCACAAAATCATAATGACATGGCAGATAATCTTTTCTTCATTCCATGATATACATACAATGCCAATATCCATGCATACCTCGAATCACAGACACTTGACACATCAATACAAACATCACCAACAAGAACAAGATCACCGAAGTATTTATTACGCAAATCTTCATACAAGGAGCAATCATACAAAAAATGCTTCTCATCTTTTATCACAGAAATATTTGATGTTAAATTACAATAACTACAAATTCTCTCTGTCATTACTCCATCTGCCTGTTTCTATAGCAAGATGATGACTTGAACATCTAAAAAGGAACAATGATCGTACCAGTTGCATGTTATACACAGACACAATGTAGCTCTCTTGTATCAAAGAAGACTTGCATTGTGAATATATATTTAACTTATTATTTTCCAAAACTGATGTATACCATGCCTCATGTGCTTTTTCTTTCAGTCGTTGGTTAAGAATAGCTGTAAATGTTCTTATATCACCTACACTTTGAGCCTCCCAGGCACTAGAAAAACCATAAAAGTACAGCAGAACTCTAATACAAGTAGCCCATGTTTTTTCTGCCTACTTCATCTAATTGAAAAATCATATTATAACATTTTCTTGGATAACGATGATTAGACATAGACACTAGTTTTATCCAATACATGATACATCTTTTCATAAAAGTGGACAATACAAATCACCCAAATCACCCAAGACAGCTACATTGCTCACACTTGTACTGATACACAGGAGTTTTTAAAAGATACCTGAACATTTTCAATACACTCCACTGATTCAAAACCCCATATCTCAGATCATAATAAAGTATAGGTACAACCATGCGATCAAACAAATACAAGGATTGATTGCAGCTGATTTTATGTTTACAAACAAAGCTTAGCAAGGAAAGCATTGCTTTCTTGCCTTGACTTGCTAAAAGTTATCAGGTATTCCACCATGACAATTTTGGCGTAAACCACATACCCAGATATTTGTAACAATTAACCACTTCAATCTGTTCACCAACAAAATATAATTTTTCATCCTCATTTAGAGAGCCCCCTCTTCTAAAAACTGTTTTACTCAAATCCACTCTTATGCCATAAAGATTAAAAAAAATTTCAGCTGTTCAATCCATTTCTGGAACCCTGCAATTGTATCTGCTATATTAGCCATTGCATCAGCATATAACAAGGTCTGTACTTCTGTGATACTTTCTGGGGGGTGCTGGGGGTGGGGCCTGATGTGGCAGGGCGGGGCCACGGTGGGGGATTTTTGACAAAATCCTATAAACAGCCCAAACTTTTATAGATTAACATACAAATGAAGCTGTAGCCTATATGCAAACCAATATTTATCTGTGCTTTTGTGATTTTAGTTCAATATTTTTTTATTTAATATTTCTATTATTTAAGGGGATTTTATTAAATATCAACATCGCTGCGCAAAAGTTTTGGTCAATGAACTTTATCGAATTCTCTCATCAGAAACAACAAAGTTTAGATGTAGCCTACCTACCTGCGATGTAAGAGATAATTCATCATACACTGCAGACATCACTGATTATAGCTTATAGTTTTTTTAGAGTGCTTACACTCACGCTTCAATAATATTCTTTGATAATGTAAATGTTCTTTGTTCACTGTATAATTTGTTCGTTGTTTGAATAATAGTGGACTTACGCGTTATTATTAAACTTAAAATGTCTTTTTAGTAAAAATAATCAGTTTAAATTCAAATTCAGTCTTATTAAAATATTTTGTCGTAATATGGATAGCCTACTTGCCTAAAACGTTATGATGTGTGTAGTTAATAGATTACACTAGGCTACAGATTAGACTACAGTGGTTTGAACGCGTTTGACCAGAGACTAGAGCGCAATTAAAGAGCAGTGCTTATTGACGGTGGCAGTCTTGAGAAGCGAGAAAGCTTCAGAAAACAGCTCATAAAAAGGATGAGGACGTGAAGGTTTTTACAAGTCAGAATGTAAAATTACGGTAATATCACGTGAACACTCACATGAAATTCTGTCAGTGTAAGGGGGAGATGTAGGTACGCGCGCCTCGTGAAAAATACAAGAAAAATACGCGCGCAAGAAAAATACAACCGCACTAGGCTATATATTTCTGGTCAGTTTAATAAATAATCACAAAAATTAAGTATCTTAGGGATGATCGAGGGGCAAAAGGAAAATCTCAAGACCTGGCCCTGCAGCGGGGGGTGCTGCAGCACCCTCAGCACCCCTAGTTCCCGCGGCCATGCCCCCTCTATGCCCTTATTTGGTCCTTCCTGTTCCTGTCCTAGTTTAGTTTGATTGTTTAGATTATGATACCGTTCAGCTGTGTTTGATTAATTATCTAGTTTCATCCTGTGTATTTAAGTTCCAGTCTGTTCAGGTCTGGTCTACTCGTTACTTTCCTTGTGTTCCTGTGTGTCCCAGCCTTGCCTTGTCTTGCCCTGTTGAGTTTTGGATTAAAGACTGTATTTTGAGTTCATCCTCATCTCCACGCTTCCTTCGTGTGTGTGCACCGTGACAGTTATATATTAATTTAAGAAAAGAATAAACAAAAGTGGACTCACCATGCAGCCCTGTCTTACACCAATGGTGCAGCCAAAATACTCTGTTATGGCGCTTTTCCACTGCATGGTACGGCACGGTACGGTTCAGTACGGCTCACTTTTGGGGGGTTTTCCACGGAACAGTGCCTGGTACTTTTTTTAGTACCACCTCGGCCGAGGTTCCAAGCGAACCGTACCGTTACCAAAAACGTGCCGTGTAAACTCTGCTGATCACTGATTGGCCGAAGAAAATCATCACTGCCTGCGTCATTGAACTTGCGTGAGTGGAGCTGAGCGGTCAGAATTTCCGCTCCCCGCTCACGTGGGTGTTCGCTCCACTGCTCAAAGTCGCACCAGACCGCTCCGCTCAATTCCGCTCCCCGCTCACCTACTATTTCATCCCGCTCCGGTGAAATCGCTCAACGCTCGCTCAAATTTAAAATTCCTCTGAATGCCTAACACCTGCCGTTTTCAACCGAAGCCTTACGCCTGGGACACACTGCCTGCGTGGTGGACGTGGAGCGTGTTTGTTGCGTGACTGCTGCGGAAAAAATCCGCTTCACTTCTATTCTGTCGCGGGGCCGCGGTTTGCAGTGTGGTTGGACCGCACCTGATATGCGCGTATTCCGCAGGTAGTGTGGCTGCTCTAATCTGTTAACATAGGCATGGAAAGGAAAATCAACACGCAGCAAACCCGCTCCGCGACGCATCCACTATGCAGCCTATATCCTATAATTGTGCACCTGTATGACCTGTCAGTTTGCTTTTGGAAATGTTTCACGAACTCCATCTCTCCTTCACAACGAACGATTTTTGAAGTGTAGGCTGACAGTTTTGTTAATTGTTGAAGGCACAGGTGAATTCTGGGAGGATTTGTGCATGCCCTAGACCAGAGGTCCCCAACCGGAATTCCTACCGAGAAAGTTCTGGGGAAAATGTGTATGACGCTCTATTTATTGTGCGTAAATGATTTTTCTAATTACTCTTTATTTTCGTTTTATGCCATGGTCTGTCTGAATACTCGATTCTGACTGGCTGACAGGTTTTGATTAAATTCCTTGAACTGCACAGGTAGTTCCAGGTCAGTTTAATCACGTTCTATATTAATGTGCTTCCTATAAACATTGGTAACCATAGTAACATACAGTTACATTTGAATAGTAATACAGACGAAAATAACCGTAATTTGTATCGTTCAGGTCAATACGTGAATGCTGGGAAATGACCATGGCATAAACGGGATAATCAACAGCTAGCTGTGCGTTAAATTATTTGAATTCACTTCGCAGAGTCAACCACCCTCTGCTGCGGGTCAGGCGGTTCTTCGCCTCCACGTCGTGCATTCAAATCGTTTAATGCACAGCTAGCCGTTGATTATCCCTTACATATGCGATTGATATCGAGTGGCAATTTGACGATGGTTAAATTAGTAAATAAAAGATTGCTCTGATCTATCATAGGGCTTAAACGGATAGCAGTTGATCCGTGATATACGGACCAGGTCCAGACCCCACCATTCGGCATGTGATTCACAGATTAATTTGCCAATTTACACGTTCAACCTATTTAAAACCACAAGAAGAAACGAAACAGAACTCAATTCGTTACTTGCGTGCTGTACTCGCAAACACAGTGCGACATACCGAATTGATTCCTCTTTCATGTATTCATGTAGTTTATACAGTAGAAGGCGAGCCAATGGATATCACACATGCAACATGCAAACTCTGCGCAATAGTTATGTTGGTGAACGTCTTAACTTCAGTCATACAGAAAGTGAAAGTAAAAAAAACTGACAGAGTTTTCTAACGCATCTTATCTCAGAGACAAGAGATGAAGCCACTTCAACATGTGCTGATAACAGTATAAATTAATAGAGCTGTCTTAAAGACCCTATCCACAACAACACCCCCTCCAACATTTTACAAATTAAAATGTTTTTCAGGAGTCACGGCAGTAGAGGTGGCGCAACTGCGGTACTAAACTGCAGTGGAAACGCAAACCGAGCCGAACTGAACTGAGCCGTGCCGTGCCGAGTCGTACCACGCAGTGGAAAAGCGCCATTAGACCATTGGTTCCTTTCACACATGATTTAAGTTTAGAATACATAGATCTCAATACACTAAACTTTTCCATCAAATGCCATTCTTAATGAGAGTAAAATACAAAAGATTATGCTGAACACTGTCAAAAGTTTTGTAAAATCAAAAAATATACAATACATCCTTCCTTTTTGCTTTGTAATATATTTCTAAACCACTGACTGTAAAATAAAAATATTATCTATTGTAGAATAACCTAACCTATACCCTGCTTGTTCTTCATAAAACATATAATTTACTTCTACATAAGATACTAATCTCCAGTTCAAGACCTTTGTCAAAATTTTACCAAACGCATTAAGCAATGAGATCCCCCTATAATTTCTTACATCGTTTTTATCACCATTCCTGTATAGCGGACAAATCACAGCCTCACACCAAATCTCTGGGAAGTCCCCTGTATCTAATATTGTGTTATTTAAAAAGAGCATTATAGGACATAACATATGTGATGCTGTTTTTAGCATCTCAATTATAACACCGTCTGGTCCAGAGGCCTTTCCATTACTCATTGACATAATAGCTTTAAAAATCTCATTATAAGTAATACTACAATCTAAAATTTAATCTTCATTAAATAATGCAACTTCATGATTATTCACACAATCTGTGACAAAGTTTTCAAAGTTAGCATCTAGCTATATTAAATTTTGAATCAGATAATAACTTCATAAAATATTCTAGTCACTTATGTTCGATATTGTTAGACTGTATATTACTAGACCTTCCATAACTTTTAATTTTCTTCCACAGCTGCTGTTTTCATGTTTTCCTGTAGTATATTACATAAAACATTTAAATTATACTGTTTTTTCTTTCTATTACATCATTTTTTACATTTTCGTTTCTCAAGAATATAATTGTTCATAGTCCCCACATTACCTGTTCTTCTAAATTGATTTAAAACACTATATTTTACAGATTTCTTAAATGAACAATCTTCATCCCACCACTGTGGTTGTTTAACTTTAAATATAGACTTTTTAATTAGAAATCTACCTGTTTCGTGTAAACAGTCTGTCAACATCTTAGCTTCTATATTAGCATCTTCTTCCACTACAGTAAAAAAGCCACCTAAGAAGTTTCCATTCAGTAAATAAGAATTTTTGCAAAAACTGACTCTCACCATTAGTTCCCCATTTAAATCTTGTCCAGGGTCTTACATCGATGTGATTGCCAAAATTCACATCATCACATTATTTATTTATAGTTGAAATAGAAATTGAATCAGGAAGAATAAGTTACAAATCAAATGAAATCGGTACTATCAAAAAAATTCAACTTGGCACTAAAGAGGTGGCACAAAATAACACAAAAAGTAGCATTTACAGTATATTTACAGAGGCAAGGCATAGGAGGTGGCATAAATACAACAAATGTTATGAGATTAATGTTTTAAATGTAAAGTTTTGAATGTAGAAATATTAAATTATTTAAATAACTGTAGTAATTGTCACGGTGCACACAGCAGGGAGGAACGAGGAGACGATGATAACTCAAAATAATAGTCTTTAATGTAAACATCAGAACAAGACAAGGCAGGGCTGACACACAGGAACCGCCTCCCTCAGCCCAGCCACTACAACCATGACCAAATATGGACACAAGAGGCGGGAACACGACACACAGGACAGAGGACTGACAGTAACACTATAAAGATGAAACTAAAAATGCCATTAGATGGCGGCAAGTCACTGTCTTCATCACTGAATCATTCATTCATTTGATTCTTTCAAATGGCTGATTCATTCAGGAATGAAGCAAGTGACTGACTTTATGAATGGACGACTGAATCATTGACTTCAAAATGCTGCGGCTCACCTGTGACTTTGTTTGGAACTATTTTCATTGACGAAATAGGCTACAATCAGACAGTGTTACTAAAATGTAAGTCACTTAATATTAACTTATTTATTGAACTGTTCTATAAAATCAATATTAATATAGTTTTTAAAATCTGAAAAATGAAAATTTTGTCTTCATGCACTGATTTTCATGTTGTTTCACACCTAAAAATCCACATTTTAGTTTCAAAACACCCTAGGCTCCTGTCTACTATTGCCCCTGGGCCCTGTCTACTATTGTTGTAATGAAAAGAATGTGTAAATTCTGTTAAACATTATTTTTTGTTACTGAATAAATTCAGAAAATGACATTTATTTTCAAAAGTTTTGGGTGACTTTAATGTCTTTTTTAAACAGAGCCTGAGATATGTAATCTTTGACAGGCACATGTTGTTATGTATGAGCTGAGACTAAACATAGACTCAGTGTTATTGACCAGCATATTGTTGAAGGTCCAATCAGGCTCCCTGGGCCATTGCCCCTCACGTCCCTGTAGGTGATGAGGGAAAATTATTTCACATCACTTATCCTTATACTGAGGTTGGACTGACCATGGTCTCTGGTCATGGTTTCTTTGTTCTTTTCCAGTAGACGGTGAAAGGCAGCGGGCGGTAATGGCTCTTCAGCCAGCCCCTGCTGCCGACACTCAAATCACTGAGGTAATTATCTACAATCAAAGGGCCCAAAAAATCTATTGACACTTAAGTGCCTTGTATAGTGGGAGATTTCACTTCCTTTCAGTCAGTTTCTGTGACTGGGCTTGTTCTCCTTGACTTTGACCCAATAATTGATGTCACCTACAGTAAAAGGCTAATGCCTCAAACTGTAGGTAATAAGCAATACTGATATAGAGATACTGAAATAGTGACGTATAACATGAGGGAAGGGATGTTTAAAAAGCTACAATTAAAATGAGTACTCTAGCTACAGCCCTGAATGTACACAATATGTTTGAATATGTTAGACGTACAGAATGGCATCAGATACAGTAGTAGATGGCTTACCCCAAATGCCCAAATGAAAATTCATCCAATCAATCAGTCAGTCAGTCAGTTAATCAATTAATCAATCAATAACATTTGTTAACATTAGTACATTCATTAGGTATTATAAACTAAGAGTAAATCATGCTGGTAACACTTTATAATAACATTCAGTTGTAAGTCATTTATAAGTGATTAGTTAATGATGAACTAATCATTTACAAAACATTCATAAGTGATTAATAAGTGATATGCTAACAATATGTGTATGTTTTGTTAATTCATTTACAAGTCATTTATAAGTAATTACTTCATGATGTTCCAGAAGTCATAGATCTGCTTTTGGCTATTATTAATTTGTCATTGTCATTAGGATATGTTCCCAAAACCTTCAAATTGGCTGTTATTAAGTCTCTCATTAAAAAAACACAACTTGACCCCAAAGATCTAGTTCATTACAGACCGATCTTGAATCTCCCTTTTCTGTCAA
The DNA here is from genome assembly GCF_012432095.1 of Onychostoma macrolepis. Taxonomy (NCBI): domain Eukaryota; kingdom Metazoa; phylum Chordata; class Actinopteri; order Cypriniformes; family Cyprinidae; genus Onychostoma; species Onychostoma macrolepis. The sequence goes on from NC_081165.1 coordinate 6,774,471, forward strand.
AGATACTAGAAAAGGTAGTATCCTCACAATTATATTCCTTAGAGAAAAATGGTATCTGTGAGGATTTCCAGTCAGGATTTAGACCGTATCATAGTACTGAGACTGCTCTCATTAGAGTTACAAATGACCTGCTCTTATCATCTGATCGTGGTTGTATCTCTCTATTAGTACTACTGGATCTTAGCGCTGCGTTCGACACTATCGACCACAACATTCTTTTGAATAGACTAGAAAACTTTGTTAGCATTAGTGGAAGTGCCTTAGCATGGTTCAAATCGTACTTATCTGACTGCCATCAGTTCGTAGCAGTGAATGAAGAGGTATCATATTGATCACAATGGAGTACGGAGTACCTCAAGGCTCAGTACTAGGGCCGTTACTTTTCACGCTTTACATGCTACCCTTGGGAGATATTATCAGGAGACATGGTGTTAGCTTTCACTGTTATGCTGATGATACTCAGCTCTATATTTCTTCGCGGCCCGGTGAAACACACCAAATTGAGAAACTAACGGAATGCATAGTCGATATAAAAAACTGGATGACGAGTAATTTTTTACTGCTAAATTCTCAAAAATTAATTATCGGTTAATTATCGTGTTAATTATCGGACCTAAAAACCCCACATGTAATAACCTAGAACATTATCTAACACTTGATGGCTGCTCTGTCAATTCTTCTTCATCAGTTAGGAACCTAGGTGTGCTGTTTGATAGCAATCTTTCATTTGAAAGCCATGTTTTTAGCATCTGTAAAACTGTGTTTTTCCATCTCAAAAACATATCTAAATTGCGACCTATGCTCTCAATTTCAAATGCAGAAATGTTAATTCATGCGTTTATGACCTCAAGGTTAGACTATTGTAATGCTTTATTGGGTGGTTGTTCTGCACGCTTAATAAACAAACCTCAGATGGTCCAAAATGCAGCAGCTAGAGTTCTTGCTAGAACCAGGAAATATGACAACATTAGCCTGGTTCTGTCAACACTGAACTGGCTCCCTACTAAACATCGTATAGATTATAAAATCTTGTTAATTACTTATAAAGCCCTGAATGGTTTAGCTCCTCAATACTTGAGCGAGCTCTTATCGCATTATAGTCCTCCACGTCCACTACGTTCTCAAAACTCTGGCCATTTGATAATACCTAGAATATCAAAATCAACTGTGGACGGCAGATCCTTTTCCTATTTAGCGCCCAAACTCTGGAACAATCTACCTAACACTGTTCGGGAGGCAGACACACTCTGTCAGTTTAAATCTAGATTAAAGACCCATCTCTTTAACCTGGCATACACATAATACAGTAATACACTTCTAATATTTAAATCCGTTAAAGGATTGTTAGGCTGCATTAATTAGGTCAACCGGAACCAGGAACACTTCCCATAACTCCCGATGTACTTGTTACATCGTAAGAAGAATGGCATCTACGCTAATATTAGTCTGTTTCTTTCTTATTCCGAGATCACCGTAGCCACCCGATCCAGTCCGTATTCAGATCAGATGGTTACTGCAGTCACCCGGATCTAGTCCGTATCCAGATCAGATGGTGGATCAGCACCTAGAGACGACCTCTACAGCCCTGAACGTCAGCGGAGATCAGGACACCTAGATGAGCCGCAGAGACAGATCCCCAGTGAAGACCTTGTCACCTAGACAGCCATCGGGACAAGACCATGGCAACCAAATGAGTCCTCTGCACAATCTGACTTTGCTGCAGTTGGAATTGAACTGCTGGTTCATCTGGTCAGAGGAAAACTGGCCCCCCGACTGAGCCTGGTTTCTCCCAAGGTTTTTTTCTCCATTCTGTCACAGATGGAATTTTGGTTCCTTGCCGCTGTTGCCTCTGGCTTGCTTAGTTGGGGACACTTAATTTCCAGTGATATTGTCTACATGATTGCACAGATACTATTTAAACTGAACTGAGCTGGACGATGACATCATTGAATTCAATAATGAAATGCCTTTAACTTAAAATTGAGTGTTTAATCTTGTCATTTTACGTTATTGACACTATTTTCCTATTTTGATATTGGAAAGTTGCTTTGGCACAATCTGTATTGTTAAAAGCGTTATATAAATAAAGGTGATTTGACTTGATATCACTAATCACCAAGTGATTCATTGGAAATTGCTGCAGAAGGTTTATTTGACTCCAGTGAATCGTTTTTATATGAATATGTTGTCTTCTCCTAAGTGTAATCTCTGTTCGCAAGGATCTTTCGGCATGTGTTTAAATTTTTTTTTTTGAGAGTGCCCCTCTCTCTCACCTTTTTGGACTCAGCTCTCACAAGACCCATCATATTTGTTGGGTACTGAGATATGTTTAACTCCGCGCCATTTTGTCATGAATGACTTTTGGGACTTGACCTTGTCTGTCCAACAAAGATGTTTACTGTTAGCTGCTCTCACAGCAGCAAAAAAATTGCTAGTCAACCGTTGGAATCCTCCTCACACAATGGACAGATGAACCTGGACGGTGTATTTGTTGGACAAATGTCAGACAAAGCATGGTAAACTCGACATACCACCAGCACAGGTCAGACATTAACCAGCAAGAGCTATTAAACCACCCAACCGTCTGGCATTATAGCATTATGGAAACTGCTGGATTGAACTGTAATTAGTTATGTTAGTGAGCCTGTTCTGACATGGGGCAGAATAATCCCCGAACTGGCTTGAGGCAAGAGGCAGTCTACCCTCTACCTCTAGAATAGAATAAATAAATGCATAATGTTTGTGGTTTTGAAAATATTTTGGGATTTGTTTCTTGATTAAGAAGGGAGGAGATGTTATGTATGTGATACTGCCATTCCCCATAGTACCTATAGGTGGCACCACCACTTTAGTAATTATAATTGTGTTCCTTGAAATAAATTAAGTGAAGAAGTTAAGTACCCCTGCATGTGGCTGTGTTATTTATCGTAGTGCATTCAAGACATTCAACATGTATATTCTACATCGGGTGCCCAATCCTGCTCCTGGCGATCAACTGTTCTACAAAGTTAAGCTCCAACTCTAAACAAACACACCTGAAGCAACTAATTAAGGTCTTCGGGATCGCTTGACAATTAAAGGCAGAGTTGGAGCTGAACTTTGCAGGACAGTCGATCGCCAGGAGCAGGATTGGGCACCCCTGTTCTACATGTTATGATAGTGAGAACATGAATGAACAGAATGAATGAATGAAAAGGCTGCAACAACAGATGTGAGTAACCTACTTGTATCGTTAGACTCTATAGTTTATTTCTGTGAAGCATAAAATCTTTTCTAACCCGCAGTTGATATACTGGCCAGAAAGAGCTCTTTTATTTTGAACAAGTCTTGAGATATTGAAGTTGATGGAGAAATGGGACCAGGTCATTACAACAGCACCACTTGAACTAAAGATAAGGAGTTTTTTTTATTATTATTATTATTGCTGAGATATATAAGAGAGACAGTAAAAAAATAGGGTTGTCTTGTTATTGTGTACTGATTTTTTTTTTTTTTTTCTAAGAGGCGCTTTTTCCAACTTAAGGCACACAATTTGAATGTTCTGTTAGTAAAGTAAGCAAATGAGAAATGGATAATTTTATTCTGTCTTCCCAAGTAAGTTCCCATCTTGGGATAGTTCACCCAAAAATTAACATTTACTCAATTTACTCAGACCATCCAAGATACAGTAACAGTAGTAAAACTGAAAATTATTTACAACATTATTACCTGTAATCATAGCCTCAGGCAAACAGAGAACTCCATTAATTTTTGTTCTTTCGAGAAGTTTATTTCAATGAATTTCAGATTCAACAGTTTGTTTATGTAATCATGCAATGGCATGATTACTTTCACCCGTTCATTCAAGTGCTTGCTCACACATGCACATATCACTGGCTCATCAGTCTTTGGTCCAAGTTGGAACTGTTTCCTTATTTTACTGTACTGTATCTGGAGCACTAAATAAGGCAAAAACCGTCAACCATCATAGGCTCATATACACCAGTATATTGGCTCATTTCGAGTCGGCGTGACTGTCGAGCATGTCCAAAAGTGAGTTAGATCTCTAACCGCAAACTGTTTCAGATGGTTCAGCTTGATTTGGTGAAATGGTTGAACCAGTTCACTAACAAAACAAAAATGAAAAAGAAAAAGAAAAAAGAAAAACGGTTCAAAAGAATAATTCTTTTGTGAACCGGACATCACTCCAGACTGTTTGCCTGAGAGGTTATGGAGTACAAGCAATGTTCCCTCTAATTTTTTTTCTTGCTGAGTAAAACTTTTCTCTATTGGGCGGACATTTCAGCCACCTGAGCAAAAACATCCTTTATACCCTGTACAGCGCACACACAAACAAGTGTGTAACTTTTAACTTTAATGTGCTATTTCTATTTGATTTGACCCTTGATGTAACTAAATGATGCACATTTTAGGTTATCTGAGAAAACATTTTAAAATAAAAGTTTTCTATTTGAATATACTTTAACATATAATTTATTCCTGTGTAACAAAGCTGAATTTTCAGTGTCACATGATCGTTCAGAAATCATTCTAATATGCTAATTTATAATAAATGTTGAAAAAAGTTGTGCTGATTAATATTTTTTGGGACCTGTGATACTTTTCAGGATTCTTTGAGAAATAAAAAGTTAAAAAGAACAGTTATTCAAAATAGAAATTTTGTGTTACAATATACACTACTATTCAAAATTTGGGGTCAGTCAATTTTTTCTTTCTTATTTATTTTTTTATTAATACTTTTATTCAGCAAGGATGTGTTAAATGGATAAAGAGCGATAACAAAGACTTATATTGTTAGAAAATATTTATATTTTTAATTAACACTGTTCTTTTCAATGTTTTATTAGCCTAATCAAAGAATCAAAGAAAAAAGGTTCCAAAAAATATTAAGCAGCACAACACTGATTATAAATCAGAATATTAGAATGATTTCTGAAGGATCATGATGTGACACTGAAGAGTGGAGTAATGATGCTGAAAATACAGCTTCGCTTTACAGGAATACACTATATTTTAAAATATATTAAAATAGAAAACCAATATTAGAAATTGCAATAGCCTAAGAGTTCACAATATTACTGGTTTTATTTTTCTGTATTTTGATCAAATAAATACAGCCTTGATGAGCATAAGTGACTCCATTAAAAAACAAGGTCAATTATTTATTAGGTTTATAATATAGGCCGAACATAATATAATACAATACATCAAAACAACTGAAGCATTTAAACTGACAAAAGAGAATAGAAAACAAACTGAAACATTTAAACTGAGATCTGTAAGTTCTTATATAGTTATCTAAACATCGCTATGAAGTACAGTTTGCACAATACACCTGTGTGTGACTGTAAATGTCTCAGAGTTTTGTTACCGTTCTGTTAATCATCCGCTATTTCCAGCACTTAATCAAGCCACTCTTCTTTAATACACGAGGACGTTTTATTTCATGTCACGGTGTTTGCGTTGCCTCTTGATTTGAGCTATTTCATCCGCAACCATTGAAATATTCGGTTTCTACAGAGACTCATTTGGCGCACATAATTCTCTTTCTATGAAACCTGTACACCGCATTCACCGGTTCTAACGCTATAGCGGCACCAGCTCTATAGCGGTTTACCCGAGCATTGCAATTCTTTCGTTTTAACTAGAGTACAATCAAATGGCTTTCCCAACTCATTTTAGCGTGTGCGCGGCACATTATTACTCTGCTCGGCTGCGGTGGAAGAAGTGCGCGGCCGCGCGCGCGCGCGCGCAGCTTAGAGGGAACATTGATTACAAGTAATAATGTTGTAAAAATTTTCTGTTTCTTGCACAGACAGTTTTGCTTCATAAGACTCAATATATCGTCAGTAGCCTTTTTGGGACTATGAAAGTGATGGTAGTTGATGACTTTTTATCAATCATTTTATGAATCTCCAAGAACCATTGCTTCAGCTAAAAATCATCTTTACTGTTGTAAAAGAAAAAAAAAAAAAAACTACATTTTGGATGTCCTGAGAGGGAGTAAATTATCAGCAATTTTCCATTTCTGGGTGAACTATCCCTTTAAGGATACCAATAACAATAATTCAAAGTGGTTGACTATCTGGAATTCTGATATATCTTGATCTAATAACAGAGGAGGCAAGAAGGAGATAATATGCCTGCTGCCTTGGGAGGAGAAAGGGAAATCTCTGCAGCCCAAAGACACAAGTTAGCAATTGCCATCACATGAAGTGCAGTCAAAGGACCTCCACAACCACTAAGACCACCGGACTTAGGACGCATCATGCCAGGAAGCACAAAGACCACCAGACTTGGGACCACTAGGCTAGGAAGTGCAAAGTCATAACCCACAGTATAGGAAGAACTCCGAAGTAAAACATAATCGATATACCATTCCAGGGAAATGTTGCATTTACTTCTCAGTAATCATGATTTTATGGGCTCATTTAGGCCAAAACAAACAAACAAGAGAGGGTGGCTTGCCCCCACTCCCAATAACAGGAACTACTTTGTTCTTCCTTATTATCAAAGTGTGAATGATCGTCAATTCCTTAGGATGTTAAATGTTTTCCACATCTATTGATTTTAATTCCACATTGATTTTAATTCTGGCCCAGATCCGGCCCAGATCCAACACCTTGCTCCGGCCCACATACTGTGAAGAATGATGACACTTGAGCCGTCCGCTCCTGTTTGCAAAATTTGGGCCAAAAGCAAGCTATAGGTAAGCCACATATCAGCCATGAAAATAAATAAATAAAATAAAGCAGAACTAGCCCAAATCTGGGCCACTTTTATTTTAATTCTGGCCCAGATCTAACACCTTGCTCCAGCCCACGTACCATGTGGAATAATGGCATTTGGGCAGTCAATTCCTGTTTGCCAGATTTGGGCCTCAAGTAAACCTTAGCAGTGCCGCATGTAAGTCATCCAAAACTGGCCCTAATGTGGGCCACAGTTGATTTTTATTCGAACCCTGGTCTTCCCCACATTCCTCATGTGGCCCACATGCTGCAAGGAATGGTGGCATTTTGGCAGTGGTCCACAAGCAGGCCACTACACAGCCACATTTTAGCTAATACAATCTGAACAGAATAATACAATCAACACAACAAAGGAAACGGTGCAAAATAACAGAAACCTTGACAGTAAGAGCTATCATTATAGTGCACTTCTGTTTTTATGCTGCACAGTACACGTATAAAAAAAAAAAAAAAAACTGCCATTAAAAGCATGTTTCAAAAAATAAATTTCTGCCCAGATAGCAACATAGTGTTGGCCCAGATCCGGCCCACATCTGTCCCGAGTGAAATCCATGCTGGCCAGATGTGGGCTGGATGTGGGCTGACACTGGTTGCTGTCTGGGTGGGTATGAAGCCTTCTTAAGACTCATATCTAGATCATCCTGCATCAGTTAACTGTGTTGCATCCTACTAAAAGTAGCCAAATTCTATTAACCCATATTTACAATTTCAAACTTCCATTTCAATTAGCTAGTGTCAAGTGCAACATCCAAACGGGAGAAGCCGAATATTCACCAGAAGAGACGGACAGCAGCGCGTAAGTGTTGCAATACTTGGTCATAGATCTGTTGTTTAAATTATTTACTTGCTGTTAGGAAGGAATACTTCGTTTTCCATCTATTTCTATTCTGCATTTTCGTTGAGGTTTCTATGTTTGATTGCACTTACTGTTAATTATAATAATTTGCACCTCGGCTAAGAAGGAACCTGGATCATTTTCATTGCTCCTTTCAAGCGAAGTGTTAGTTTCGTCTTGAGCTATTTGCACTTGGCTATTGGCTGGGCCAATCAGAAGCCGGCCGCAGCTGTTTTCACTGTAGTGTGTTAGGCTGTATTTATCAGAGGTCCGAGCGCTGACGCGGAAGCATCAGCGGAAGCTTTCAGCCTCCTCGTGTGAAGACCGACGAGGGTAAAGACCATCGACTTTTCCTGCGTGACTTTAACCGAGCAACGACACCGAGCGACACACTTAAGTATCCTTTTTTCCCCCTTCCCTTACACACTCTCCGTTTCTATCCTCTTTCCTGCCACCTCTATCATGTGTTTCCAAACAATTCCGGTTCTCTCTCAACCACGCTCTAACGTCACACGCAGACGGCAACGTAACCCTGCTAACCTGCGCCTTATCTCTACCTCCTCCACTACACCTCTTTCCTTCTCTGTGGGTCTCTGGAATTGTCAGTCAGCTGTCAACAAAGCTGACTTCATTTCTGCTTTTTCTTTAAAATCCACGCTCAGCATCTTGGGCTTGACTGAGACCTGGATTCGTCCAGAAGACTCCGCAACCCCAGCTGCTCTTTCTACTAATCTCTCTTTCTCTCATACCCCGTGCCAAGTTGGCCGGTGTGGAGGCACTGGTCTGCTCATTTCTAACAATTGGAAATACTCAACCCGCTATCCCCTATGCAACTACAACTCATTTGAATCTCATGTCATTACTGTATCAGCTCCCATAAAACTCCAGATTGTGGTCATTTACCGTCCCCCTAGCCAAATTCTAGCCACCTTCCTAGAGGAGCTGGACGGGCTGCTGTCCTCTTTCGTGGAGGATGGTACTCCGCTCTTAGTCTTTGGTGATTTCAACATTCACCTAGACAAGCCTTATGCTACAGACTTCCATTCACTCCTAGCTTCATTTGATCTCAAACGCCTTACCACTACTAGCACGCACAAATCAGGCAACCAACTTGACTTAATTTACACACGCAATTGTACTGCAGATAACATTCTGGTACAACCGCTACATACTTCGGACCATTTCTTCATTACATTTACATTACACTTTGCTTCTCCTGTGCCACCAACCCCCCTACCAGTTACTTTTAGACGAAACCTGCGCTCCCTTTCTCCTTCCCATCTCTCCTCTGTAGTATCCTCCTCTCTTCCATCACCCACCCATTTCTCATCTCTGGATGTAAACGCAGCTACTGAGACTTTATGCTCTACCTTAACCTCTTGTCTAGATGACATTTGCCCTCTCTCCTCTAGGCCAGCACGGGCTGCTCCTTCCAACCCCTGGTTATCCAAGGTTCTTCGTGAACATTGGACTACACTCAGAGCGGCAGAGAGAAAATGGCACAAATCAAACGATCTGTCGGACCTCAGTAGGTACCAGTCTTTGCTCACATCCTTCTCTGCTAAAGTCCACACTGCCAAATCCTCACATTTCCGCAACAAGATCGACAGCGCTCCAGACATGCGTAATCTCTTCAGAACATTTAGTTCCCTCCTCTGTCCCCCTCCACCTCCTCCCACCACCTCTATTACAGCTGATGACTTTGCCACTTTCTTTACAGACAAAACTAGATCGATCAGTGGTCAGTTCTCACCTCCACGCACACAGGACCCTCAACCTACCACATCCACTGCTAAAACTCCCATCTTCTCTTTCTGTCCCCTCACTGAAGCTGAAGTATCCAAGCTTCTCCTCTCCAACCATCCTACAACATGTCCTCTTGACCCAATCCCCTCACATCTTCTCCAAGCAATCTCACCCACACTCTTACCTGCACTCACACACATCATCAACACATCCCTCTTCACAGGCAACTTCCCCACTGCGTTCAAGCAGGCTCGGGTAACCCCACTGCTCAAAAAACCTACATTAAACACTTCTCTTATAGAAAACTACAGACCTGTCTCTCTCCTTCCGTTCATATCGAAAACACTTGAACGAGTTGTCTTCAACCAAGTCTCACTGTTTCTTTCACAGAACGACAAACTGGATGCTAAACAGTCAGGTTTCAGGAGGGGCCATTCAACTGAGACTGCGCTTCTCTCGGTCACTGAAGCCCTGCGAATTGAAAAAGCCCATTCCAAATCATCAGTCCTCATTCTGCTGGATCTATCTGCCGCGTTTGACACTGTCAATCATCAGATACTCCTGTCCACCCTCTCATCATTGGGCATCACTGGCATTCCACTTCGCTGGTTTGAATCCTATCTCACTGGTAGGTCTTTCAGGGTGGCCTGGGGAGGGGAGGTATCCAAAGCACATCAACTGGTCACTGGGGTTCCTCAGGGATCAGTTCTTGGACCCCTCCTCTTCTCCACATACACTACATCACTGGGTCCCATCATACAGGCACATGGATTCTCATACCATTGCTACGCTGATGACACACAGCTCTCTCTCTTTTCAACCAGATGATCCAACGGTAGCTGCACGGATCTCAGGCTGCCTGGCGAACATCTCGGCATGGATGAAAGAACATCACCTGCAGCTCAACCTGGCAAAGACTGAGCTTCTTGTCCTCCCTGCCACTCCGACTCTACAGCATGACTTCACGATCCAGTTAGGTTCATCAACAATAACCCCATCAACTTCGGTCAGAAATCTTGGTGTAATCTTTGATGATCAGCTGACCTTCAAAGACCACATTGCAAAGACTGCTCGATCTTGCAGGTTCGCACTATACAACATCAGAAAGATCAGGCCCTTTCTGACAGAGCATGCTGCACAACTTCTTGTCCAGGCCCTTGTCATTTCTAGGCTGGACTATTGCAATGCTCTTCTGGCTGGACTTCCGTCAAACACAGTCAAACCTCTACAAATGATTCAGAATGCAGCGGCACGACTGGTCTTCAACGAGCCCAAAAGAGCCCATGTTACACCTCTCTTTATCTCCCTGCACTGGCTACCAGTCGCAGCTCGCATCAAGTTCAAGACACTGATGCTTGCATATAGAACAACCACTGGCTCAGCACCCGTTTACTTGCACTCTCTATTAACAAACTACATCCCCTCCAGAAATCTGAGATCTGCTAGTGAGCGACGCCTCGTAGAACTATCACAGAGAGGCTCAAAATCACTCTCCAGAACATTCTCGTTCATCATTCCTGGCTGGTGGAATGATCTTCCCACCCCTATCCGGAATGCTGGATCCCTGTCAATCTTCAAGCAACAACTGAAAACTCATCTCTTTCGACGGCACTTGACTTCATCCTAAACATAAAAAAAAAAGAAAAAAATTATCTTTACTTATTCCTTCCTTTCGTAGTTTGTATTTATTTGAACAATGCCTGAGACTTGGTGTTGTAAGCACTTCGTCTGTCTGATTGCCTCTTCAAGATGAATCGCTTTATGTATTCCCCAATTGTAAGTCGCTTTGGATAAAAGCGTCTGCAAAATGACTAAATGTAAATGTAAATGTAAACCAGAAGTGGCCCTCATCTGTTTTATATTATATAGGGCATATTTGCCATGTCAAACGTGTGACAAGTTAGGTTCACAGCCACATTAGCCAGTGCTCACTGTGCCATATCTTTGCCAAAAACTGGCCCACATATGTTTTGGTATAACTGGGCCACATTTGTGGCATCATGTGCAGGCCACTTTAGACTCACAGCTACATTAGCCAGTGATTACCATGCCATATCTTTACCAAAACTGGCGCAGATATGGTTTTGGATAACTGGGCCACATTTGTGGCATCATATAAGGCCCACTTTGGGCTCACAGCCACATTAGCCAGTGCTCATGGTGTCATATCTTTGCCAAAACTAGCCCAAATATGTTTGAGGATAACTGGGCCACATTTGCGGCATCGTATAAGGGCCACTTTAGGCTCACAGCCACATTAGCCAATGCTCACTGTGCCATATCTTTGTCAAAACTGGCCCAGATACGTTTTAATATACCTGGGCCACATTTGCTGAAACATATCTGGACCACATTTGGTTTAAGTCAAATCACCTTTATTTATATAGCACTTTTAACAATACAGATTGTGTCAAAGCACTTAACAGTTTCAAATTGGAGAATAGAGTGTCAGTAATGTACAAGATTAAACACTCAATTTTCAGTTAAAGGCATTTCATTATTGAATTCAGAGATGGCATTGTCTAGCTCAGTTTAGTTTAAATAGTATATGTGCAATCAAATCGACGATAATCGCTAGAAATTAAGTGTCCCCAACTGAGCAAGCCAGAGGCGACAGCGGCAAGGAACCAAAACTCCCTCTGTGACAGAATGGAGAAAAAAAACCTTCGGAGAAACCAGGCTCAGTCGGGGGCCAGTTCTCCCGATTGTCTTGTGGCCTTGTCCCGATGGAGCATTTTAACTTATAATTTAATGTATTTGTTATATTTGTGTTTTTTCCATTTATATGATTTATTCATTTTCTATAATTGTAATGTATAGTTTAATGCATTTATTGTTTCTCTGTCTATTTTTATGATATATATTTGTTTGTTTATTGTAATATACATTTATTGTTTAATTCATTTAATATATTCTGTTGTGTGTGTGTATATGTGTGTATATATATATATATATATATATATATAATATTTTTGTATACTATTTATTATTTTAGAATGTATTTTTTCATATTTGTGGACTTCAGCTCCGCTTTCAACACCATCATCCCGGACACCCTTCAGAACAAACTAACTCAGCTCTCTGTACCCACCTCCATCTGTCAGTGGATTACCAGCTTCCTGACAGACAGGCAGCAGCTTGTGAGGCAGGGAAAACTCACATCCAACACCCGCACCATCAGCACTGGAGCTCCTCAGGGCTGCGTTTCTCTCCCCACTGCTCTTCTCCCTCTACACAAATGACTGCACCTCTAAAGACCCCTCTGTCAAACTCCTGAAGTTTGCAGATGACACTACAGTCATCGGCCTCATCCAGGACGGAGACGAGTCTGCTTACAGACAAGAGGTTGAGCAGCTGGCTGTCTGGTGCAGTCACAACAACCTGGAGCTGAACACGCTCAAAACTGTGGAGATGATAGTGGACTTCATGAGAAACCCCCCTCCTCTCCCCCCACTCACCATCATGAACAGCACTGTGGCTGCAGTGGAGTCATTCAGGTTCCTGGGCACAACCATCTCTCAGGACCTGAAGTGGGACACTCAAATTGACTCCATCGTGAAAAAGGCCCAGCAGAGGTTGTACTTACTTCGTCAGCTGAAAAAGTTCAACCTGCCACAGGAGGTGCTGAAACAGTTTTATTCAGCTGTTATTGAGTCGGTTCTGTGCTCCTCTATAACTGTCTGGTTTGGGTCAGCCAGAAAATCAGATTTAAGAAGACTTCAACGGACTGTTAGGACAGCAGAAAAGATCATTGGTGTGCACCTGCCCAGCCTTCAGGACTTGTACAACTCCAGAGTGAAGAAACGGGCAGGTAACATCATCAAAGACCCCTCTCACCCCTCTCACTCGGACACAACTTGTTTGCACTTCTCCCTTCAGGCAGACGCTACAGATCTCTGTGCACTAGAACATCTAGGCATAAAAACAGTTTTTTCCCCCATGCCATCTCCAGCTTTAATAGCTAACACGTGGATCATTACCTGTGTTCTGTAATTCATTCTGTAATTCATTCTCAATCTTTAATTATTGCCTCTTTCTCAAGTATTATGTAAATACATATACATATCTGTTTATTTATACAGCTGTATATAGAGTAAATAATGCACAAATCTGTACATAAATCTACTGTTCCAGATTCATACTTATTATTATTATCTATTGTTAAGTCTTACTATTTAAATGTTTTTGCTGTTCTCATGTCAGATGTGTATGTATGTATGTATGTATGTACCAGGAGCACCTTAAAAAAACCACACCAAATTCCTCGTGTGTTTGCGCACACCTGGCGAATAAAGCTAATTCTGATTCTGATTCATATTTGTATATTATGTTTTATGTTGCAATTTCTAACAATAATAGTATTTTATATTTTTAGTTTTATTGTATTTTAGTCGAGGTCTTCACTGGGGATATGTCTCTGGGGCCCATCTAGGTGTCCTGGTCTCCGATGACGATCAGGGCTGTAGACATCATCTCTTGGTGCTGATCCACCATCTGAACTGATACGGACTGAGAAAAAGAATAAGCAAGAAACAGACAAATATTAGCGTAGATGCCATTCTTCTTACGATGTAACGAGTACATCGTTTGTTATGGGGAGTGTTCCCAGGTCCGGTTGATCTAATTAATGCAGCCTAACAATCCTTTAACGGATTTGAATAATATTAGTGTGTTATGTGTAAGCCAAGTTAAAGAGATGTGTCTTTAATCTAGATTTAAACTGCCAGAGTGTGTCTGCCTCCCGAACAGTGTTAGGTAGATTGTTCCAGAGTTTGGGTGCTAAATAGGAAAAGGATCTGGTCATACTTCCTGGTTCTAGTAAGGACTCTAGCTGCTGCATTTTGGACCAACTGTAGTTTGTTGATCAAGCGTGCAGAACAACCACCCAATAAATCATTACAATAGTCTAACCTTGAGGTCATAAACGCATGAATTAACGTTTCTGCATTTGACATTGAGAGCATAGGTCGCAATTTAGAAATGTTTTTGAGATGAAAAAACACAGTTTTACAGATGCTAGAAACATGGCTTTTAAATGAAAGATTGCTATCAAACAGCACACCTAGGTTCCTAACTGATGAAGAAGAATTGACAGGGCAGCCATCAAGTGTTAGATAATGTTCTAGGTTATTAAATGTGGGGTTTTTAGGTCCGATAATTAACACCTCTGTTTTTTCAGTTAGGGTTAGGGTTTAGCAGTTTAGCAGTTAAAAATTACTCATCATCCAGTTTTTTTATATCGACTATGCATTTCGTTAGTTTCTCAGTTTGGTGTGTTTCACCGGGCTGCGAAGAAATATAGAGCTGATTATCATCAGCATAACAGTGAAAGCTAACACCATGTCTCCTGATAATATCTCCCAAGGGTAACATGTAAAGTGTGAAAAGTAACGGCCCTAGTACCGAGGCTTGAGGTACTCCATACTGCACTTGTGATCGATATGATACCTCTTCATTCACTGCTACGAACTGATGGCGGTCAGATAAGTACGATTTGAACCATGCTAAGGCACTTCCACTAATGCCAACAAAGTTTTCTAGTCTATTCAAAAGAATGTTGTGGTCGATAGTGTCGAACGCAGCGCTAAGATCCAGTAGAACTATAAATGATAATACTAATAAATAGATACAACCACGATCAGATGATAGAAGCAGGTCATTTGTAACTCTAATGAGAGCAGTCTCAGTACTATGATACGGTCTAAATCCTCTAAGAAGGAATATAATTGTGACGATACTACCTTTTCTAGTATCTTTGACAGAAAAGGGATATTTGAGATCGGTCTGTAATTAACTACTGTAGATCTTTGGGGTCAAGTTGTGGTGCGATACTGTAGCTGACGGCTGCATGGTTACAATTTTATCTCTGATAGTATCGATCTTGGAAGTAAAGTAGTTCATAAAGTCATTACTGCTGTGCTCTTGGGAAATGCCAACACTTGTTGATGCTTTATTTTTCGTTAACTTAGTCACTGTATTGAATAAATACCGGGGATTATGTTTGTTTTCTTCTAGAAGAGATGAAAAGTAATCAGATCTAGCAGTTTTTAATGCTTTTCTGTTGGATAGGGTACTTTCCCGCCAAGCTATACAAAATACCTCTATTTTTGTTTTCCTCCAGCTGCGCTCCATTTTCCGGGCTGCTCTCTTTAGGGCGCGAGTGTGCTCATTATACCACGGTGTTGGAGTCTTATCCTTAATCTTCCTTAAGCGTAAAGGAGCAACTGTATCTAAAGTGCTAGAGAAGAGAGAGTCCATAGTTTGTTACATCAAGTTGTTCTGAGCTATTGGATATGCTGAGGAACTGAGATAAGTCAGGAAGATTATTTATAAAGCAGTTTTTTTGTGGTAGAAGTGATGGTTCTACCATATTTGTAACAAACAGTTGACTTTACAGGAATACATATCCTTTATATGGAATATACAGGAGACTAGATAATGATCTGAGATATCATCGCACTGCTGCAAAATTTCAATGCCACTGACATCAATTCCACAGTATTACAGTATTAAATCTAGAGTATGATTTCGACAATGAGCAGGTCCTGACACGTGTTGTTTAACACCAATAGAGTTTATAATGTCTATAAATGCTGATCCAACAAATCTTTTTCATTATCAACATGGATATTAAAATCACCAACAATTAGGACTTTATCTGCAGCCAGCACTAACTCAGATAGAAAATCATCAAATTCTTTAATAAAGTCTGTATGGTGGCCTGTATACAGTAGCCAGTACAAACATCACAGGGGATTTATCATTAACACTTGTTTCTTTGGATAACGTTATATGAAGCACCACTTAGAAATACTGAAAATATTGCTATAAATTGTAGTAACACCTCCCCCTTTACCTTTTGGACGCGGTTCATGTTTGTAACAGTAATCTTGGGGTGTAGACTCGTTTAAAATAATGTAATCATCTGGTTTTAGCCAGGTTTCTGTCAAACAAAGCACATCTAGTTCATGGTCAGTGAACATATAATTTACAAAATGTGCTTTTGTAGAAAGGGATCTAATATTCAATAAGCCAAGCTTTATCATGTGTTTATCTGTATTATATCTGTTTTTTATTTGTTGAACATCAATTAAATTGTTACTATTACTTTGGTTTGGATGTTTTCTGTATTTTCTAGTTCGGGGAACAGACACAATCTCTATAGTGTGATATCTAGGTGAAGGAGTCTCTATGTGCTGAGAGTTACTTCTTTGACAGTACTTCTGTGACGTGAGGCGGCTAGCAGATGGTCAGTTTAGCCAGTCTGTCTGCTTCCTGACCTGGGCCCCAGTTAGTCAAATACGAACTCTAAGACTATGTGCCATATTTCTAGAGTGAAGAGCGGCACCACCCCAGGAGGGATGAACACCATCTCTTTTCAACAGGTCAGGTCTGCCCCAAAAACTCATCCAATTGTCTATAAAGCCTATGTTATTCTGCGGGCACCACTTAGACATCCAGCCATTGAGTGACGACAGTCTGCTATGAATCTCATTACCATGGTAAGCAGGGAGCGGACCAGAGCATATTACAGTGTCTGACATCGTATTTGCAAGTTCACACACCTCTTTAACATTATTCTTAATGATCTCTGACTGGCGAAGTCGAACATCATTTGCGCTGACGTGGATAACAATCTTACTGAATTTACGTTTAGCATTAGTCAGCACTTTTAAATTTGCCAAGATGTCAGGCGCTCTGGCTCCCGGTAATGGTTGCTGGTGTCTCTATTTTCATGTGCTGTACAATAGAATCGGCAATAACTAGAGCACTTTCAACAGGTTTCTCAGTGGGTGTGTCACTGAGTGGGGAGAACCTGTTTGATGTTCTAATTGGAACAGAAGGGCAGTGTTTTGACCCACGACTAGGCCGCCTCATAGTCACCCAGTTGCCCTGCTGCACGGACTCAACCGGAACCGAAAAATGTACAGGACTCCCTGAACTAGTCGCATCCAAAGCAGTATCTACAGCCTTCACATTCTTACTATCCTCAACTAAAGTTTGGATGCGTGTCTCTAGTTCTAAAACCTTCTCTGTCAGCCTAACTATTTCCCTGCATTTATCACACGTGAATCCCTCGCTGCTGACAGAGAGAGATAAACTGTACATGTGGCAAACAGTGCAAACAACAATAGCAGGAGAAGAAACCATTACTCACCGTGATTGATGAATGATTCACTTACCACTGTTGTTTAATAAACTCGTGAAAAAACGGAGCGAGTGAGAAATGAAAACGGAGCAAGAAAAAAAGAAAAAACAATAGTAGGCGCAAATAGAAACCGTCACAAACAGAGCCGAGAACCAAGAGTGAGAGGTGAATATGACTTTTATAAAATGACTAAAACAGATAATACGTGCACGTGGAGGTGGGTCTTGAAATGGGGATAGTATCTGGGTCCTTGAGAGAGAGAGAGAGAGAGTCCGGGGAGCAATGGAAGTAGTCGTAGGAGTTCGCTGGAGTAACGGTGGAGTTTCGCTGGGGAGATCTGAGGAGCAAATAGCAAAGAGTTTAGTGTAGAGAAGAGCCAGGTTACTGTTCAGTGTGTGAACCGTAGACCGGACGATGAATGCCAGAGAGTGTGGGTGCTTTATGGAAGTGTTGATGAGGGTGAGCAGGTGCAGGTGATCATAACTCACGATCTCGTGATTGCTGGTGACGACGGTGACAGTGACTCTCTGACAGAAACGCTAATGGAACCGCGATTTTAAAAGCGAACAATCAAATTAGTTAGATTAGTTTGAAAGATAACACCAGAAATATGGTGGGAATTAAGTTACATATTATCACTTTAAACAACAGGGAGTGAAAGTAAGGTATTCAATAAAAAGTGAAGCTACACGGAGCTGCAATCACAAACCTCTCAGCAGCACAACAGACAGGAACCGACTGAAGCAATCGATCACAGATCGCAGAGACTACATCTTTCTGAGGAGCAGCTCACAGAATTAGTGTTTAGGTTTGCACCCTGATTAGCCTTTGTCGATTGTGCCACATTTTTTCTAAAGGTGGACCGCATTTGGTTGGCACTATAGGGCCATGTTTACTATTTGCCACATGGGCCACTTTAGGGTAACATTCAGATTACACATTGCCGTGAACACCACATCTTTTCCTACAGAGGCCCACATGTGATTTATACATTTGGGCCATTTTTGCTATTTTACATGTGGGCCACTTCAGGCTTACATCCATTTTGTACGGGCCATAAGAAGGCCAGCTGTGCCGTATCATTGCCTTAAGTGGCCCACATCTGCATGCTATCTGGGCCTTCTCTTTAGGGATCCTCCATCCGCATGTTCCAAATTTCCGGATATCCTACACAGACTTCAGAACCTTCACAAACCCTTAAGATTGGTCAGATGACAAATTCTCTCCAATTAATAAAATTTTATTTCTTCAACAATCTTCCATGATTATGATTTATTGCCAAGGACTGCTTGGCTAATGCCCCATAATAAAGGAAGAAGTCATCTGACACTCTCACACTCACCTTAAGTGACTTGCCACCAAATTCACAATATTAGTTTGGTGCCTGTTGTGAAAAAATGCTAAATTAGTGGTACCAGTGTAGACCATTACATTTGTGGTGCACTTGTGAGCCAAAATCATTACAGATTCAAACTGAGATAGTGAGGTTGTCAGGTTGGAATGACTGGTAGAACTGTGTATTATATTCATAGCAATAAGAGAAGCCTGAGGCTTATTTCACACTGTAGGCTAAAGTGGCTCAAATCCGACTTTTTTGCCCAAATGTGACCCATATCTGATTTTCTTATGACAGTCTGAACAGCACAAATCCGATTTTTTTCAAATCAGGCCCAGGCCACTTTCATATGTGGTCCTAAATCGGATACATATTCGATGTTTTGCAATGCAACTTCAGTCTGATTTTTACGTCATTGAAATGCGACAGACGTCACAATTCTGCACGTGGAGGAAATCGTGTTCTCCTTCTTCTTAATATTCTTCTTCTTATCACTTCGTTATTTAGGCTCCGATTGCACATTAACTTAAAAATTGCTTAACACGTGCAGCATCCATTTTTATTTCCGCAAACACAGTGCGCTGTGTCTGACGTCACGTCTTCTTCTGCGCACGCGGGTCACTTCAGGGCCGTATATGGTTCACACATGAGACTGATGGCAGTCGCATTTAAATGACAATGTAAACAACAGCGCAAAAAAATCGGATTTCAGCAAAAAATCCGATCTGAGCATTAAGATCACTTCCGGGTCAGGAACGCTGTGCGCGTTTGGATGCCGCTCTGTACCTGGACTGCTTTTTCTGTATGTTTTCACCCCTCTGCTGGACTATTTTTGTTTTGTCTACTCCACCTCTTATTGTTGGCGCTTTTGAACCTGTCTTTGGACTTGACATTTGATACCAATGAACTTTGGTACCTTTAAGTTCTGCCACCGGGCCGCTGCGAGCTCTCTGCCCTGTTACGTCTTCCACGGCATCTGGTTCATCAGCTGGGTGAGTTGCCGCTCGCTCTGTCAGTTGTGCTTTATACTAACTGCTCGCTATTTGGGTGTGCTGCTTCCCATTTAGTTTTCTGTTTCTGTGATGTGACGTTCGGCCTTGGCTAACGTGGCTTTCACTCTGGTTGGCAATACCTGTTAGTACCATAATGCCTCGGGCAATAGCTTTCCTTTTTTGCTTTGTCTCTTTCCTTTTGCCTGTAATGGAGTTTGAATATTCATTGTCTCAGTTAAGAACTCTGAACTGTCGCTCGTGCCTTGACTCGGCGATGAATGACTACTGTCGGCGGCTAGGGATTCTCCGACGTCCTCGATATTTACATCGCTCCCCACGTATCTTCATACATAGCTCTCGCTCTAAGCCTGATGCTCTTCCATGCATCTGGTCTGACCGTCGGAAATCATCCAAACCAAGTGCATCCCCTACTAACAGCTCATTACATCGCTCTCTGATTCATCTCACTGGCAACAACTGTCAACTAACATCGTCGTCAAATTCATCTGCCTTGTACTGTCATGCTGCTCCATCTCGGATAAAGCCCCTTACCTCAACGAACTCATAACTGACAATACGCTTGACTTTTTGTTTCTCACGGAAACTTGGCAAGTTCCTGACGACTTCCTGTTGTTAAACTTACTCACGCCATATGGATATAAGCATTTGTCCAGGCCAAGACTGCATGGTAAAGGGGGTGGTCTCACTGTCATCTACCGTGATAATCTCCGAATCGCACAACTCGACTTCCACGACACCGATACATTTGAATATATGGTTCTGAAGGCTGACTCTCTTATTATCATCCTACTCTATCGTCCTCCTAAAGCATTTTCAAACTTTTTTTCCCAACTTAGTGAACTGTTAACCCTTGTCTGCTCTATGTCTTCTCCTGTTCTCCTGCTTGGTGACTATTAATATACATGTTGATGTTGTTTGCTCTAACACCACTCAACTACTGTCTGTTTTTGATTGCTTTAATTTGTCTCAGCATGTTAATTTTCCTACTCATTCTCATGGTCATATCCTTGATTTGATCTGTACCTCAGGGGTTGGTATTTGCTCCATCTCTTCCTCTGATACTGGTATCTCTGATCATAAACTGTTCGATCATAGACTTTCACTTTAGTTTGCCTATACATGATAAATCTGTAAAGACTGTTATATCCTACCGTAATTGTAATAATGTTGACGTCACATCATTTTGTTCCTCTATTGCTTCCTCTAATCTTTCTGATGTTTTTGATTTATCTTCTCCTTCACTGATTTTCAAATTTTAACTCCATATTATCTGATATTTTGTCTGTACATGCTCCTGTTAAGACTAGAACTGTTCCTTCTACTCATACTTCTCCCTGGTTTACCCCCGACCTTCACATCCTCAAGAACTCCGGTCGATGGCTTGAACGTCTCTATAGGAAAACTGGCCTCACTGTTCATCACCAAGCCTTTCTTGAACATCTCAAAAATTACAAATCTGCCTTACACTTAACGCGCTCTAGTTTTGTCTCTGCCATGATTAATAAAGCCAGTAACAGGCCAAAAGCACTATTCGACACAGTAAATAAACTTACCAAACCCCCACCTAATGATACTGCAGGTTCAGCTGAATTCTGCTACTCCTTTCTAAATCATCTTCTAGACAAGATGGCTGCCGTCCACCGGGGCTTTTCGAACAGCACTATCAATTTTAACTTTGAGCCTAATCTCTCTGGTCATTCCCTATCCTGCTTTTCTCTTACTAATCCATCCTCTGTCTCTGAGCTTATTTCAAAATCCAACTCTTCTTCCTGTCAACTAGACCCAGCTCCTACTTCTCTCTTTAAACAGTGTCATTCGGTCATTCCTGCACCTATCTCTCATTTCATAAATGCTTCTCTTGTCACTACTTCTTTTCCTCAGTCACTTAAAATCGCTGCAGTTACCCCAGTTCTCAAGAAACCCAATCTCGATCCCTCAGTTTTATCCAATTATCGTCCCATTTCAAACTTGCCATTTATTGCTAAATTGCTGGAAAGTACTGTAGCAGCCCAGCTTCGGTCCTTCCTAGTGGCAAATAATTTCTTTGACCCATTTCAGTCTGGCTTCTGTCCACAACATAGTACAGAAACTGACCTTGTAAAGGTAGTTAATGATTTATTACACTCTTGCGACACTGGCTCTCTATCTTTACTTCTGTTACTAGACCTCAGTTCTGCCTTTGACACTATCTCTCATGATTTACTCATCTCTCGACTTTCGGCTGTGGGTATATCAGGTACTGCTCTTTCCTGGTTCTCTTCATATCTATATGACAGACAGTTTTACATTTCTGCTCGGGATTTCAGATCCCCTACTGCCCCCCTGAAACAAGGAGTCCTCCAGGGTTCCGTTCTTGGGCCTTTGCTGTTTATTATTTATATTTTACCACTGGGTCAGATACTACAGCGTCATGGCTTTAGCTATCATTTTTATGCTGATTACATTCAAATCTACACATCATGCAGGCCTTCCCTATCCACCCAAATCGACAAAATTTCTGTTTGCGTGCAGGATATTAAAACTTGGCTTAACTCTAATTTTCTGAAACTAAATATGGAAAAAACTGAGATAATCATTATTGGTACTCCATCACTTACCACCAAAGTTCCCGCTGACTTTACTTGCGATATTACTGGCACTAATTATTCCATCTAGTATCATTAGAAATATCGGTGTTATGTTTGACCCATCTCTTTCATTTCAGTCTCATATTAACTCTCTCTCTAAATTAGCATTTTTTCACTTACGTCGAATTGCCCAGCTCCATCCTTTCATTAGTACCAATGATGCAGAAACTCTCATTCACGCATTTGTTTCATCTCGTCTCGATTACTGTTATGCCCTTTTCGTTGGCTTGCCAGCTACCTCTATTGCTAGATTACAGTATATTCAAAACTCAGCCGCTCGGTGTGAACTAAGTCATAGAAAGTTACAGGAGGATGTTATGATTTACAGTGTCAATACCAGGAGGCCAGTCAGGTAAAACAAAACAAAAATGGACAGATATTTTGGAGTCTGCTGCCTATCCTCTATGGCTTCATCCTCATTTCCATTTTAATTTTATGATGACTTATTGTCCTGGTGGCAAAAACATAAAGCAGATGCCTAGTCTAGAAGGTCCAGCCTGGGTCCTGATACAACTAACGTTCCTCCACAGGTTACCTCACCCTACCATTATCCTCAATTGTTTCATCCTCACTTCCTCCCCCAATCAGTTCTCATCACTTGATTGTAACAGTGCTCCGGACGCTCTTTGCTCCACTCTAACATCTTGTTTGGACACTGTTTGCCACCTCTCATCCAGGCCAGGCCGTGCCACCCTCTCTGCCCCTGGCTATCTGATGTTCTTTGTGAACATCACTGAGAGATGAAATGGCGCAATTCGAAAAATCCTGCTGACCTTAGTTATTACCAGTCGCTCCTCCTTCTGTGCTAATACCTCCACTTCTAAATGACCTACTACCACAACAAAATACTTCTGACTCTTGCACAGTTTATCCTCTCTCCTTTGTCCTCTTCCTCCCTCTCCTTCATCAACTCTAACAGCTGATGACTTTGCAGCATTCCTCTAAAATAAAACAACCATCATCACTGGGCAATTCTCCACAGCTAAAAACCAACAAACACAAGTTAACAGCAAACACAAACTCTTCCCTCCATCTTTTTTTTTTTTCCCAGTCACCCTACTGCCTGTCCACTTGATCTTCCCTTCAAGCTATTTCTCCTTGAGTTGTACCTGCACTCACTCATATCACCAACACATCTCTTCAAACCAGTACCTTCAGTGCTTGGACCACTTCTCTGCTCCATCTACATGTCATCACAAGGATCTGTAATTCAGAAACATCACTGCATATCACTCTCATTCCAGCCGGATTATTCACCATTAGCAGCTCGCATCTTAGCCTGCCTAACAGGCTTTTTTTTGCTGGATAAAGGAGCATCACTTTCAACTCAACTTCAACTTGTGGTTTTGCCAACCTCACACTTCACCACAACTTCTCCATCTAGCTAGGTGCATCAGCTATAACTCCTTCCAGGACAGCCTGGAACCTTGGAGCTGAGATCGATGACCAGTTAAACTTCACAGGATTAAACTATAAATTTAAATTATAATAAACAAACAAATATATATTATAAAAATAGTCAGAGAAACAATAAATGCATTAAACTATACATTACGATTATAGCAAATGAAGAAATCATATAAATTAAAAACTTAAAATAATGAAAATTATAAATTAAAATGCTCCATCGGGACAAGACCACGGGAATCAGATAAACCCTTTACACAATCTGACATGGCTGCGGTTGGAATTGAACTGCGGGTTTCGTCTGGCCAGAGGAGAACTGACCCCCGACTGAGCCTGGTTTCTCCCAAGGTTTTTTTCTCCATTCTGTCACAGAGGGAGTTTTGGTTCCTTGCCGCTGTCGCCTCTGACTTGCTCAGTTGGGGACACTTAATTTCTAGCGATTATCGTCGATTTGATTGCACAGATACTATTTAAACTAAACTGAGCTAGACAATGACATCTCTGAATTCAATAATGAAATGCCTTTAACTGAAAATTGAGTGTTTAATCTTATTATACATTACTGACACTCTATCCTCCAATTTGATACTGTTAAGTGCTTTGACACCATCTGTATTGTTAAAAGCGCTATATAAATAAAGGTAACTTGACTTGACTTGACAGACCAGATTGTTAAAACTGCACAGTCCTTCAGATTTGCCTTATACAACATCAGGAACATCAGCACCTTCCTATCCTTCTCCAAGCTTTTGTTCTATCCAAGTTGGACTGTTGCAATGCTCCTTTGGCAGGCCTTCCAGCATGTACTTTCATAACCCCGCAACTAATCCAGAATGCAGCAGCAAGAGTGGTCTTCAATGAGTTGAAGTGAGCGCACATCATACCTCTCTTCATTACTTTGCATTGGCTGCCAATAGCATTCAAAACAACCACTGGCTCTACACCCCTGTATAACTAAACTCACTACTTCAGACTTATGTGCCTTCCAGAAGCCTGCGTTCTGCAGTTCAAGTTAACGGTGCATTATGCTGCCATCCCAAAATGGTATTAAATCATGTTCACAGACCTTTACCTTGACTCTTCTCTCTGGTGGAATGGCCTGCTTAACTCAACCAGATTGCTTCCTCTTTTGTAGTTCACATAAAAGTATCTGCTTTGTGATTTAATGCAAATGTTAATGTAAATTTTGAAATTCACAATAACTCCGTAAGCTCAGACCCCCCTCCCCCCTTCAGAAGTTCCAGCAGTAGACAATTGGGTAAAGCACAGAGAAACTGTTGAGAACAAGCCTCATGATCATCTGTGACCATAAATGACACAAGAATCCCGATAGCCAGCCTGGGGATATGGTATGGATCTCCATTATTTACATATCCTCTAAATTCACTTACTTTTGGGAAAAAAAATCTAAGGTATGCGATTCTCTTTAAATCTAAGACAAATTAATAATATCACATATTGTTTTGAGTTAGCTTACTTGAACCTTGCGCCATGATCTTGGTGATAAATAAAACCACCACCTCTGCCCAGGAATGATAGAAAGCCCTGTCACACTTTATATTAGGTGGCCTCAACTACTATGTACTTACATCAAAAAATAAGTACAATGTACTTATTGTGGTCATATTATATGGTAAAACACTTCTGCTGCTATTGAGGGTAAGGTTAGGGACAGGTTTGGTGATATGGGTAGGTTTAAGGGTGGGTTAAGGTTTAAGGGATGGGTCAACAGTGTAATTATAAATGTAATTGCAGAAATTAATTACAGATGTAATTACATATAGGTATTTTTAAAACTATAAGTACAATGTAAAAACATGTCTTTAACTGAAAATTGAGTGTTTAATCTTATCATTATACATTACTGACACTCTATCCTCCAATTTGATACTGTTGAGTGCTTTGACACAATCTGTATTGTTAAAAGAGCTATATAAATAAAGGTGACTTGACTTGACATGTATGTACACAATAAGTGCATTGTATCAAATGATTAATTTAAATGCAAGAGCATAGTAGTTAAGGCCACCTAATATAAAGTGGGACCGAAAGCCCTTCTCAATTGGGGAAAAGCATACCACTAGGGCTTCATAGCCAAGGGTTTGAGGCACATGACTGCCTTCATCTCTCCGTGGGGGTTATATGAGTTGGTGAGAATTAAATTTGGCCTATCCAACACACCTGCAGAATCCCAGTGTAGTATGGAGGAGATGCTGGATGCTCTTAGAGATTAATATTCTGGACCGTACATCAATTATGTGTTGTGCTATGCCTGGTAGTTTTAGTAACATGTAGATTGAATCTGAAATGTTCTTGAGACTTTTAGCTGCCACAGAGTAAAGCTTAGGCCTGAGAGGTATGAACTCTTCCAGCATGAAGAGCTGATTTAATACCATTTTGGGATGGTCACCAACCAAAGGAGTGAAAATAGATCCTCACGATCTTTCAGCAGTGATGTTGCTCAAGAGTCACAGACCCAGACAGTGGGTGAAATGTATTGACTCCTTGGATTCCTCGGATACTATTGCCCATTCAAACAAGACTTTTCACGTGTGGCAAAACTGTTATAAGATCTACTTCAGACTCAGCCAGGAGCAACTTTGTGCAAGTACAGTCGACGAAAGAGAAAGGTCTGCAAATGTCCTCTCAAATGCCAGGGGAATGGACCTGCAAATACCAGAAAATTCTGATTGACGTGTCACAAATCCGGTTCATGGTCTTCCGTCCACTCGCTATCAGAGGTCGCCCTTACTTCATATTGACTCTTATACCACACAGACTGTTACATGTCACTCCAGACTACAGTTCCCATCATCCATTGCACTGATTACACATACACTGCTGAATGCACTGATCACACAGCTGTCACCAATCACACACTCACCTAAGAGCTATTACACACACTATATAACACATACTCAGATCCTGTTCAGATCACAGAGTATTGTCTAGCGTTTAGCACTCTCCTAGTGTTAGCTACTTACCAAGCCTTTCTGTGTTTGTTTTGTGTTTAGTCTCCTGTACTGTTATGCGTCTATCACTCTCCTAGTGATAGCTGCCTTACAGAGTCTTGTTCTAGTTTAGTCTAGTCTTTTCATATTACCTTGTTTCTTTTTTTCCTGATTCCTGCCTGTGTACCTTGGATTAACCCTTGTCTCGCCACTCGGACTCTGTCTGTATCTCGTCTGGACTATTGCTCGTGTTTCTGGATTACTCGTCTTGTCAAGCCCTATGGATTCTGTTCGCCGATCGATGACCTATGCCAGCCCTAGGAATATTCTTGCATTTTGCCCGTGACATAACTGTTTGCTAGTGTTTCGACCCTGCCTGTGTTTTGTTGACTAAGTCTGTCAATAAAAAGCTTGCACATGGATCTGCATGCCTCACGCTTCTGTCACTCTGTTACAACATGCTGGTAAAACCTCCAGTCTTGACTAACCCAGATATCAACCTTCTCTTTATATTAAGCACCAATGCATTACAAAGAGGGTTCGGGGCTTTCGTTTATCGGCATCAGGAAAGAGATTTGCAGTCATCAGACATGGCTCCAGGACACTTTCTCCAGCTGAAAAGAACTACCGACTGCATCGTGGGAAGTTGGATTTTTTTGCATTAAATGCGACCTATTATGCTCCTTTTTACAACATGTAAAATAAGTCTCAGATATCCCCAGAGTGTGTATGTGAAGTTTTGACTTAAATACCCTACAGATAATTTTTTTACAGCTTGTTAAATTTGCCACTTTTAGGGTATGGAGGAGCTTCAAGAGCTCTAGCACTGGCATACTGGCTGACAAAAATAAAACAGGACAATGGCATGTACTGAAATGTCAGAAACTCTGATTTGAAAATCTGATTGTACTGTGCATAATAAAAGCATGTTTATGAATTACAAGACAGGGCACACGGTGCGATAAAATAACAACATAGCTGGTCTCATGGTGTCTTCACATGCTATCACAAACTTTATAAGTCCCACTTGTGATTTATCAGCTCAAAAATTCATGCAGTCAACTTCACATTGATTTCATATGCAGTTTTAAACTACCACATTCCTATTTACAATCATTTTGGTAATGTTAGCATGTGAAGGCAGGTAGCTTTGGCAACATTAGCCTAACAGAGTGCCAAGAAGCTCTTACAGAAATGCAATTTGGAAAACAAAATATGTCACATGATACATTGTCTGGAGCTGTTGTTCACGCACAAAGCTGACATTGTATATCTCCAGTAGCTACAGCAAGAAAATAGTAATGGCAGACTGCTGCTTCTCACTCAGTGCTGTGTCTATGGCTGTGTTTCACTCCACTTTTAGACATGTACTCACAAACTTCCCTAAGCACTTCCCCTCTGGGGAATCCTCACTGCCATCTATAATATGTTTTTTTCTTTTTGTTTGTATTTTTTTTTTTTTTTTTACATTTATAAGAGCCCAAGCATACCTATATACGTATAGAATGCTGCAGCAAACAAATTAGTAAGGGGAAAAATGTAAACAATAAACCAACTCCATGATTCTAAGTGATCAAGGGCTTAGGCCGTTCCAATTCAGTCCTTACCAAGGGTTCCTCCAGCAGTGGGCACTAATGCAACGTAATTAGTGACATACATCCGAGTAAACGAGACAGAGGGAAGTTTGCAAGTGAAGGGCATAAAAAAATGGACTGGAACTCGGTCCTGGAGGGCCGAGTTCCTGCAGAGTTTAGCTCCAATCTTGATCAAACACACCTGCCTGTAGACGTCTAGTAATCCTGAAGACATTTGCTGCGTCCCAATGTGCCTACTTATACTATGCCCTTAAAGTATGTACTTTTTTGGTGAAGAAAAAGTACACACTTTTGAGTGTGTAGTAGAAGAGTAGGCAAGTTTTGGGACATACTATCATGTCACACAACTGCGTCTTTAATAGACCGCACTGTTACAGGCACCCTGTCACTGTAAACTGGCCTGTCAATCATCTTGTCACAGTTAAAATCCTCCACATTTCATTTCATTTAACTTCCTACCATATTGGAGAGAAAAGAAGTAGCTCGTTGAATCTTCCAGTCGTGGGTCTTTCATGCATAGAACTCTGCTCATATTTTCTGCATAATGATGCATTTAAAAGTTAACGACCAAATGGATGTTTATAAAAGTTCACATTGCTGTTGCAGATGAAATATAAATAAATATTAAAAATAAACAATAAATATAAATTTTAAATATTTAACAATAAAAATTTTTTTTTTTTTTGGATAAATTTTGATTATTAGTCACTCATACACCTTTTTGTAAACCTCTACGTAATGGTCGATCATGCGCATCTGCCACGTTTGTAGTTTTTCTAACGCGTTTTATTCGCGTTTGTAGTTCTGGACCGAATCCTTCGCCAAAGCGCAGTGGATTGTGGGCAATTTTAGCCATTAGAGTGTGCACGGATCCACACTTCAAAAATCGACCTCAAATAGTAGACTATCCAGGGACTTTTGGCATACTCTTTTCAACATACTATGCTTTGGGACACACTTATTGTAATCTCACATACTATTTAGGATGGAAAGTATGAACATTAGGATGCAGGGATTGACTAGCGTGTTCAGGTGTGTTTGATCAGGGTTAGAGCTATGTTTGGAGGACCGAGTTTGCCCATGCCTGGTCTATGCTAATAGGGCAGAGAGCGTCACAAATGGGCAGGACATTTTCCTTACGACTATGTCATCCTAGGAAGAAATCTGGAATCGCTTGTTCAGAGAGAGACACTTTTTTGATTTATTGGGATTATAAAAAATGAGTGGGTGGATGTTTACCATTATAGGCTGGTTGGTTTCACACACTGGGGCCACACAACTGTGTTCAAATACCTTATAAAAGTGATTTTTTTGCATAATAGGTCCCTTTTAAGTGGGCGGTATATGCAAGAGGTATATGTCTGTTTTATTCCCCACACTTCACCATTTATACAGACAATAACCCTTGGCCAACGTTATGAGCACTGCAAAAAATGGCCATAGTTGAGTGGGAGAATTGTCATATTTTTGGGGCATCATTTTTGGGACAATTAACTGGGGCCTATTTCATTTTGTCTGGGAGGATGTGACACCTACAACTTCGTACACATTTGGTTAAAATTGGGATTTTGAAAGAAAGAGTATTTTTATTTTATTTATTTTATTTTTTTCTCATATGAACTTTAATGAGGAAGCGATGTAGGACATTCGTATAATTGCTAAAAACAGTTTGCATATATACCACCGTCTGTTGTTGAGTGAGAACAGGACTCTTATGAAAATGGACTGTTGAATCGTAGGTAGAGGAGTGTACTGCAACAGCGCCCTCACAATTTTTGGGGATTATTTGCAACATTGACACATTTGCTCCCTTCTCAATTTTTCATGTTTTTACAGGGACAGTATAATCTGTCAGTCCAGCCTTCTACATGGGGTCTAGAATATTTTAGAAGTGTTACTTTTAAGGGTATAAGGCCTACGACTGACACACAACTTGTCAGCACAATATGGGTGTATATCAGAATTGACAGGTCAATCTGCAAACTCAAACAATGGAATAGCTAAATAAATTGCTACCCAGCGCTCAGTATGGTTGTGTATGCTTGAATTATATACTTTCAGATGGTCTTTAAAATGATTTCTCCTGTGCCACAGGATGACATTTGATGGACAGGAGGAAATAAATTATAATTTCTGCATCAGATATCCAATCCTCCAACTACATACACCACTACCTCTAAATATCAGAAGGTACATAAATAGTGATTTTCAGGATCTCTTTAACACTGCTAACTTAGCAGAAACCATTTTAGTAGTGTTGGCCTTCAAAATTATTATTGTTATGTAGATGTGTCAACCCTCAGTAACAACTTCACTGACTGTATTTCTGTAAGAGATCCGTTACATAGTCTCAAACGTCAAAAAAGACTGAATGCAATCAAATGGAGAAAAAAGATTAACAGGAATTGCTAAATTGATGCATCTGCTGAATAATGTGCATTACAATGATTACATTCATTATCAATTATGATGACTTAATTAAAACTTGTCCACAAATATTTTTATCTAAAAAAAAACTAAAAAGCCTTTGTTCATTGTGGATTGTTCTTGATTAAAATGCTTTGAGGTCTCTTACAGATCTTTTGCGTCTATTTGAGCAGTGCCAACCAAGGTACAAATGCCTGCCTTCACAACAACCACAACTAATTGAAATTCACAAAATATGTCAGGAGCTCTTCAGCCTAGATTTCATGGAACATATACCATGTGCCATATACCACGAGCGGTTCCTGGAAATCTTTTCTTTTTCTCAGGCAGATAAACAAGGGGTTATTTAGCCCCTGATGAAGGAGCATAATGTTTCATGCATGGGAAAAGCTACATTTGTCAGTGCCACTGTGCTTTTCTTCCTCTGATAATTGTGCTCCATTATGTTACTAGCACAGCAGAGGATCTCATCAACAAAGTAACATTCTTCTACATGGGTTTAAGTTGTAAAGAAATGAAAGCTATGAGAAAAAAAAAAAAAAAAAAAACACTTTTTGATCTCATGTATGAAACTGGAGTGCACAAGTAGCCAGACAATTAACAGTGCATAGAGCATTTTAAAAAGTAAATTAGAAACAGAACATTATCATCCGTTGGTGTGGACATGAACATATTTTCTATTATAGTTATTGTTCATGGAGTGAATGACTATAATCAAAGCAAGTGCAATCCAAATTTTTACGTGTGTAAACAGTTTACTAAACTGGTGTTAATGTAGACTCAGAAACTTACCAAGAAATGGTGTAGAAGAAGGGAAAGGAACTTTTTCCCAAACATTTATATTAAACATTATAAGTGTTCCAGTAATCCTGTGGCTACGAAAACATTAGGAATATGACAGTGCAATTTGAAGGGACTGCTAACCAAAAATAAATAATGTTTGAGGACTGTAATTCTCCAAGAACTGTAGCTGAAAGTGTTGATTTTAATTCCTTCTTAGTTCTCTTGATCTAAAGACCAAATAAACCCATCCCCCAAACCAACTTTCTATCACCCTCTCTCTCATCGGTGGGGTTTGAGGTTTTAAAAATGTTTGCATTATGAATTGCTAAGTGATTGTCTTAATGAACCATCACATGGCAATGGAATTTACAAAGCAATTACTTTGTGATCTTATGCCCCAAACATGAGTTTAACCATGTATGACATATTAAAATCTTCAAACCAGAAAACAGTCTTGTTTGACTCTTAATGTTAGTCAAGTGGGACTTTCCATTTGCACTTCCCATTTTCACTAATATAAGTAATTGTTTACTTCATTAGTGGGTTTTTTTTTGTTGTTGTTGTTGTTTTCACCAAGGAACACATTTATGGATTTTTAAAACAGTTCTTCTAATGTTTGAGTTCTCTTATTGCTTAAGGCAATATGTGATATGTTAGCATTTCAATTATACTAATGGTTCTTTGGCAGCTTCCAGGAATTCACAAAGGGCTTGTTAATATGAACACAGACATGGCAGTAATGGTATAGAATATGAGCCACTTGCCAAGCTATACATGTCAAATGAAGTGTGTCATGCACTGTTACAAACCTACCAATGAAGGCAAAGTCATTTGAGTAGCGGTGAGCATCAACATGCAGTAGGTAGTCAACCAGAATGCCTATTGCAATGCATTGCAGTAGTTATAAATTCAAACCAGCCACATTTGACAGTTTTTGCAAAATTGCCACCAGGTGGTTCAAAGGGACAGTTAACAAATTAGGGCTGTCAAAATTAAAGCTCCTACATCTTGGGAGCATGTCCAAAATAAGGCTATGTTTACACTAGTGCATTTTAGCTTTAAAACGCGTAACTTTTGCTATGGTTACACCTGTCGTTTACACTACTCCATTTTAGTTTGAAAACTCCAGGGTTGTGTTTCAGTGTAAACAGACCAAAACGGAGACTTTTGGAAACGATGGCGTGGCTGCCCACATTTGCTCTGCGTATCTTTAAAGACTGTGTAAACAATAACATCATGCTCATTGTTGTACCTGCCAGTGACTAGCAACCAACTTCCTGTTTACACTTTTACGCGCATACCCAGTGTGGATGAGTGTGGACAGAGATCATTTCTGAAACTGCCAGAGTAGATGAGGATTGTTTTCACTCAACTTAAAAAACATTATTACAAGCTTACTGTTGTGAATCGGGCCAAGGTACTTGATTTTGGATCATTTTAAACAAAAGTTACAGAATGCAGCTTTAACATGTTAACTGCACTATTATATAATATATATTTAACCCAATTCATGCAGCATCCATTTTTTCCCTGCCATTTCCCTGCGCTACATTTGTATATGAACATGCCATCAAGCATGATAAGATGCAAAAGAAAACTGAATTCGGTACTGATGCGCTGTGCATGAAGCAGCTCTCTGTGAACAGACATTCGACACGCACAGAAAGCCACTTCAGACAGCGTGCCAGTACCGCTTCACTGAACAAAAACACAAAATGATGCAAAATTGCCATTTTTGGCAAGTGACCTCGTAAATAGTGTTGAATTACTTAAAAAATTCTAGATGACTATTTGGCAGAAAATCGATATATATATATCTGTGATTAGTTAGTTAGTTTTTAATTGATTCACAGCACTAAAACAAATCAAATAAAAATGAATAATTTCACAGATAAAAGCAGTTATATGTGGGGTGAATGTCTTAAATGATCATTTAATGAGTCATTTTAGCAACAAAAAAAAAACTGTTGTTACTGTTTACACTGACAATAATGGATTAGAGTTCACATTATGTTCTGTTTTAGAAAAAAGAAAAAAAACTGTTGTTATCAAATGTACAGTAAAAAAAAAAAAAAAAAAAGCATAAAAAAAAATTAATTTGAATTCAGACCATAGTGAATCCAGAGTTAGCCGATATTTAACACTCACAGGATCATGGCTGAGAAAAGCTGCCTCAAAGTGGGCCAAAGGCAACAGACTCTATATGTCACATATATCAAGTTCAAGGGTCTATCGAAAGATTGGTAAGTTAACACACCACCTTGAAAATGACAGAGCAAGAGTGCTTTAAATGACTTTATGGGAACCAG
Organism: Onychostoma macrolepis; assembly: GCF_012432095.1. NCBI lineage: Eukaryota > Metazoa > Chordata > Actinopteri > Cypriniformes > Cyprinidae > Onychostoma > Onychostoma macrolepis. Next base: position 6,808,398 of record NC_081165.1, read on the forward strand.
GCTATAGATACGCATAATAAAGTATACATATAGTATATATGGTGCAACATTATATATCTATATTAAACCTTATTATCACTCAGTTCTCATTTTCTAAATGAGACTATAAGGCATGAGGTTATTAGGATATTATAAACATCAAAACACTATACAAATAAAGTTGACTTGATTAACAGCAAAGTACCAAAGATTCAACTGAGAACTGAAACAACCACAGAATGTAATGCAAATTGAACTGCCAGAAAATTAAACTTAGAGGACATGACGAAACAATATAAACACACTGAAAAATCATGCATGTTCTGAAAAGGTGCACGAGCGACATGACAGCAGAGTAGTCTGGAACAATAACTGTTTTATCATTAGGAATATCTTTAAAACCTGGAAAAACATGAAGAAATTCCCCACAACAGGCCATTTCAAGAAGGTTCTCACAGCACCTTCACATGAAACAAACACACAAGGGATTAAATCAGCAATTGGCAAAGTTGGCAATTGCATCAATCTACATAGTAATGCAATCAGCAAGAGTATCACATGGCTATTTTGAATGAGGAGGCCGAAAATAGCTCAGACAAGCTGAGCCTTTTGCAAGGACTCAATGCTAATGGTGCTTCATTTTAAATTTAAATGTCAGCTTAGATGATGTTATTTATGAAGTTTCAGCACTTCCATTATGCTAGAGACTTTCCATTGACTTTCCTATTTTGACATTTTCTTGCATTCAGTGTGCAGCGTCTGCTCCTGAAATTGTCTGCAACTGCAAGATATTCTTGTGCATGCTCTGTCTAGTGATATTTCAAGCTGAAATCAGTTCTTGGTTCAGAATTATCTATTTCCAACCAGACAGCAGGATCTTAGATAGGAAGATTACAGAACATGATAATAGAATGGCCGTTGGGTCCATGACATCAATAACGAGAAAGGGTTTGACGCTCTTTAGAAACGCTATCGTACACCCTACATGCAAAGTCCATTCTGAAGAGGGACTTTTTAAATCGTTTTTATATTTGCATTTATCCCAGTGATAACACTGCGTGTATAAATCTAAACGCAGCATATTTATTAAGGCATTAGCGTCAAGCATCTTTTGCATAACATAATGATGTTGCTGCCAGTTGCCTGAAGCAGCTAATTTCCGCTCCGCTTTGCCTTGCGTGACCTCCCTCGTAAATCATTATGCTAATGTGTAGTGCCATGCGCTTTTTGTCCCGGCTTGAGCATAATTACCCAGACACACACTGATGCTAAGAAGTCCCAAAAGAGGGCACAGTAAGATGGCTGAGGGGTGACAGAGGAAAGGGGTTTGGGTGAAAAGGGAAGCAGGGGTGGAAACAGCAGCTCAATTCAAACCAGCAGCGCTAGTCATGAGATTAACCCCATTGCAGGCAGTCACAGAACTCAACCTATACTTAATCACTGAGTACGCATGAATGCAAGAAACATGTCAGTGTAAAATATATAACATTATCATACTACTATAATAGTTTTATCAATAAATAAATGTTTTTGTTTCACAAAGAAACATAAATGCCTGTTGGCCATTCACATCACAGTTTTCTTCAGGTCTCCAGATGTGACATGGTGTAAATCTATGGGAATGTTCTCATCTGTTTTATTGGCAACCTTAATTATCTAATTGTTTAGTAAAGGAATAGCAAGACACAACTGACAGTTTCTGACTGTAAACTGTTTCTGACAATTTTTTTGACAAATGACTCTCAAAAACAGTCAATAACCATCACAATGTCCTCCTAATCACAGATGTGTTCATTCGCTTATGATTCAGAACATCCAGACGCTGTCCAAGTGGCATTTAAATGAATATATGCTTTCCTTTTAGTAACAAAATAAACACACAACTGAATAAAATAAATAAAATAAAATAGCGGTGAGAAAACAGCAGTTGAGAAAGCATCTGATCATAGAGATGTGGGTTGTCTGCACCAGTTCTGCACTCCAGTCATGTCACATTTATTAATATAGCATTATATACAATAGATTGCTTTAAAGCAAGTAGCTTTACAGTATTAACTCATCAAGTATTTTATTTTATTTTTTTCAACTGGCTCTATGTTCTTTTTTTTTTCATATGTTGAGCACATAGTTGTCTTCCAACATGCAGTTTGGCAGCTGTCATGTACTAAAACCACTAAAAGACTTACATACACGTATCAAAATCAACTCATTCACCATTAACAAAGCAAACATTCTCACCCATCAAGAGCATCTTATCATCACAATACACTGAGCCAGTTTCTTCTTCTGTACTGTAGCTACTAGTCTTTTCGCTGGAAAGAACTCCTCTTTGGCTTTCAATTAAAAAATGGATAGTGGAGATGCACGTTTCAGTGCAACAGTGCACTGAAAACATCTATGCTAAAGCTTAGAACAGTCACATTGGTACATTACCATCTATTCAAGAAACGCCATCTTTGTAATGATTGCATTCCTATACATGCATAATCATGGCTGACAGAGGAAGTACAGACTGTAAGAGTCTTTACTTGGGCTGTACAAAAGATCTTTTTACCTGCTCTTGAATACTTCCTTATAAGTAAGAACTGTACAAAAGTAGCACATTTACTTTACTACAGTTTAATTTACTCTAACAGTTTACTCTGAACAGTTTTGAAAACATTGTGTAAATGTGTGTAAAATGGGCAGTATGCACCTTTGCTTATGCGTGGATTATGGATTGCGTTACTTAAATGTATTATTATAATATGGCACATCAAGTGCACAAATACACAAAATGACATATTTACACAACATTATCTTTTGCCAGAAGTCCAGAATCAGATGCATCAAGCACATTTTAATTAAAGTTTATTTATCAAATTCATGTCTCATTGACATGTTCTTTGTCATTAGCACATAAGCACACCATTGAGGGCAATATTTTGACGTTTACATCACTGACAGACAGCCACTCTCAATTATTGTTGTAATCATTAAATGCATCTCACTCACATTCAAAGAAAGGACAGCTGCAGTCTGCTTTCTCTGCATGTGCACTGACCAGCCATGGCAACTAATATAAGTAGGAACAAATATGAAACTCATCAAAAACATTAATGCTACATCTGGGAAGCTTTTAAGGCACACCAGATCTAAAAAGGCTCTTGTGTGGTCCGCAAGGGTTTAATCTTCCTGCTCAAGACAGAGCAACTTGACTGATGTGTTTAAGTGCACAGGGGTAAACAAGGAAACTAAATGAACAACAGGTTAACTTATGCTGCCTTCACATGCTGTCGGAATTATCGCAAACACGAGTTTTCTCATCAGAAATTTCACATGAATGGTTTCCCTAGTCCTATTTACTACTGGGAAACTCAGAGATAATTTTGATACATGAGTTTCAGAGTTGGGCGAGCCATAAACTTTAAATATGTCGGAGGAGAGAAACATAGCAGTAGTACTGTAAAGTTTTATTAATTTTTCTAACAACATCTATATTGCTTTCTCCTGCCATTACAGTCATGTGTATTCACATATATAAATAACCATTTAATGCATATTGTATGTATTGAACACAGAAAAAATTGCATTTATTTGATCAAAATTTAGGAATCGTCAGCCAGCTGAATATATAGAAGCGCTGTGAATGTTTACATGGTTACCAATGAATGGAACGCTACATTTTATTCAAAACCTGTTGGATATTAAATACAAAGTTCTGACATGAAACTCTAGATGGTGCAGTCCGATAGATCCAACTCAGTATGTCATAATGACATCATTATTACATGGCACAGCTGATTGGTTCTCTCCTGTATCGGTAGTCAGTGAGCTTGCTGCTCAACATTCAAATACTTGTCAGTGTTTGCTGTAGCAGTAGCAGTGCACTTCAGAAACGTCTGAAATCAACATCTAAGTTAAGTGAATGCTCTTTTAATCCATATGGCTGTGTGTATTGCATGGTCTGCCTAATAGAATTCAAAAATGAGAAACCATAAACAAGGTTAAAATAAGTGTTATGTTAGAAGTTTTCATTGTATGCAGGTGTAAAATATTAAGCATATTAACAGCAGAATTTACGCATCTGTGTTTATACAGCTGGAGCAAACGCAGCCACACTATTGTTAAGCTGGTCGGCACTGTAACCCAGGCACATATAGCTCATAGGCCACTATATTGTTAAGCCGGTCGGCGTGGTAGCCCAGGCACACATAGATAGTAATACATGCGGTTCACATGGCTCTTCGGAGCAGCAGCAGTACATATGTCTTGGGGATAGATCTGTTTTGTGGGGGGTGTTTTGTTCTATCCTGTTGGTTAATCTTCATGTGTGTGGGCACATTTATGTGGACCGATGCAGCAGTTATATCCTTATACTCCTTATATATATTGGCATGTATTGTTCATTCTGTGCTTTCTGGGGGTGTTATTCTTGTTATATGTGCAGCAGCAAAATCCCTTACATGCTCACAGCAGCAGCAGCAGATCTATTCTGCCAAGACCAATGCATTAACATTGTCATGTATATTACCATGCAAATCACTCCGAGAGTTGTCATGACAAAACGAAATATCTTCTAATCTATTCCTTTTGGCTTTAATAAAATTTCCACAGGAAAAAGGCAAGAATGAATAGGCTGTCCACCATGATTTCTGTTCTTTCTGACAAAAAAGCACTTGAACACGACAAACTCATAATTATAACTTCAGAAGTGGGAAGTAGGGAGTTTCTGATAGCATGTGAAGGCAGAATTAATTAGGGACTAACAGGCACACACTAGGAAACTAGGTCAACATACAATGACAGGGAAGAGGAACAGAACCATGACGTATATGATGTATTGCACACACATTTTTAAGTGTTTGACAGAAAATTGATAGTACCAGTCTGATTCTCTGGCTTTATGCATGGACAGGGGAAAAAATCAGATTGTCTATCACAAGTCTTTACACATTTTCTGCCTAGTTTATTTAGTGTTTCTTGTCAACCTGACATGGACTAATACTGCTGTGCAATTATTTTGCTTTCTTTCTTTATTTTATTAACACTGTTGGTAATTTAATGCCCTTCTTATGTCCATTTCTGCATGAACAATCCAGCTATATTTGTGTTCAGTATGTTTAATTATTTTTTGTATAGCAAGATAATTAAGTAGAGTAGAATTAATTAAGAGTTACACTGAGGTAGAACAGACTGTAAAAGTGTAAGACAGATTATGTGCTTAAATATTTCTGGCATACGGCCATTTCACTGGAACACTGTTTTGTTAAGGCTAAGAGAACTCTGTCCCCATATGTTTGTTTATTTATTTAATGTATAAGTATATAAATGAAAAGTTGAGTGTGTGTGTGTGTTTATAATGTTACAGTCCTGCTGTTTGGGTCTACAAAACAGTGTCTGAATTGTGTCTGAAATAAAACTATGGTAGTTAGCAACAGGCTGATGGTAAGACCTGCTGGGCATTACTGCCTGATGCACCTCCGCCAGTGCCAAATTACCAGCCACAGGGCCATCAGCTGGGAGCCACCCTTCACTGATGTTTCGCCCCTGTAGTTCCAGAACACCTGCGGATGGATTCAGAGATGGCAAATGTACACACATCCTTCACTCAAGTAGAAGTACAAATACTCATGTTTAAAAATACTCTGGTAAAAGTAGAAGTACTGGCTACACTTTTAAATTAAAATAAAGGAGTATGGGCTCTTTCGAAAAAAGTACCCATTACTACTATCTGTTTTAGTGTCATGCTGGTTACTGGACCTCATGTTATATTGACACAGTAATACAAAATAACTTACATTTAAAAATTTGTTAGCTAATGAATGTATCAAGGCTGAACAACCACCATGTAGAACAGAGCAGGACTGGGACAAAATTTCAGGGACAAATCTCTCACTCATCCAGGCCATCCCATACACCCACAATAAATTCTGAAACTACAGACAACACTTTTTTATTTATTTTTTTTATTTATTTATTTTTTTGTATGGCCATCACATTTAAAAAAGGTTTCAAACCTTAGGCTGGGGCCATGCAAAATAATTAAAGGTTCTCTCTTGACCTGCACCTGCACCTTCACTTTCTTTTCAGTCTCTTCATTTTCCATGATATCTCTCTACATCTCACTTTGTGTGTGTTTACTTTTTTCACTAATTAAATAACTAAATAACTTGTCACTTTTCCCAACAGCCAACTACTGTTATGAACAGAACTGTCTCCACTTTGTGGCAAAACAACCACATCACTGTATTCTGTTTGCAATAACATAACTTTATTTTGTATAACATTTGTTTGCTTTAAAAAAATAAAATAAAAAATAAAAAAACCTTTGATTTTGATTGCTTCAATTGTCCTCATTTGTAAAGCCCGGCTCACACTGTGCGATTTTGGCCACGATTTGGTCATCTGAGACAAATTTTGAAAATCCTAAAAGATTCCTATAATCCTAGGCTAAAATCTGTAGTCTTTGATCGTTAGTTTGACATGTTCACCGACAGCCGATCAAATTTTACCTCCGACAAAATTCTGGCAGTGTCAGAAGATTTGGTGCACAGTCCTGCAGTGTGACTTCTCCTACGACGAACATCAAACTGACATCTGTTTTTCAAGACAAGCTATGAGCAGAATTCACTAGCTCCACCAATCTCGGACCATGCTATAAGGGAACTGCAGCCTCCTGTCCAGGTCTACTCGTAATGACCAGTCACTTCCACTAGCCAGAATAGATCAAGATAGTGTCTCTCAATATGCTCTCAGACTTTTTTTTATGAATAGTATGGTATCTTGTAAACACAAACCGTTTTCTAGGTGGACTGAAGGAAATATCTGTAAATGAAAACATTTTGTAAACCAAACCTTTTCAAATTAGTCTCAATCTTCTGGTTCTCAAAGCCAAGAATGGAACTGCAACAATCTGAGAGGTTCTTGAGTCCACAACTCCCTTCCAGACATTTATGATAAAATTACTTGGTCTCTCTTCTTTCTAGTGCTGCAGACCGGAGCATGACTGGAAATAGCTGAATATGGACAGCCCTTTTTGTAAAACTTACAAAAACTTACCAGGATTGAGAGCCACTGTGAGCAACTGTACCATGTGATGAAGTAATTACATGATAACCTGAAACTGTTCAGACTTGAACATGCATAAGATGTTCAATGAATGTGCCACAAGGCTCGTACCTGAGTCATTTCTTCATGAGCATCTCAGTCTTTATAACCCAACAGTAAAAATAACCAATAAAAGCATTTAAAGGAAACCTGAAAATGGAAAGCAAGAAGTTTTTAGCTGATATGGTCACAACTGACAGAGTTATTCTCCAGTATCCTTTCAAGCAAGGTCTAACATCAAATCAAAGACTGAATCATGACAGCTCCACCCCTGTAACCCAAACCCTGTCCCAGCTGAGGAGCACACACCTCTGCCCTACAGCTCTGGAAATCTGACAACAGCGCATCACGACGGGTCAAGGTCACAAGCCAAGCTGCTAGCCGCTTCTCACCCAGTCGCACAGGAAGAGAGCCTGTTGCTTTCATTCGGCCCAGCTGGCACTGTGGTGCTGTTTCTCACTTAACGCCTTGAGATGTGTTTGTGACTGCGAGAGGCCTGTGCTAGCACTGCTGGAGTCTATCACTTGTCTGTTGCCAAAGGGGTGTCTACAGCCTTATGATGGTGAGATGGCATGCAAGAAAGGTAAGCAGAATAAAAACCTGATGCTACATTCATCCATCCAGCCATTCTCCATCGCGCTTGTTCTATGGAGCATCACAGGGATGCTGAGGCCTTCCGGCTGCTGCTATATATGTTTTACAATAAAATACTTCTATATTTGGGATTCTTTTCAAACAATTCACACTATTGTTGCTGCTGTTGTGGAGCTCTATTTATGGTTTTAGACCTAGTGATTACAAATGAATGAGCGTAAAACATTTTTTTTGTAAACGCTGACCACCAAGTAGTGCTGTCACTAAACTGAAGAGGTATGCTGAGGGCAAAGTGGCAACAGAGTGCCGCTGTGATGTGCATTTTTGTAGGTAGCATCACCCTGCTTCCTTCGACAAAAACCCAAAAGGATTTATCCATTGGATTATTGCAAAAATACACTCTGTGACCAACAGAAGTTTATGATTCTCACATGTTTTGTTCTATGTTTTGTTACTTTCATGAATTTTGAAGCCTAAATACAATTGGCAAAAGTAAAAAGCTAAGCGTAGCCTACAAATGAGCCACACCACAGTCACGTGACTTCAGTGTCACCACCATTAAGCTGCTGAGAACACTTTCAGTCTTTATTTAAAAACGTTTTCCCTGAAATTTTGAACAGAATTATAAGCACAGTGAGGCTGTGAAAGCAGCTCGTGAGTAAATGAGCTTACCTGTTCAGTGTGATGAGGTTTCATGTTGTAGTCCCGCCGTAGTCCCATTTAGATGCTTGATAGCAACCGGCTTTTCAAGACAAGCGGTCATTACTGATGTGTTTTATATCATGTGACAAACAGGCAAGTATCTTGAGTTAAACACAGATCTTATTTCAAGTATTTATCCAAAAAAATTATTGATTTCGGTATGATGGAACCGGAAGTGCTAAAAAGCTGATTTCTGGGTTCAGAAAAATCTGTCATTCCTGCAGCAGTCTATGACACCTACAAAAGCTTTGCCAATTTACAGCGTCACTTCCTTGTGGAAGGAGTGATGGAAAAATGGGGGAAAATTTAAATGGCTGACGTGGACAAATAAACATTAGTTCTGATTGCAAACACTAAGTGTTACAAAGCTTAGAAACACTAAAGCCTTGATAAGATACAGTAGTTTCTTTAATAGCCTACATTTAAAAAGGTTTTCATCTTGCAGTTAAACTCACCTTAATTCAGAGTTTGTGTACTCAGGAATATGCATAAGTTACTGGAACATTGGTTGGAAAAATACTGTGATTCGAGCTAAAGAATTCAAATTTATTGAAATCTTGAATGGAGGCTCTTAGAAGTGTGATTTCTTTTCTCCCTCTCTCTCTGTTTTTTTTTTTTGTTTTTTTGTTTTTTATATGGCTGCTGTCTTTGACATCATACCTCCAGATAATTACTATAGTGAAGGGTTTGAGATTGGGAGTGCTCTTGTTCTGTTTTTGGGGATGATGTCATTTTCCTGTGGCTTTAGGGTTATTAGTCACATGACATTTACAGCTCATATGACATGTGTGTCCATGAGCAAAGATTTCAAATTTTCAAACTGCACAATTCCTGCAGTGTGCTGGGATAGGCTCCATCATTGTCGCAACATTTAAGCGGTATGGAAGATGAATGGATGCATGGACATTTCCTGCAGTCCTGCGCCAGCTAAACAATTGCCATTAATATGAATAGGAAAGCTAATGGATAGCTTTCTCCAGTTATTATATACCTCCTTGACTGTAACCACCTCTCAAAGGGCAGTGAGAGGGCATCTTGGATTGGTTCATTAAATGTCAATGTTTTTACATGATTCAAAACAAATCGCAAATCATTGCGAGTTATGAACGAGTGTTGATCATTTTGATTATTTTGATTGCCTGTCTATATTTCCTATTTGCTGAATTTAGAAAAGGAAATTTAACAATTTCTTCTAGACTACAGATTATATTATGTAATTTTACATTACCTATCAAGTAAACATGCTTAGTGCTGTAATTATGGCGTTTCATTTCTGCACATATTTAGTCATTTCAGTCACAGAATTGTCTGTATAATCAACCCTTTAGTTGGTTTTATCAGCATGCCTGTTGTGCAGATCTGAGAGCAATTAACTATGAGTGTGCCTGTTATTAGCCGTGACCTTTCCAGGCTTCTCCGTGTATGGGCTTGTCAGAGGAAGATGAGGGCTGGCAGAGAGCTGGAGATGCTGTAAACCATACCCACGATCCACTGAAATGGTGCTGGTGCCTCAGCCGGTGCGATCTGGGAGCCTGTTGTGAACCGGCCTGCCTTTCCACTGTCTTGACAACCAAAAGGTCACGCAAAAGGTCATATGATAGTACACATGATGACAGCATCAGTGTTTGCATTTACATTTATGCATCTGGCAGATACTTTTTTCCGAGGCAACTTGCATTGCATTCAGGGTACACATTTTATTGATTCATGCTTTCCCTGGGAATCAAACTCAGGCTCTACTGTTTGAGCAACAGGAAATTTGTTTACAGCATTTATTCACAGATTATCTTGCTTTCTCATTTCTCTTCTGTCTCCATGTTTTCGTTTATAGATCACTATTGAACTTTTGTTATGGACATTTTAATGTTTTTTTTTTTAGTTGGAAATAAAGGATACTTCAATTCTATCATCATTAACTCACCCTCATGTACTTCCAAACTCTATGTATCATTTTCTGTCTTCTGTAAAAAAAATAAAATAAATGTCAGTTGGGTCCAAAAGTTTCAGGTTTTGTGTGACTGTTATTGACGTGTGTTACCATATTTGATATGTTGAGTTGACCAATGTTTTGATTTGATTAGAGAGTAAATAACAGCTTCATTTTAGGGTGATTTTCATTCAGGCTAAGGCTAAGGCACGGCAGAGGATTGGCTTTTCAAAAAAACTCACCACTCAACCAGAAAATAGGTCTCATTTCATCTGCTTGTTGGTGGAAATGGTAATAACAGAATCAACGGACAGCTATATGGAGTTCAAGGTGATCAGCTAACCTTTCGTTTTTATTTTTGGAATTTTGTTGAATTTGAAGTCTTTTGGATTTGTGGGGTATTGCTTGTACAGTAGAATACTGCCAACAATGTTTTATCACCAACAAAGGACACAAATTATTTGAATAATTCCCAAAGCCACTGCATTAGACCAATGAAGCATCAGGAAATATGATAAAACAGTGCTTCCAGCAAGCCTGGAAATGGTGCATTAAAATATAAATACGTGAAAGGTTGAGGGATTGTTTGAAAAATAAGAAAATACAGAAAGGATAAAGCTGCTGCATGAATTCAAGTATGCCACTGTAGTTTTGGGAAGAGTCTGTGTGCTTGGTTGAGAAGGTTCAGAGGATACATTCTCATTTCACAGATCCAGCAGAAGGAAATCTATGTGGGCTCCACCTGTCAGCAAGACGGATAGAGCACATTACTGCACATTTACTTTACGATGAGGCTCTTTCAATTCTATAGGGCCATAGAGACATAAATGTCAAGAAGTTTTTTTCGGTTCCTGTGTTTGTGTGTTTCTTACAGGGAGTCTTCTAAGGAAGTTCTCTGCTCTTTCTGATGAGACACATGTGTCATGGGTATAAAAAATAAAAATAAAAACAAAAGTAACATCTACAATCCAACACAGATTCACACCAACCATATGAAGATAATTACTGAATTCTGTCATCTTTTACTGCAGTTGTTTGGAAAAGGTTTGGTTAAGGCAGTACATTCTTGTTGATGCTTTTCTGTCCAAGTGAATGGGGACAGATGCTGCTGAGCTCCAAAAAATGACAAACAAAAATAGCACAATGAAAATTGGTCCATAGCATATGTGCTTTATTCAACATGCGAAAAACATCCCCTCTGCCATTGCTACCAAATGTAACCAAATCTGTGATGCCTTGATACGCCAAATTTGAAAATGCATGAATGCATGATTTGACAGCTACATTTACATTTATGTATATATTGTGTGTGTGTGTGTGTGTGTGTGTGTGTGAGAGAGAATGAGAATGGGCAATTCCCTAATAGTTTCTAGGTTAAACTTGGCTTCTTTAATAAAAAGAGTTTTGAGAAAGATTTATAATATGAAAATATGGCTGTGATTAGTCAACCTTAAAGTGTTATCTCTCTCCTCTCAGCCCTTTAGGAAATGCATCCGGAGCATCCTCTGGCTTGACATGACAGGAAGATGATATCATGACGTGAGCAGAGACGTGCAGCATTTCCATACCTTCCTTACAGGGCAGCTTTCAAATGCATCAAGTGTGGCATTAAAGACTGCTGAATGATGGGATATGAGCTCTCAGAGCAGCTTCCAAACAAAAGCTTGCGTACCGAAATCCCTGAGATCTCAGCACTAATAAAAAAATAAAAAGACATTGAGCAAAATAGGAAAAGTGAAATTATTTGTGCACAGTGTTCCCATATGCAAATGTGAACTTCCATGTGTGAAATATATTGTCATATGAAATAAATATGTATATGAAACCTATTATATATTAACATATATATATCTAGCCCATACAAACATGTATGTTTATGTGTAATACATTTTTTGATGTATATGTCATGTACATATTTATCCATCCTTACCCCTGTCAATACATATTGTTGACGTTAGTGGTTGCTAAATATAATAGCATATAAAAATCATCGTACAGATATTATTAACATATACCAATTTTGCTATAGATAAACTTGTATCTACCCAGAAAATGTACACATGTGAAAGTGTAATACCACCTTATAGATAACATATATGGCAGTATCACTCCTGATACAGGCCAATATATGTCATATACATTTCTGAATGGGTTATTAATGCCATATTCATAACGCCTCTCATTATTTCCCAGTCCTTATATATACTTATATATATATATATATTCTTTTTTTACAGTAATATGCATGAAACTAACTGAAACAAAGTTGTCTAGGCTTAACCAATGTATGTTAGTAATAGCAAAAACATAAATGTATGCTACACTGGTAAATAAGATTTCAACTTTTAATTATCATTATTTGATAATATTTTTGATTTTGCATTATTATGTATTAATTAACATGTACTTACTGTAGGGTTAGGGTTTGATTTAGTGTTTTAGTGATTAACTGGCGTTGTTATCGTAGTAAATACATGCAACACGTGTGACTACGGCACTTGAAAATAAAGTGCTCCATTTTTAACAGTTCAAATGTCAGATGCCAGATGCCAGACGCATTTCTAGAATGCATGATCAAAACTTGTTTTGCGACTCCTTCCACGTTCACATGGGTAAAGAAAGTGCATCCATCAAATAGAGTTTAATCTCTGGAACAAAGATGAATCTTGTCGCTGTGAATGAGATCTTTGACTCTTTGAGGCTGGGATGGAAATGAGAGCGCGTTTCCTCGGCTGTGGAGCCATACCTCTCTCTTTGTGCTGCTGTTCCTGGACTCTCCAGGGAAGATGGATGTCTTTTCAACCCTTACATCTGACTTGTCAACATAAATCATGGAGAACTGGGCCAAACAGGGGCCATTGGCATCAAACTGATGGGAAAAAATTTACTCACGGCTTGACTGTGAAATGGACTCATTAGGACACGTTTAACTCCTGATGATAAGCTAGCAGATTGAGACATATGCATGATGTCACGTTTGACACATTAATAAGGCTCGAAAGAAATATGTCAAGTGCTTTGTAATTACTGCCTTTAGAAGTTCATTGTAGGAGTCATTCAAAATAATTCACGCAGAAAATGAGTGAATGCACACAGGACTTTCTTCTTTATTGAAGCACATGAGGACTAGTTTCAAACAGCAGAAACTTGACCATACAGTATGTCTTCTGGAATCTTCTGATGCTTTATGTGAGGAACAGAAGTTATGTAAAATCTTCCCCTCTAATCTCATTTGCGCTTCCACATATTTCACCACGCTGAAGATCCACAGCACCAGATCTCATGTCATTGCTGCCAAAGTATAATTTATATATAAATATTGCAATCACAATCGCATAAATGAGATTTGAGATCTACTGGAATGAAGAAAGACTTGTGGCCAATCTGTATCTGTTATTATTATTGAATGGATTAAAAACAAACAATTGTATTTTTATTATTATTACTGTTAACAGAGATTTATGTCACAGAATGGCTTCAGAAGACTGCAGCAAAGCAGGATGAATAGATTGGTTTTATGCAAATGAATAACAAATAACAAATAAATAAATAAATCTGTGTAAGCTGGTTCACTTTTGCCTGTTGGTTGGTTGTAGAAGGTTTTAGGCATGTTTCAGCTCACAGCTAAACCAAGAAACACCAGCTTGGCCAGGCCAGGGTATCAGCTAACACCAGTTTAAATAAATATTACATCGACTATATGGAAAAGAAAATAATGACAGATTTTTGATTATCTCTCTCTCTCTGTATATATATATAAATATATATATATATATATTTTTTTTTTTTAAATCTCTTTAAAAAACATTGACTGATTTGTTTTTAATCAAATGCATTATTATTATCATTTTTTTTTTTTAAATGCATTAAAAAAAATCAACCTCAGTTATGCTGCTAAGGTTTTCAGGCCATATTACTTTCCTGCCCGTCCTTGCTTGTCTAGCTGCTGAATTCCCCCCCCAAAAAAAAAGCGAAATCAAAGGAGGGATTTAGTCCATTCTCTGAGCGGGAGCGCGCTCGCTCTACCCCCCTCCAAGGTGCAGAGAGCGATAAAGAGCAGACAGACAGCGTGGGTTTGCGTGGCTCTGAGCCGCGCGGCTGAACACTGCCGCCTGATGGACGCTGCGCGCATCTGCTCTGAGAACACTCGGCTGTCTGCAGCACACTGTCTGCAGGACTCAGGAGGAGCGCAGGCGCATGTGTTTGACTGCGAGAAATGATGATGCTGTGATGCAGTGCGTGCTGTGGAGTTTCTGAGAGTGACTGGGGGTCGTGCATCTGTCAGACTGTGCACATGTATCCGCCACAGAAAGTGCTTGTGTGTTTGTGTGTGTGTATCTGTTTTTCTATTCAGGTGGGGACTTAAACCTGAATACACACAAACTCATGGGGACTCACGGGTAAACAAGCTGATAAATCACACAGAATGAAGTTTTTTGAAAATCTAAAAATGCCTGTAGTCTCCTGTAAGTGGTAGGTTTAGGTTTGTACAGTAGAAAAACCATTACGCCTATGGAGAGTCCCCACAAGGTTAGCAAACCAGACGTGTGTGTGTGTGTGTGTGTGTGTGTGTTTTGTGAAAAGTCAGGACATAGATGTGTATAATGACGAGGGTATGACAGGTATTACAAGCTGAAGGTGGCATCTCAGGACATTGACCCATGTCCCCACTTTTCAAAACGCTTATAAATCACTCAGAATGAGGTTTTTTGGGGAAAGTTGAAATGCACAGTCTCCTGTAAGGGGTAGGTTTAGGTGTAGGGTTGGTGTAGGACAATAGCACATACAGTAAGTACAGTATAAAAACCATTACGCCTATGGAGAGTCCCCACTTTTCACAAAAACGAACATGTGTGTGTGTGTGTGTGTGTGTGTGTGTGTGCAGGTCAAACGCTTTGGTCATAGGAAAATGCACTTTTGTAAAGTTTCAAAGTCAGAAAAAAAACTTTTGAAGTCTGAAGGAAGTCTAAAGTCCCTACCATCAAGTCTCAATTAAGTCAAGTCCCAGTGCAAACAAACCAAGCAAGTCAAGTCACAGTACCAAACAGAAACAAGTAGGCTATATTTAATTTTTTCCACAAACATATTTACTTTTTACCTGAGAAGTGAACTTTCTTCATTAAATATTTAAAATAATCAGATTTTAAATATAAAATATAGTTCCATAATGTACTTCCATAATGTGTATATGTTGTATTGATACAACAAAAACAACAACAATAAGAATATGTATCTATTTATTATTATTATTATTTAGCATCACAGTGATGATAATTTGGGATGAATGTGTTTAATTGTTATGAAAATGCCTTAATGCAAAAATCTGACATTTTTTTCCATGTGATTTTGGAGCAAAATATGATTCAGACATTTCCAGACAGATTTTGTGAGATTCACCCTGTGTGACACAAGAAATATCTCTATATTTGTGTGTGTGTGGGTGGGTTTACAACAGTACAAATGTCATCAATACAAACGTGAGCACTCGTATCTATTATGACAGCCAGTGGAGGGGTTTTGGGATGCTGGTGATAATTTTAGATTCCTCAGAAAAGCTCTGAGCCGTCCTGAGACAGAGTCAAACAGACAGGCATGAATGGAAGAGGAAAGTGCTAAAGCTAATGACCTCACATCTCAGCATCATGACCACACTGACCAAATACAGCATGCAATACTCCAGCGCTCATTCTTGCAGCGCAAATGCTAACAATCTCCTGTCAGCAGACTACGAAATAGTCATGCATGTTTCCTCTGTTGGCCCTGAGCGCATCAAGCGTGCTGTAGACTCTGATTGGCTCAGGGGGGTTTGAGTCACTCTGCCGTCTCATTATTATAACGCTGCATGGCCACGAACGGTAAAGACCACTCCAAACATAATTAGCCCTGTTTATAACGCAGAAGGTCAACTAACATCTCAAGAACAGGACACAGAATCTCTGCCAAATAAAAATGGAGCCAGTTTAGCCATACTGCATCATTAAAACACGCTAGTTAGGTCGGTTCATTTGAGAAAAGACATCTCAGTCATCTGGTCATTTTCACTATTATTACAGTGCCACATTAGTGAGACATGATTATTTGTTAATTGTGTGTTGTGCGTTCAGTCAGTTGAGATTCATGTAGAAAAATCTTTGCTCATTAAAATTCATAACGACAGCTCCATATTGCTCTTAAATCTGCCTTGCAGTTATTGAATTGTAATTTCTGTACATTGCACAGACATGGCAAATGAAGAAATGAAGAAAAACTGCAGATCATTTTAAATAGCACATGGCATGGAGATTCTTACTGAATATTGTGTGAGAATTTTAAGTTATGTCCATTATGTTAACATACAAAATGCATTAATTAATTAATTTATATAGATAGATATTAATAATATTTAATATGTAAAACTTAAAATGTTGCTACCATATTTTTACGGTAAAGTTCTGGCAACCACAGCTGCTTTATTTATTTATTTATTTATTTTTTTTTACTATAAATTTCACAAATGTCTTTTTACAGTGTAGCAAGTATCACTTGTAGCAATTGTTCCGGCAGGGCTGTGCTAAAGGTATGGATCCTCAAATCATGTGTGTGTTGAGGAGCGATGTGCTTTTACTTTACTAAGTGATCATATGCACCATTTTCAGTTTGTTTTCACATAGAGAGAAAATCCCACAGATGCACATCAATGGAGGAACTCGAGTCATAGAGAGCAGCATATAAGAGAGACGTGGGGGTGAAAAAACACCCAGAAAACACAGCAACCAGCCAGCAACTTCCATAAAACTCTGCCCTAAAGCCCCTCTGAACTCCTCCAGAGCCCCGTATGCTGAAGATGAAGGTCAAGCAATCTACATTCCCTGCTTACATTTGAAAGATTGATTGATTCTGAGAGGAACATCAAATCCACAATTAAACCTGATTTCACTCTAAGCATAATGCATTATATGTTATCTATTAAAGGTCAATAATGCTGAAATATGAGTGTGTTGGTTCTCTGCTTTGACACTTCTCAACATGGCAGAATATAATCACAGTGGAGGGAAAGCAATCACACATTCTGGAGGGGATTGACTATTAATTTTTCAAAACTCATTTTCTCATGTGTCTGAATGACTTTGGGAATACATTTTCTCCCTCAGCCAACAAATATAGATTGTCAGGCCTATTTTCATCAGAGGCGAAGAAAAGGTTTTTGGCAAGGTGTACTTTCCAGTTGATTTTTCACATTCATATCATCGGGCTCTCAAATCTATTTCTTCATTTGCGATGCGTCCCTGGGTGAATGTGTCTCGCTGTTCATTACATGTAAATAGATTTCTACAGAGGAATCAATACTGGACTGATGAAGCAGCTCTCGTTCCTTCTCTCTCTCTCTCTCTCTCTCTCTTGCACACACTGAGAATTATTATGATTATACACGGATGTGTGTGTGTGTGTGTGCGCTGCATTTACAAATAATATACAGCAGAACAGAATGCAGTACTACAGTAAAAATAAATGGATCTATATGCTATTATTACTTATAACACCAGACAGCTTTAAATGATCTGTATTATATTATTCTTATCATCATTTTTTGATCAATTTATATGTATATATATATACTGACTCCAAGCTTTTGAATGGTATAGTGTATAATGTTACAAAAGCTTTTTTATTTTAGAAATGCTGATCTTTGGATCTTTCTATTCATCAAAGAATCCTAAAAAGAAAAATGTGCTCAACTGTTTTAAATATTGATGATAATAATAATAATAATAATGATGATGATAATAATAATAATAATAATACATGTTAAATGTTAAATATGCAAATCAGCATATTAGAATGATTTCTGAAGGATCATGTGACACTGAAGACTGGAGTAATGATGCTGAAAATACAGCTTTGATCACAGAAATAAATCACATTTTGAAATATATTCAAATAGAAAACAGTTATTTTAAATAGTAAAAAATAGTTCACAATTTTACTGATTTTGTTGTACTTTTGATCAAATAAATGCAGGCTTGGAGAGCAGAAGAGAATCCTTTAAAAAAAACATTAAAAATCTTACTGTTCAAAAACTTTTGACTGGTAGTGTATATAGATGTAGCTATATAGATATAGATATAGATATATTTAATGGTTGTCGCATTATATTTGTGTCGTGTGTTACTCTAATGGTGTTTAGTTTTTATGTTTATGACCCTGTGCTCTATCTATGTACAAATACTGGTCATGTTTCATGATCTCTGATTTGTCATGTTGCGTTCTGTTTTATCACCTGTATTACTATGGTATGCTAGCTTTTCTTGAAACTTGGCATCGCTTCAGATGTTCAGAAGTTGCTTTGGATAAAAGTGTCTGTTAAATGACTATATGTACATCTGAGAGACTTTCATTAGTCTGTGGAGATCAGCGTGATGTTGAAGCTTGATGATGGCAGGCGAATCAGACGTCCTGATATTTCAAGGGCAATCAGTCACAAATCTCATTTGTGCCACTTACTTGATGCCCCACACTTGCTGAACACAATATACGAAACATATATACTTTTTAACCTTTGCATAAAGGAATTTGATTTATTTCTACATATTCAGACCTATAGTACTGGTTTCAGGAATGCACACACCATTTTACTTGCAAAATATCTTCTTATTTCTATGAATAACTTTTGTTATCACGTGCTGGAGCCTCAGTCTCAGGAGGGCTTGTGAAGAGGGTCTGATAGTAGCGTGTGAGTAGGAGAGAGAGAGAGGGTAAGACAGGAGGACATTGTGTGGAGCCTGTGGGGATGAGACGCATTATGTAACCTCAGCTTCTGCTCACATGCCAGCCAATGTGACTCCCAAATATCTGCAGAAAACAGCGAGGAGAAAAGTGGGACGGAGGTGAAGCGAGGGAGGAGCCGAGTGTGCGATGCTGCAGGGACAAACACAGACACACATCGTGCTTAAGCTGTACTGATGTGGTCATGGCCAGCGTTATGATGTCCCCATGAAGCCCCGACATCCTCTGCTTGTTGATTTTGCAGATGTTTTGCAGTGTGTGCTCTTTCACATGGGAATGAGACGCTGTTGAGCTACAAAAAAGGACAAAAGGCACCATTCATGAAACAAAAGCAGAGTGAATTTCTGTGGAAACCTTTCATGCAGCATTATTTCACATGCTGTGGCATTGAATTGCTTTTAAAAGCAATTTAGTGTGAGTCCCGGGGAGTTCTGTACAGTAACGTGGGGTGAGTAGTAACCAGCCTGGAGAAAGAGAGCTGTAACATTACTATTGGAGACGCAGCATGCTCAGAAGGGCAATGTTTGATTTCACCCGAATGCACAGCTGCTTTTGAATGGCCATCAGTGGAGAGAGATGTTCTTTGCTCCTGGAAGATGCAGTTAAAACATCAACCAGTAGGAGCTAACCAGAGCGTGTTCACCAGCCCTTCTCTAACATGCTTAAAAAACTAAGAGTACGAGCATTTTCAAATGTACTTCACAATAATCCAAAGAGACTGTTTACTCACCTAAATAAAGACATTAATTATAGACCTCTGTTGTTTTTGTACGCAGCTAGTTATAAATACTATAGGCTAAACTGGTTAACCTAACCTTAACCTGTCACAAACGCTACTGTGAGGAGCAAGAAACGAGGAGAACGTAGGAGAATTACAAACAATAACAGTCTTTATTATTTCAAACCTCTGGGAACACAGGACAGGCAGGAACACACACAAAGCACTGGGAGATGAACACTAACTGAACAGACTGGGGCTTATAAACACAGGATAACAAGGGACAGACAGGTGCGGGGAATCAATTAATAATCAAACTAAACAAGGACAGGAACAAGATCAAATAAGGCAAAACAGGAACTGAAAAGCATGATAAAACAGGTCCAATCCTGACATTTCGCCCCCTCCCGGAAGGTGCGTCCTCGCACTGTGGATACAACAGAGGGAGGAATAGGTGGGAACTTGGGAGGAGGCTCAGGAGGAGGACGGACATCCGGGAGGGGGCCAGCAGACAGAGTCCAGGGAGGCGACGAAGGAGAGAGGAGCCATGGAGGAGACAGGAGGGGCCCGGAGCAGGAGGAGCACAGCAAGACCCAGGCCACAGCCATAATGTCGACCCACGGTGGAGCCGACAGAGGGAGGAGCCATGGAGGAGGAATGGCCGCCGACTCCAGAAGGCCGACCAATGGCGGCGGAGCAGGTGGTGGAGGAGCCCAAGGCGGAGATGGAGAGTCAGCTATCCAGGAGGATGCCAAGGATCCAGGGTGGAGCCGAGGGCTCTGGTGACCGACTGAGTGACTGAGGACCAAGGTGGAGCTAGCAGGAGGAAGGAGCCCAACAGAGCCGGTGGGACAGAGCGACGAGGTGCAGCTGGAGGAGTGGAGTCCTGAGGCAAATGGCGGTTCGACGCCCAACCAAGGCGGAGCCGGAGGGATGAGGGAGACCAGTGGAGCTGGTGGATTGACAGGCGATGGTGGAGGTGAGGGATTCCATGGCAACAATGGAGGATGGCAGACCCGCAGAGCTCGCACCGTGTAGTGTAGATGGTGGGCTGAGGGCAAGCAGAGGGGCTGACAGACGACAGCGGAGGAGGAGGCAGGAGCGGGTGGGAGCCTGTGAGCCTCCGGGCTTTCAGGGTTAAACTCAGGATCGGGAGCCCCCTCTGGGTTGGACAAGAGAACCGGAGCCCTCTCCGGGCAGGACGTGGGAACAGGGGTGACAAAGGGCTCCGAGGAAGGAGGGAGTAGAGGGAGCAGGTCAGCGTCCCAGTCAATTAGGTCCTTTTCCGCCTCTCCTCTACCCAGGTCCATCATAAGCTCACCCTCAGCCATGGTGCAGGGGGTGGAGCTCCTCTCCGCGCTCACACCGTCCACGGCTTTCTCCCTCACGATGAGCATTGTAGCCGGCTCACGCACCTGGTCGGACGGGTTGGGCTCTACTTCCGGGGCGATCCTCCGCTCAGTTGCTTGGTATTGCGCTGGCTCTCTGTCCTCGGTGGGATCGGGCTTGCGCTCCGCACAGCGGGGAGATGGTGAGCTGGGCTCTGGGTCCGGAGTGGCACTGGTGAGATCCTCCTCAGAACTGATAGTGAGCGGAGATCCGTGTCTCGCCAGTGTCCACTCCACAAAGGCGGCGAAGTCCTCTTAAGGACCACCTTCGGACGACGGCGCTCTGCACGCGATGTTCCAGCTTGCATCATAGAATGAGCAGAGCGTGTCGTCCGGGTAGCTGGTGGTGTTAGCTAGTAGCAGGAACAGACTCGTATGGTCCTCGAGAGATGTAACTGTATTCGGTCGGGTCTTCTGTCACGAACGCTACCGTGAGGAGCGAGAAACGAGGAGAATGTAGGAGAATTACAATCATAACAGTCTTTATTTACACAGGACAGTCAGGAACACACAAGTAACACTGAGAGATGACGTATAAAACAAGTAGACCCGACAAACACTAACTGAACAGACTGGGGCTTATAAACACAGGATAACGAGGGACAGACAGGTGCGGGGAATCAACTAATAATCAAACTAAACAAGGACAGGAACAAGACCAAATTAAGGCAAAACAGGAACTGAAACACGACAAAACAGGTCCAATCCTGACATAACCCTGAATTTTCTGCATTTTACAATACAAACAAAACAAACAAAAAAAATAGGTGTTTCACCCATATTTTGAATTACAAATTGTCTTGTGTTTTAGGATTGAAGGAAATTGCATTAAGCCTTAATGGAAAACGTAACAGTGATTGACATTGCCATTTTCTTTTCTTTTCTTTTTTTCTTATGGTGTACCATCCTATTTTTCTACCATTTCTGCAAATTAGGATGTCCTCAAAGGGAGGTTTTGTCATATTTAGATCACTCTTTGCATACAATTTAGTCCCCAGAATATGGTAAGAGGGTGTATACACATATTTCCATGTGTCCATGCTTTACGGGGACTAAACTGTATTTTTATCCCTAAATTTTCAATATTGACATCTTTGTGGGGACATTTTGTCACCATAACATAGGGAATACCTGAACCACGCACACACACACACAAACATTTATTTATTTATTTGTTTATTTGGATCCCCATTAGCCACCACCATGGTAGTGGCTATTCTTCCTGGGGTCCAACAAGTAAAAACACAAAATTACATTAATCTATAACAATAAAAACCAATACAATAAAACATACAAACCCAAAATTAATTCATAACATCAAAATCAACAATTTACTTAGTTCTGTACCATTAAATATTTCTTTAACGATTTTTTAAACCTCATTTTACTTATTAAAAAACATATAATGTCCGTTGACAATTCATTCCATATTTTCATTCCTCTATACATGTTTATGTATTTCTTCTAGATTTATTTTACCTTTTTTTTTTTAAAGGATGCTTCCTATATGTTTGCCTTTTTGCCAATTTTCATAATTTGCCTTATTTAATAATAATGAAAGACTAATTTACATAGTTTAGGGATAAGATTAGATTTCTACATTAATTTGTACCAGAAGTGTATCAGGAAAATTCCCCGCTCTCCCAGAGAAACCAATTACATTTGTCATCAGATTCATTTTAAACTAGAATAATTCTAATAATATATATTTCCCAAACATGTATTTTGCATCACCTGTTTAAAAAAATAAATTAATAAAAAATTATTTAAAAATTAATTAATTTAATTTAAAGTAAATAAAGAGACAACAAATGTATTATAATGTATTACATTGTATTGTTTTATATGTATTAACATTATAAATGTATTATATATATCTTTTTTTTAAATTATACTTTAAGGTACATATTACAGTAATTTAATTGCAACAGCATAAGTAATATTTTGCCTGGTAAGGCAGAGACAGAATGTGCCCAGCAGGTGTCACCATTGCCTGTGTTATTTAAAGAGAGACTGAGAGAGAAGGACAGGTTGGAAAGAAGGTCTAAAGCATATTAAAAGAATAGTTTATGCAAACATGAAAATTCTTTCATGTGATTTTCTTCCTTGAAGTAACACAACACATGTTTTGTAGTATGTTCAAGTGGCTATTTCCCATTTAATGAAAGTGTATGGTGATGAAAGCTGACGAGCCTCAAAAATGGCAAAAACCCTATTAAATTAGCCCATATGACAGTATATTTCCAAACTTCTGTTGTCAAACAAAAGCTTTACATGAGGAACTGACACATTTGTGACCCTGGAGCACAAAACCAGTTTTTTTTTTAATTGAGCTGAATAAATAAGCTTTCCATTGATGTATGGTTTGTTAGGATCGGACAATATTTGGCCGAGATACAACTATTTTAAAATCTGGAATCTGAGGGTGCAAAAAAATAACCTTTAAAGTTGTTCAAATGAAGTTCTTAGCAATGCATATTACTAATCAAAAATGAAGATGTTTTTGATATATTTACGGTAGGAAATTTACAAAATATCTACATGGAACATGATCTTTACTTATTATCCTTACTTATTATAATGAATTTTGGCATTAAATATATATATATATATATATATATATATAAATTAGTGGTGGGCATAGATTAATTTTTTTAATCTAGATTAATCTCACTGTAATCTTGGAATTAATCTAGATTAAAATGGCTCATTTGAATTCTGCCAAGTAGATCAGAATAAGTTCACTACTAGTAGTAAACAACTAGCAGTCATCAAGAATTTAATATTGATAATAACATTGAAGACATTGTATGATTATTCCTTAAAGATAAGGTTTTAATAGTTTTAGTAGTAGTAGCCTATTACGTTCTGCCCAATGTCTTCAAGTGAAACCGAACTTTTATTTTGACGGGTTGCCGTGAGGATAGTTTTCTCAAATGAAACGCTCGAATGCTCATGAAGTGACTCTCAGAGCAGTTCTGGAGATGTTGTTCATGTATTTATGTCCTCATTTAGTGAGACGACAGACGTTAATATCGCCGCAAGCGTCACGCGGTCTTCTGTATGAGTAGTGAACAAACCCGCGCGTCTGCGCCATACATTAACACAGAGACACACAGAAGTCATATTTAAATAGACGTTTTGCGGCTTAATATTTACAAATAGGAGTGGGAGTGTGCTCACTTGTGTGCGCTTACGTTTGTTTGTGTGTGTGTGTGTGTGTGTGCGAACCGGGGCAGAACTCCGCTGTGCGCGCGATACAGAGAGCGAGACCATAACGTAGAGACAGAAATGACTTGCCGATTTCCATTGGGAAGCTTCTTAAAAATAAATGTTCATAGCTGCATCCATGTTAGCACGCATGCACACAGGTTCGAAGACTCGTTCTCGCCCCCTACAGTGCTATTCGGCTAGGTATACATCCGCGCTAAAATATCAAGGTGAAAGTCATCATAGCTTGCGTAGTATAGACCCAGCTCCCAACCCAACTTTGAGAATAGATTAACGGCGATATTTTTTTTATCGCCCGATAAGAGTCTCACGTTAACGCCGATAACGGCCCACCACTAATATAAATATATATATAATTTGACCCATATGCCTGTGCTACTTATGACTGCTTTTGTGCTCCAGGGTCACTTTTTTTTTATTTTATTTTTTTTATTATTATTTTTGCCAAACATTTGCCAAACATTTTGTCCTTTGTTGTAGCTCTCAAATCTCATTTGCACTATAGCATTTGAATAAGGCACATTCGGTGCATGTTTGTGTGGTTTGACATCAATCGTCAACCAAGATGAAAAAACTAATTATGTTTGAAGTCAAAAAAGGCAGAACGTGCTTGGATGAGCCAAATTTGACCATGCTGCACTGGAGGAGTACAAACTTTAAATGTACAATATGAGGTTGAGTAAACAATGACAGGATTTGTATTTTTGGGTTAAGTGCATATAAAAAGAATTTCTCTAACACCTTATAACAAGGAGTAGTTTAATTCAAGTCAAGTCACCTTTATTTATATAGCGCTTTTAACAATACAGATTGTGTCAAAGCACTTAACAGTATCAAATTGAAAGATAGAGTGTCAGTAATGTATAATAAGATTAAACACTCAATTTTCAGTTAAAGGCATTTCATTGTTGAATTCAGAGATGTCATTGTCTAGCTCAGTTTAGTTTAAATAGTATCTGTGCAATCAAATCGGCGATAATCGCTAGAAATGAAGTGTCCCCAACTGAGCAAGCCAGAGGCGACAGCGGCAAGGAACCAAAACTCGCTCTGAGACAGAATGAAGAAAAAAACCTTGGGAGAAACCAGGCTCAGTCGGGGGTCAGTTCTTCTCTGACCAGACGAAACCTGCAGTTCAAAAGTTTATATTTCTATTTTAATTTTGTTGCAATTTCTAACAATAGTAGTATTATGTAGTTAGGTATTTTATTCCACCTGTGGTAAAAATCACTTTAATACACAGCCTCCAGTGGCTGATTATGGTTTATGGTTACCAAGCAACAATGTCACTTGGTGCACAAATATAAATTTCAGATGATGTCTGTTGTGTTCAAAAGTGTGCATTTATTTGACAGGGATCTAAATTAATTCTCAGGAAGAGGGGAAGAATTCTGAACATTTGCTGTAATAAGATACTAAAATAGCCATATGTAACTTGCTTATTCTTGCAAATAGAATCTTCAGTGAAAGTGCTGTGATGAATATTGTGCTCCTTTCATTCCCTTCATTCTCTGTTTCTCCCAATATTCTGCAATTCATGAATGGCAGACAGAGCGGCCGCCCTCAGACGGAGATAGCATTTGTCACTCTCTGGCACTTTGCATGAATAGGGTACAAAACACAGGGTGAGTTTTGCCATTTTTACAGCTAAAATCACATATAAATGCAGTTTAAACTGTGTTATTGTGCTATTTTCAATAAAAGAAGCATTAATTTGCATACATAAAACAAACAAGGCACCACTGAAATAAAAATTCATGAGAAATGGAAACAGGTTTGACAGAGCTGCAGAATGATCTTGAATTTAGCTGTAAAATCCAAATATAATTCTTTGGCTGAATATAAATTTAAATTTTCGAAATGGGCTTTCTGCTATTAAATTAAAATGCAAACCTATGCATTAAAAGCCACTTGTGTAGAAGAAACATAGTGAGATTGAGTAAATCCAATACCGCTACTAGCAATGCATCCAATTTCAGCAATATCAATATCAACAAAACGTATGCTGTTCCAAAATTAACTATACTAAACATTTTAAATATATAAAATGAATAAGATGTTTATATGATTATACGACCGTATTTATATGATTTGTTTTTCATTTAAATAAGCCCTGAATGTTGGATCTTGTCTAATGCTGTTAATGCTTCAATATGAAGTGCTTGAGAAATGCTTGAAATATTTCCTCACCATGCTGTTGAACGAATCCAAAAGATGTCACTTCCTGGGTGATACAATTTTATGCAAAAGAGGGGCAGAAAAGACACATAAACATATCCAGGCTTTCCGGGTGATCAGTCATAGAGAAAACACCAAACACTGTGAGAAGAGCATGTAAGCGCTCTCAGAGATTCTGCGGACAGAACAGACTGATCTGACTGAACCAAGCTGTGTGGAGTCAAGGTCATTTGGGCTGCTAGTAAAAAACAAACTACGACTTTGATAGTGTCTGAATATCTCTGAATCATCTGTGTTTTGTTGCAAGCTGTGAAAACAGTGCTACGGTTCAACCATCTGCACATTGTCTTAGCTGCAGTTTGTCAGCACGCTCCGCTCTGATTGGCTCGTGTGCAATCATACCAGCCAATGACAGAATACACGTCACTGGATCCTATTTTAATCTCAATTTATCACGTAGTGGCCATTTCATTATAAATATAGCAGCAGGAGGTCTACAAAGCTCTTCATACTGTGCTTCATTTCCTCTCGACATGTATCGGTTGTATTCATTCATGAGGAAACTTCATCCTGCTAATATAAAGTCTATGAGAATTTGCAAGAAAGCACAATTTTCAAGTAACCCAAAAGCTTAAGATGTTTCTGTGAATGTAGTCATTAGAAAGAGATCAACAGATAGCAGCTTTTGTTGACCATGTGTACTACATGTCAATGAAATATCATTGATCGTTCTGAATGTATTTTAAAGCATGTAGTTAAGGACATAATGTTTGCATTTGCATTCACAGTCTTGACGGGGTCTTTGATCAATCAGACACTAAGTGCCTTTGATTAGTGGCAATGGGCCTTTACCATGTTCCCTTAATGACAAGCAATTTCCTGGGAGCTGCTGTTGTATCTCACATGAGATGCATTAAGCGTAGTCCAAAGTTGTGCCACAACTGAGTGTCATACAGCGCTGGTCCATTCATCAGTCCCAATTAACCTTTTGATGTGTCACGCATATTACATATAGAGGAAATTATATCTAATGATAGCCTCTCACACAGAGAGGTTGTCACGGGTGTCTCAGAGCTTGTTAAACATTTCTGAGTCAAAAGTCCAGTTACACAAATTTAAAAAAAGTGTTTTCTCTAGCGGAGATTTTGCATGTTGGCTTCAAACATCTTAAATTAAAATCATTGTAATACTTTCTGTCCTTAGTGCTTAGGCTTTAAAAAAGAAAAAAAAAACTGGTTCTAGAACTTTTTTTTTTAATGGTGTGTGTTTAAAATGTCAAAAATTGAAGTGAAGCGAATTGGAAGCAAGTCCAGGAAGTGAATTTTAAATGCAGTCGGATCATCTGCATCTGTTTGAACTTTTGTGAATGGCCTGGAACACATGCAGCCAATAAGAACAGAGATATGATAAAGCTGTGTTCATATGTGAATTGATCCAGGTTTTCTTGTAAACAATGAAATTCGCATACGATTCAATTTACGATATGAAATTCAAGACCGTTCACTTGATGCTAATATATCCCAGCCCTTGACAGATGCCATTGTAAGGACATAATCATAATTCACTTCACCTGTTAGTGGTTTTATAATGTTTTTCAACCGTTTTGACACATTTCTAAAAAGTAATGTAATTGCTCTCAAAACACTTAACACAGCCATCTAAACACATTTTTACCTTAGCCAAACAGTTTAACTTTACTGCAAAAGTAAATACTAACATTACAACTACAACTGCTGTTGTATGCATGTACTGTATGTATGCACTGTGAAAAAGCGTTTGCCCCAGTTTGATAATGATGTCTAGCTGGAAAGCTTGCATTTACAATTGATAAGGTTTATTGAGTGACAACAGTATAATCTCCAACACATTCACAACTGCACACGGAAATCCAAAAATACATGCAACAGATCCACACATGTACACATCAATTCATGAATCCACACACTGGAAGAATACACAAATACATTGTTTCCCTTGCTCACAATCTGCAAATAAAAAAGTATGGCTAATTTCGTGCACAAATGAATACAGAGCGATTTGTATTGGTCTTTGCATATGCTTGTATTGAAATAGGTTTGACCAATATATTGGTCAAATCCATTTCAACTAAAGCATATGTTTAGTTTTTCCTATAGGAGCAAGTGGTGTTTACAAAGAGCAAAGAGGAGCTGTAGTCACAATCATTAACATAAAAATCGCTTTATGAATTGGCTGAATCTGAGTAGTAAATGGATAAAATGGATAATAGTTATAGACCTTAGCTAGTTACACAAAGAACCATCTTAAGGGTTTCTGAGATGTCCAATCACTGCTGTGGATGTGGCCAAGACATTTCCACCAAATCCAGCAGAACTGTGCAATCAGCACGCTGCCGACTGATCTGAATTATATGTGTCTGCTAAATAACAGGTACCAAAGCTGGTATTTATAGGATGGTTTCTCAGAAACATCTTGTATCTAAGGGTTCGCGGAAGGTTCAACTTGACGTCAACAAACCTGGCAAAACCTAGAGCCCTGACAAATAAAGGAAAAAACATGGTCTGTTGAGTTGTCTTACATTATTCCTTGGCAGGTTTTCATCTAAAGGGAGCACAGGGAAGGCTTCAGAACAAGACTCTTCTCAAAAACATATAGTGAGCTGCTTCGCTCACTGTCTACTGCCTAAACAGGCAGCATTCTGAATGAGATCGTGGAACCTGAATGACAAGTTTGTTTGTACTTAAAAATATGCCATCATTGCAATGACCCTTTTGAATAATAATAAAAATAAAAATAAATACTATACAAATCATTCCCTTTATTTTTAATGTTAAATTCATATATTATGTGAACATCTACTATCTTTCATACATGTTTTATATGAGAAATGTACAGGTCGTGGAAAGCAAAGTGCTTATTGCTAAAATCATGATATTATGCTTACATCACATAAATAATCATATCAAAACAAGGTAACACTTTATTATAACTTTCATTAATAAGTCATTAACAAACATTATATAATCCTCAATAGATCATTAGTTAACATATATTCAAATAGCTAGAAACGTGAGATAATGTGCTTGATAAAGTTTACTAATAAACTTATTAAACAAATCATTATTTCATGTGAATTAAACTTTCAGTTTATATGACCATGCACTTCTTGAAAATCTACAAATGATTTTAACAGATGTCATATAATGATTAAAAGCTTTTGTTAATGCACAACACTTTTGCTGCTATTGAGGTGTAATATGGGTAAGGTTAGGGACAGGTTGGTATGGGTAGGTTTATGGGTTGGTTAATATTGAGGTGTGATACGGGTAAGGTTAGGGACAGGTTTAGTGGTATGGGTAGGTTTACGGGTTGGTTAAGTGGTCAGAAGTATACATGGGTCAGTTTGATTACAGCTCTTACTTCTTGATTGGATGAAATAAAAGCGTGGATGCATGAAAATTTTCTGAAGCTTAATGGGTCAATAACAGGACTTTTATTTGTTGGTATGCCAACGCATAAATTCAATAGTTCTAATTTTATTACTGATCGTATTTTATTTACTCAGTCTTCTGAAGTGTACAATCTTGCTGTTATTTTTGATCCACAACTGATGTTTGAAGCCCATATTAAAATGGTCTAAGAAATATTGCCAGACTTCAACCTTCCCTATCATTGCCTGATGCAGAAAGGCTTTTTCATTTTTTATTACGTTGAGACTTTATTTTGGTCTCCCTGATAAGTATATCAAGAAATTTGCAATATATTAAAGGGTTAATTCACCAAAAAATTTAAATGAGTCCATGTTTTACTCACCCTCAAGGCATCCTAGGTGTATATGACTTTCTTTCAGACGAATCCAATCAGAGTTATATTAAAAAATTGTCCTGGCTCTTTCAAGCTTTATAATGGCATGGGTGGGTGTGTTTGTTCAAAAGTAGTCAAATAAAGCACATTCATCTGAAAGAAGAAAGTCATATACACCAAGGATGCCTTGAGGGAGAGTAAAACATGGACTAATTTTCATTTTTTAGTGAACTAGGGTTAGTTCACTAAAAAATGAAAATTAGTCCATGTTTTACTCTCCCTCAAGGCATCCTTGGTGTATATTATATATTAAGAATCCAGCCGCTTGGGTTCTATACAGCTGCCTGTCAGCATATTTATCTGGTACTTTAGAACTTGAATTGGCTTCTTATACAGGCACATATTGAATTTAAAATACTGATTCATATAAAGATATTCATGGGACTGAATGTACTCCAGCTCTCTGTGCTCTTCTGGGTTTTCCAGCAGAGCATCACACTGCCTCTGCATTCTTATCTCTTTCCCAGGTTAATGACACACACACCAAACTGTCTACCAGATCTAAAAGAAAACATGTTTCATCAGACCAGGTGACCTTCTTCCATTGCTCCATGGTGCTTTTTGATGCTCACATGCCCAATGTAGGCACTTTTGGTCAAGGTCATTATGGGCATATTGACCTGTCTGCAGCTATGGAGCCATATATGCAGCAAATGTGATATGTGTGTTCTGACACCATCTCATGTCCAGCATTATGTTTTATAGGAACTAGAGCTACAGAAGCGCTTCTGTGTGATCGGCGGTCAAGCCTTCGATCTCTATGTCTGTCAATGAGCCTTTGGCGCCCTGACCAGTTCACCGCTTGTCCTTCCTTATACTACTTTTTGTAGGCATCTCTGTTTTGGAGATGCTCTGACCCAGTCCTCTAGCAATTACTACTTGGCCCTTGTCAAAGTCACTCAGACCTTTTTTCGCTTGTCTATTTTTCCTGTTTCCAACACACAAAGTTCAAGAACTGACTGTTCACTTGATGCTAAAATATCCCAGCCCTTGACAGGTGCCATTGTAATGCTATAATGATTATTCACTTCACCTGTCAGTGGTTTTACAGTTTTTCTCAACCAATTTGACACATTTCTCCAAAGTAACATAATTGCTCTCGAAACACTTAACACAGCCAACTAAACATTTTTACCTCAGCCAAACTTTAAAGTTATTCCTTTTTCACTCATTGTTTTTTGTGAAAAAATAATTGTCCCTTTAAACTTAAAATCTGCTTGTGCCACCTTTAGCAGCAATAACTGCAACCAAGCGCTTCCGATAACTGTGGATACATTCAGTGTGCAGAATACATTCTTGCTGGTCAGTGTGACGATCCAGTGTGCGTTCACTAAACTAAACCCTTTCTATTCAATCCATTTGGAATCGGGAATTATCTGAGCTTAATTTATCTGTCGCCTGGGAGAAAGTGTGGTCTAACCTCAGCTTAACATCTAAAAACTTGACTCATTGTCTTATTCACTTCAAAGTCATTCATAGAGCATGCATAACTCCTTACAAAAGATTCAAAATGAAACTACAACCAAATTTGAACTGCTATATATGTAATACTGCATCATCAGGTACTTTTCTTCATATGTTTTGGGAGTGTCCTATCGTCATTAATCTATGGACACATGTAAACCTGGTTTTATCCTCCTTACTACAAATTGATTGCTGTGCTAACACAAGTTTGTGTCTTCTTAATAATGATTCTGGTCTCGGTATAAGCTTAATACAAAAGTGAATGTTTGTTTGCTGGTTTTACAGCTGCGAAGAAGACAATAATACAGAACTGGTTTACACCGCACATGTGTGGAAAAACATATTGGATCCATAGCCTCCTGAAAATAGTGACTTGTGAATGTACAACAGCGTGAATTAATGGGGCCAAGCCCTCTACTATTGATGCTTGGCAGTGTTTTTTCTTTAACATACTTGATTATATAAAGGAATGACTTGTTTTGTTTTTTCTTTTTTTCCCTCCCTCTCTCTCTTCCTTTTGACTGGACTCTTTAAAGTATTGATTATAAGTTTGTTGTTTTGTTTTTTTGTTGTTTTGAATGGATGTTGTGATATTGTGTGTAAAAAAAAAAAACAATAAAAAGTTGATTACAAAAAAAAAGACGACGGTTGATTACATAAGTAATCAACTTATGTAAGTTGATTCATGCACACCTGGCTTTCCCATCGTCCTGTCCTTTAAAAGGAGCCATTTCACTAATTGTTGTGGGCCCCTTCTTTTGGTTCACTTTATTTGCTTTTGTGGCTCTTATTTTTCTCTTTGTTACATTTTTGCACCAGGGCCACAGTACATTATATATCATGCACACACCTTGCTCTGCATCACTGACTTTACTGATGGTAACATACTCGTTTGTTTCATTTCCTATTTTTTACATAAATCTTGAGTTATTTTCGATATCCGCGTGTGTCCCTTTTGTTATTGTGGCCTTTTAACATTTACAAAACTTATCCCAGGAAGACTGCAAATGTGCATTGTCAACAATCTTAGTACAATATTATAAATATAGAAGTGGACTGACATAGCAACTCTTTATATCTGTTTCCCAGGTTCTCTCTAGAAGAGGCTATGACTTCTTACGTGGTCAGTTAGGGTAACTCTGCTTTCTTTAAAAAAAAATGTCTGTACTTTCTACCTCTCCTCCCTCCTCTTCCACTCTGCTGTCCATTTCCTCTATGTCCATTTCTTTTCATAATTCTCCTTTTTTGCTTTCCACTAAACCAATGCCTTTTACTCTTCTTAGCTCTTCTCCTCTCCTCCTTTCTTACATTCTACATCTTAAAATTCCAAGTGTCAGAACACTAACCATTAAAACCCCACATTGTGTATACCACGCAACACAAATAAGTACAAACTCTAAGGAGCTTATATATAGGCCTATAATTATAATTTAATACTTACAATGAACAGAGACGTAGTCTGCAGCCTGCAAAATCACACTTCTCCTGTTTGAGCTGTGCAATTGACAGCATCCAACGGTGCTGAGCATTGAGCATCTTGTAGGCATTCAGGGCACCGTTCTAAAATGGTTTCAGTCCTTTTTAAATAACATGACGTTTTCTGTATGCATTGGAAAACACACTTCCTCAGCAGCACATCTCTCCTGTGGTGTTCCGCAGGGATCTATTCTTGCTCCAACATTGTTCTCTTTATACCTGCTGCCATTGGACTCCATCTTTTTAAAATATGGAGTATCTTTTCACTTATACGCTGACACCCAATTGTACCTGCCCTTTAAACATAATGATTCAAGCTCCATAGAGGTCCTGCTGGCCTGTTTACAGGAAGTGAAATTATGGTTTACACAAAATTTTCTGGCCTTAAATGAGAATAAAACCGAAATAGTACTGTTTGGTCCTAGTGATTTTTATGACTTAGGTGACCTTGACCTTGGTGAATTAAGTTCTTATGTCTCCCCATATGTGAAAAATCTAGGTGTGTTGTTTGATTCAGGTCTCAAGTTCGATAAAACAGATTAATTCTGTTGTTAAGTCATGTTTTTATAATTCACGACGTCTCGCAAAAGTTAAACTTTTTCTTTCTCTAAAGAACTTTGAAATAGTCATCCATGCATTTATTACTTCATGCCTTGACTACTGCAATTCACTCTATTATGGAGCTAAGCAATCATCGATTGGACGCCTTCAAATAGTTCAAAATGCTGCAGCCAGGCTGCTGACTGGTAGTCACGAATTCGATCGCATTTCTCCCATTTTAACTTCTCTGCACTGGCTACCAGTCAAACAGAGAATAGAATTTAAAATTTTAGTTTTTGCTTTTAAAGCATTACGTGGCCTTGCTCCAACTTATTTATCTGATCCTTTACGTTGTCATAATCCGTCCAGAGCACTTAGATCTGGCAACCTTCGAGTGCTTTCTGTTCATCGATCGAGGTTAAAACATCGTGGAGACCGTGCTTTTACGATAGTGGGCCCTAAACTCTGGAATAGCCTCACGGTATCAATCCGAATGGTGTCATCACTCTCCTCTTTTAAATCAAAACTTAAAACACATCTTCTTAGTGTTGGTCTTTAATGTATTATTCTAATTGTTTGTATGTTGTTTTTTAGATTGTTATAGATTGTGTTTTTTATTTGAGCTTCCTGATCTGTACAGCACTTTGGTCGACCTTGGGTTGTTTTTAAATGTGCTTTATAAATAAATAATGAAATTAAATATTAAAATGACCAACGATTAAGACTTTATCTGCAGTCAGCACTAACTCTGATAGAAAATCAGCAAATTCTTTAATAAAGTCTGTATGGTGCTCTGGTGGCCTGTATACAGTAGCCAGTACAAACATCACAGGGGATTTATCATTAACACTTGTTTCTCTAGATAATGTTATATGAAGCATCATTACTTCAAAGGAGTTATACTTAAAGTCTGCCCTCTGAGAAATGCTGAGAATATTGCTATAAATTGTAGCAACACCTCCCCCTTTACCTGGACGCGGTTCATTTTGATAACAGTAATCTTGGGAGGTAGATTCGTTTAAAATAATGTATTCATCTGGTTTTAGCCAGGTTTCTGTCAAACAAAGCACATCTAGTTTATGGTCAGTGAACATATCATTTACAAAAAAGCGCTTTCGTAGAAAGGGACCTGATATTCAGTAAGCCAAGCTTTATGATTTGTTTCTCTGTATTATATAATTATTTTATTTGTTGAACATCAATTAAATTGTTACTATTACTCTGGTTTGGATGTTTTCTGTATTTTCTAGTTCGGGGAACAGACACAGTCTCTATAGAGTGATATCTAGGTGAAAAAGTTTCTATGTGCTGAGAGTTAACTGACTTCTGTGACGTGAGGCGGCTAGCAGATGGTCAGTTTAGCCAGTCTGTCTGCTTCCTGACCTGGGCTCCAGTTAGTCAAATACGAACTCTAAGACTATGTGCCATATTTCTAGAGAGAAGAGCGGCACCACCCCAGGAGGGATGAACACCATCTCTTTTCAACAGGTCAGGTCTGCCCCACTACAGAAAACCATTTTTTAATGGTTTTAATGATTCAAAGTTGATGGTTTGTAATTTTTGTAATGGTATTTGTGATTTATTTGTTATTCATTTGTGATGGTATTAGAATTTTCTGTGATAGTTCTATTGTTTTTTTTTGTTTTTGTTTTTTGCTTTCAGCAGGGTTGCCTCGTTGTTTTTATATAATGTATATATTATTTAATATCCAGTTATCTTAACTGTCACTCACATTTTTGAACATAGACGTGAAAGTGAACTATCCAAAAATATATATATATTTTTTTTAATTCATGAACAAAAACATTTTGTAACATGATTTTGATGTTCCATTTTCATGGTAATGCAATGTCTGATTTTAAAATGGTTTTCAAAGGATGAATTTTGAGATTTTAAGTTTTCAATAGATATATAATTTCTCATGATTTCTAAAGTGTGATAGAGAAAAAGGCAATGAAGAAGACTTTTTGTGACAAAGGTCAGAACTCCTGTTATGATGTAGATTTTTCAGCTGCACTCTTGCACACTAATGACAAGTGGGCCCACCGGTGGGTCAGTGACAGTTAAGTCATTTTAAAGGCTGTTGTTGGTTTAGGTTTGTTTTTATAACCACAAAAATATGATCTTAATACTTCTTTGTAAATTATTATTTGAAGTAACAAAACCATGGTTAATTTGCAGTTACCATGGCTACAAGAACCATGTTTTTTGTTTGTTTTGTTTTTTTGGTTTTATTCCTGTTAAAACCATGGCTAACTTTTGTAAGTGAACATGCAAGTACAGAATGTGACAAAGTTTGCATGTGACAAATACAGAATCCCATGGATGAAACATAACTTATAAGAAAAAAAAAAAAAAAAAACATTAAAAGTAAAGAAGGTGACAATATTTACATGTGCCAAACATAGAATCACTTGGACACACAAACATATATAAGTAGTATAACTTGTATAAAAATAAATAAATAAATAAACAATAATAATAATAATAATAATAATAATAAAGACAGCAAATATTATTATCAAGAATAATAACCATAATAATAATAATACTGATAATAATATGGGGGGGTTTGCCTCTGATCCCACCGTGGCTACAATAACTAACATAACTTAAACTTAAATCCCCAGCCCATGTCACTCACACCACAACCCTAACACCAACCCAAACACAACAGCCATCCTCGGCCACCACCTACATGCCACGTTTATACAGTGGGGCAAAAAAGTATTTAGTCACCCACCAATTGTGCAAGTTCTCCCACTTAAAAAGATGAGAGAGGCCTGTAATTTTCATCATAGGTATACCTCAACTACGAGAGACAAAATGAGGGGGGGAAAAGCCAAAAAATCACATTGTAGGATTTTTAAAGAATTTATTTGCAAATTATGGTGGAAAATAAGTATTTGGTCAATAACAAAATTTCATCTCAATACTTTGTTATATACCCTTTGTTGGCAATGACAGAGGTCAAACGTTTTCTGTAAGTCTTCACAAGGTTTTCACACACTGTTGCTGGTATTTTGGCCCATTCCTCCATGCAGATCTCCTCTAGAGCAGTAATGTTTTGGGGCTGTCACTGGGCAACACGGACTTTCAACTCCCTCCAAAGATTTTCGATGGGGTTGAGATCTAGAGACTGGCTAGGCCACTCCAGGACCTTGAAATGCTTCTTACGAAGCCACTCCTTCGTTGCCTGGGCAGTGTGTTTGGGATCATTGTCATGCTGAAAGACCCAGCCACGTTTCATCTTCAATGCCCTTGCTGATGGAAGGAGGTTTTCACTCAAAATCTCACGATACATGGCCCCATTCATTCTTTCGTTTACACGGATCAGTCGTCCTGGTCCCTTTGCAGAAAAACAGCCCCAAAGCATGATGTTTCCACCTCCATGCTTCACAGTAGGTATGGTGTTCTTTGGATGCAACTCAGCATTCTTTCTCCTCCAAACACGACAAGTTGAGTTTTACCAAAAAGTTCTATTTTGGTTTCATCTGACCATATGACATTCTCCCAATCCTCTTCTGGATCATCCAAATGCTCTCTAGCAAACTTCAGACGGGCCGGACATGTACTGGCTTAAGCAGAGGGACACATCTGGCACTGCAGGATTTGAGTCCCTGGCGGCGCAGTGTGTTACTGATGGTAGCCTTTGTTACTTTGGTCCCAGCTCTCTGCAGGTCATTCACTAGGTCCCCCCGTGTGGTTCTGGGATTTTTGCTCACAGTTCTTGTGATCATTTTGACCCCACGGGTGAGATCTTGCGTGGAGCCCCAGATCGAGGGAGATTATCAGTGGTCTTGTATGTCTTCCATTTTCTAATAATTGCTCCCACAGTTGATTTCTTCACACCAAGCTGCTTACCTATTGCAGATTCAGTCTTCCCAGCCTGGTGCAGGTCTACAATTTTGTTTCTGGTGTCCTTTGACAGCTCTTTGGTCTTGGCCATGGTGGAGTTTGAAGTTGGACTGTTTGAGGTTGTGGACAGGTGTCTTTTATACTGATAACGAGTTCAAACAGATGCCATTAATACAGGTAACGAGTGGAGGACAGAGGAGCCTCTTAAAGAAGAAGTTACAGGTCTGTGAGAGCCAGAAATCTTGCTTGTTTGTAGGTGACCAAATACTTATTTTACAGAGGAATTTACCAATTAATTCTTTAAAAATCCTAAGATTTTTTTCTTTCTCATTTTGTCTCTCATAGTTGAGGTATACCTATGATGAAAATTACAGGCCTCTCTCATCTTTTTAAGTGGGAGAACTTGCACAATCGGTGACTGACCAAATACTTTTTTGCCCCACTGTATATCTATTTTTTTATTTTAT
Source organism: Onychostoma macrolepis (assembly GCF_012432095.1). Lineage (NCBI taxonomy): Eukaryota > Metazoa > Chordata > Actinopteri > Cypriniformes > Cyprinidae > Onychostoma > Onychostoma macrolepis. The sequence goes on from NC_081165.1 coordinate 6,846,612, forward strand.
TTGTTTATTTATTTTTTAAATGTATTTGATAATTTATTTATTTAATTATGTTTTAATGTGCAGATGTGTATATGTCTTGGCTAGTTTATTCGGAGAGAATATTAGACGCGTTGGTGAAATTATTACTGACATTAAAACACGTTATTAACCTCAACACCCAAAAATGTTTCACAGGATTATGAATGTAGCCTACCTGAAAGTGACGGACGGGCTTTATTTTCATCTTTCTTTCTTTTTTTCTTCTTTTCTTGGTGCCGGATTGCTGATGTCTTTTCACGGGCGTAGTTGTCCATCAATTATGATCATTTGCATTCATTCAGCCGCAAACATGAGGTGCGAGTGGGCGTGGGTGCGAATGCGGGAATAGCGCATCAGGTTTTTTTTTTTTTTGGAGTAACTGGGATGGTGCCCCCCTTGGAGTAGGTGCCCTCTGCGTATAGGGAGCTCCACCCCAAAATGAAAATTTTGTCATTAATCACTTACCCCCATGTCGTTCCAAACCCGTAAAAGCTTCGTTCGTTTTCGGAACACAATTTAAGATATGATGAAAACCGGGAGGCTTGTGACGGTCCCATTGACCGTGCATATCGCAAAAGCACGGTCTCCACGATGTTTTAACCTCGATCAACGAACAGAAAGCACTCGAAGATCTGCCAGATCTAAGTGCTCTGGACGGATTATGACAACGTAAAGGATCAGATAAATAAGTTGGAGCAAGGCCACGTAATGCTTTAAAAGCAAAAACTAAAATTTTAAATTCTATTCTCTGTTTGACTGGTAGCCAGTGCAGAGAAGTTAAAATTGGAGAAATGCGATCGAATTCGTGACTACCAGTCAGCAGCCTGGCTGCAGCATTTTGATCTATTTGAAGGCGTCCAATCGATGATTGCTTAGCTCCATAATAGAGTGAATTGCAGTAGTCAAGGCATGAAGTAATAAATGCATGGATGACTATTTCAAAGTTCTTTAGAGAAAGAAAAGGTTTAACTTTTGAGAGACGTCGTAAATGATAAAAACATGACTTAACAACAGAATTAATCTGTTTTATCGAACTTGAGACCTGAATCAAACAACACACCTACATTTTTCACATATGGGGAGACATAAGAACTTAATTCACCAAGGTCAAGGTCACCTAAGTCATAAAAATCACTAGGACCAAACAGTACTATTTCGGTTTTATTCTCATTTAAGGCCAGAAAATTTTGTGTAAACCATAATTTCACTTCCTGTAAACAGGCCAGCAGGACCTCTATGGAGCTTGAATCATTATGTTTAAAGGGCAGGTACAATCAGCGTATAAGTGAAAAGATACTCCATATTTTAAAAAGATGGAGTCCAATGGCAGCAGGTATAAAGAGAACAATGTTGGAGCAAGAATAGATCCTCATGAACACCACAGGAGAGATGTGCTGCTGAGGAAGTGTGTTTTCCAATGCATACAGAAAACGTCATGTTATTTAAAAAGGACTGAAACCATTTTAGAACGGTGCCCTGAATGCCTACAAGATTTTCCAGTCTGGAAATAAGAATTGTATGATTAACCATATCGAAAGCTGAGCTGAGATCTAAAAGGACCAGAGCAACAGCACTCCCATTTTCTGTAGCCAGCACAGGGGCGTGTCTAGAGGGGGGGCACGGGGTGGCACCGGCCCCTCAAAATATGCTTGGCCCCCTTGTACCCCCCCAACAGCGCAGACTGATCAGAGTATAACATCTATGGTGCGGGAGCAGTTCGGGTGCATTTACAATCTCACGAGCTGCCGCTGATATAGTATGGTCATACGCTAATTCGGCAGCATAGTGCCGCTTGAAATAGAGCACACCTACTCACTGTCTGGTTCGCTGCCAATTATTTCCCGTATACGATGCCATTGGATTAGAGTGCTGTCAATTTCACAATGCTCAGCACCGTTGGATGCTGTCAATTGCACAGCTCAAACAGGAGAAGTGTGATTTTGCAGGCTGCAGACTACGTCTCTGTTCATTGTAAGTATTAAATTATAATTATAGGCCTATATATAAGCTCCTTAGAATTTGTACTTATTTGTGTTGCTGTGATGCACCTACCCTGCTTAAAATAGAAATCGTTATGTTATGTTTCTTCCTGTTGTTTCAAAGATTAATGGCAAAATCACTTTCCCAAATAGTCTGCAGTAACGTGGTAAACGCTAAAATGTGGGGTTTTAATGATGTTACCGTTCTGACACTTGGAATTTTAAGATGTAGAATAGTAACTTTTAATAGAGCAGATTCGGTACTGTGAAGTTTTCTGAATCCTGACTGAAAAGTCTCATATAGTGAATTAAATTCCAGAAAAGAATGTAGTTGAGTAAATACAACCTTTTCCAAAAAATTTTAAATGAAAGGGAGATTAGAAATTGGTCTGAAATTACCTAAATCAGACACATCAAGATTTTGTTTCTTCAAAAGAGGAGTGACTGAATGAATGTTTGAGGCAGTCAGGGACCGTACCAGTACTCAAACACGTTAATAAAAAACAGGAGATCACGGTATTAACAATTTGCTTAAAAAAGTGTGATGGAATACTATCATAAGGACAAATAGTAGGTTTCAGATCATCAATAATATCTTTGCAGGTCTGAATGGTAATTAAATCAAACATGCTCCAAATAGAAGAGCACTTAGTTATTTCAAGAAGAGCATGAGAAGTCACAAGTGATTGTGGTCTTGACCTTGTTGTCTTCTCAAAAAAACAACAGAAAGTTTTCACATAGGAGATCAGACACATCAGGGAAAACATCAACAGCAGGATTTAAAACAGTGTCTATAGTTGAAAATAAAACTCTTGGTCTATGGTGTTTTTTGGGACAATTTCAGAAAGAAATTTAAATTTAGCAGTCTTAACTGCTTTCTGGAAAACAGAGAGAGACTCCCTTAAAATGTCATAGGACACCTGCAACCTGTCCTTATGCCGTTTGCGTTCTGCTCGTCTACAATTTCGTCGAAGTGAACGAACAGAGTCATTAAACCAAGGAGCAGATTTTTTTAGGAGAACGCTTCATCTTTAAGGGAGCAATGTTGTTAACGATGCTCAGGCAGGTGTTACTAAAAAACTTAAAATATGCATCAGCGTCAGAGCTTTCTGAGAACCGGTTTGTGATTGACAATTCATGCCTTGTAAGCAGTAGCAAAGTCCTCGCGGGCTGTAGCAGAAAAGTAGCGAACCCAGCGGGCCTGAGCAGATGTAGTACTTGGTCGACGAGGAAGGGCAGTAGTAAAAGTCACAGAATTGTGATAAGAGAAACCAATGTTTCCAATCTCCATGTCCATAATGGAAAAACCATGGGAAAATACTAGGTCCAAGATATGACCATGAATGTACGTAGAACTATGCACCCATTGAGAAAAACTAAAGGAATCCATAAGATTACAAAAATCCTTAAATAGCGGCTTACCAGGACAACAGATGTGGATATTAAAATCACAAAGCAATAAAATTTGATCATACATAGTTACTACATTCCCCAAAAAGCCTGTGAATTCACTCACAAAAGCATTATTAAACTGTGGGAGTCGGTAATCAACAGCACACAATACTGGATTAGCCATGTCAAATAGAGACAATTGAACCTCAAAACTCTAATAAACATCAGTCGAAATAATGCGACCGCAGAAAGAGTTTTAAAAACAACGGCCAGACCTCCACCACGACCAGAGGATCGAGAAGAGTTAATAAATAAGCAGTTTTGAGGAACTAGTTCAGAAAAAGGACTCAAGTCCCCCTCTTTAGTCCATGTTTCCGTCATAAAAAGAAAATCCAGTTTCCGAAAAATAAAAAAAGTCATGTAAAATGAAAGTCTTATCTACCAAATACGGCACGTTGAGTAATGCCATCCGAAGCGGCGGTGGATCACTCTCTGTTGAAGGTCCCCTGTTTAGCGAGTGAAGAAACTGAGGGTGCACTCCAATCCGGCGAATCCTTGGAAGCAGACTCACCATATGCACATCATGTCAGGGTTCTGGACTCTTTGTTGTTTGTTTTTCCCCTGTCCTTCCTGAGTTTCCTTATTTGGTTATTTTCCTGTTCTTGTTAAGTTAATTTGATTATTCCTTGATTACTCCTCACCTGATTCTGTTCTCCCTGATTATGTTCAGTGTGTTTATAAGTCCTGAGTTCTCCCTTAGTCTTTGTCCGTTCACTCGTCTTTTATGTTGTGTATGCTGTCTCCTGGATTTCATTTATTAAAACGAATATTATTTACCTACCTCAAGTCTCCTGCATCCTTCCCAAGCCAGGTACAATAGACCGAATCTAACGGCGGCGAAAAGGTACACCCCACACATGTCGAGCAGAACAGCAAACAAAGATATCCATTCCAGCTTTCAGTCTGACAGCAGTACCTCCGGGTTTGCCACCTCTTTTGTGGCGTTTCTTGCGAATAGTGGCAGTAGGCCGCCGACACAGGTGTTCCAGGATATTCATCCAGAATGATGAGTAGTGCGAATGAAAACCACTCCTTATATCATAGCCGATATTAGTAACTAAAGTCCCAATATCTAGCAACGTTTGTCGATCGTAGATGACAATAACGACGAGGTAATATCCACGTTGATAATGAAAAAGATGCATTAGGATCAGCATTCATAGACATTCTGAACTCTACTGAGGTTAGACAACATGTCTCAGGACCTACTCATTGTCGAAATCATACCCTAGATTTAATATTGTCACATGGAATTGATGTTAATGGTATTGAAATTCTGCAGCAAAGTGATGATATCTCAGATCATTATCTAGTGTTGTGTAAACTCCATATAGCTAAAACTGTAAATTCTACTCCTTGTTACAAGTATGGTAGAACCATCACTTCTACCAGAAAAAAGACTCTGTCACGGTGCACACAGCGGGGAGGAACGAGGACCACGGAGACGAGGATAAACTCAAATAAACAGTCTTTAATAAAATCCAACAGGGCAAGACAAGAGAGGGCTGAGACATACAGGAACACAAGGAATGTAACGAGTAGACCAGACGAAAACTAGCTGAACAGACAGGAACTTAAATATAAGGGATAATTAATCACACACAGCTGAACGGAATCATAATCAAATTAAACAAGAACAGGAAAATGACCAAATAAGGAAACAGGAACTAAGACTGGGGTAAAACAAAACCAACACAGACCATAAACGTGACAGACTGCTTTGTAAATAATCTTCCTCAGCATATCCAACAGCACAGAAAAACTTGATGATGTAACAGAAACTATGGACTCTCTCTTTTCTAGCACTTTAGATACGGTTGCTCCTTTACGCTTAAGGAAGATTAAGGAAAAGTTTCCAACACCGTGTTATAATGAGCACACTCACGCTCTAAAGAGAGCAGCCCGGAAAATGGAGCACAGCTGGAGGAAAACAAAACTAGAGGTATTTCATATTGCTTGGAGGGAAAGTACCCTATCCTACAGAAAAACCATTAAAAACTGCTAGATCTGATTACTTTTCGTCTCTTTTACAAGAAAACAAACATAACCCCAGTTATTTATTCAATACAGTGGCTAAATTAACAAAAAATAAATAATCAGCAGATGTTGACATTTCCCAACAAGTACAGCAGTAATGACTTTGTGAACTATTTTACTTCCAAGATCGATACTATTAGAATAAAATTGTAACCATGCAGCCGTCAGCGACAGTATCGTATCAGATATTGCACTATAGATCCCCTGAGGAACAATTCCACTCATTCTCTACTGTAGGAGAGGAAGAATTGTATAAACTTGTTAAATCATCTAAACCAACAACATGTATGTTAGACCCTATTCCATCTAAACTGCTAAAAGATGTGCTTCCAGAAGTCATAGATCCTCTTTTATTAATTCGTCATTGTCATTAGGATATGTCCCCAAAACTTTCAAACTGGCTGTTATGGGGTAGTTGTGGCCTAATGGTTAGGGAGTCGGGCTTGTAACCTGAAGGTTGCTGGTTATATTCGCGCGCCTGCAGGAATTGAAGGTGGGGATTGTGAATGAACAGCACTTTCTCCACCTTCAATATCATGACACACACGGCCAAATCCTCACATTTCCACAACAAGATCAACAGCGCTCCAGACATGCGTAATCTCTTCAGAACATTTAATTCTCTCCTCTGTCCCCCTCCACCACCTCCCACCACTTCTATTACAGCTAATGACTTTGCAACTTTTTTCACAGACAAAACTAGATCGATCAGTGATCAGTTCTCACCTCCACGCACACAGGACCCCCAACCAACCACATCCACTGCTAAAACTCCCATCTTCCCTTTCTGTCCCCTGACGGAGTCTGAAGTATCCAAACTTCTCCTCTCCAACCATCCTACAACATGTCCTCTTGACCCAATCCCCTCACACCTTCTGCAAGCAATCTCTCCCACACTCTTACCGGCACTCACACACATCATCAACACATTCCTCCTCACAGGCATCTTCCCCACTGCGTTCAAGCAGGCTCGGGTAACCCCACTGCTCAAAAAACCTACATTAAACACTTCTCTTATAGAAAACTACAGACCTGTCTCTCTCCTTCCATTCATAGCAAAAACACTTGAACGAGTTGTCTTCAACCAGGTCTCATTGTTTCTTTCACAGAACAACAAACTGGATGCTAAACAGTCAGGTTTCAGGAGTGGCCATTCAACTGAGACTGCGCTTCTCTCGGTCACTGAAGCCCTGCGAATTGCAAAAGCCCATTCCAAATCATCAGTCCTCATTCTGCTGGATCTATCTGCCACGTTTGACACTGTCAATCATCAGATACTCCTGTCCACCCTCTCTTCACTAGGCATCGCTGGAATTCCACTTCGCTGGTTTGAATCCTATCTCACTGGTAGGTCGTTCAGGGTGGCCTGGGGAGGGGAGGTATCCAAAACACATACACTGGTCACTGGGATTCCTCAGGGATCGGTTCTTGGACCCCTCCTCTTCTCCACATACACTACATCACTGGGTCCCATCATACAGGCACATGGATTCTCCTACCACTGCTATGCTGATGACACACAGCTCTATCTCTCTTTTCAACCAGATGATCCAACGGTAGCTGCAAGGATCTCAGGTTGCCTGGCGGACATCTCGGCATGGATGAAAGAACATCACCTTCAGCTCAACCTGGCAAAGACTGAGCTTCTTATCTTTCCCGCCGCTCCGACTCTACAACATGACTTCACGATCCAGTTAGGTTCATCAACAATTACCCCATCAACTTCGGTCAGAAATCTTGGTGTAATCTTTGATGACCAGCTGACCTTCAAAGACCACATTGCAAAGACTGCTCGATCTTGCAGGTTTGCACTACACAACATCAGAAAGATCAGGCCCTTTCTGACGGAGCATGCTGCACAACTTCTTGTCCAGGCCCTTGTCATTTCTAGGCTGGACTACTGCAATGCTCTTCTGGCTGGACTTCCATCAAACACAGTCAAACCTCTACAAATGATTCAGAATGCGGCTGCACGACTGGTCTTCAACGAACCCAAAAGAGCCCATGTTACACCTCTCATTGCATTGGCTACCAGTCGCAGCTCGCATCAAGTTCAAGACACGGACGCTTGCTTATAGAACAACCACAGGCTCAGCACCCACCTACCTGCACTCACTATTAAGAATCTACATCCCCTCCAGAAGTCTGAGATCTGCTAGTGAGCGACACCTCGTGGTACCATCACAAAGAGGCTCAAAATCACTCTCCAGAACATTCTCGTTCACCATTCCTGGCTGGTGGAATGATCTTCCCACCCCTATCCAGAGTACTGGATCCCTGTCAATCTTCAAGCAACAGCTGAAAACTCATCTCTTTCGACACTACTTGACTTCATCCTACACAAAAAAAAAAAAAAAACTCTTTCTCTTTATTTATTCCTTCCCTTGCTAGCTTGCACTTATTTAAACAATGCCTGAGACTTGGTGTTACAAGCACTTCGTTTGTCGGATTGCCTCTTCAGGATGAATCGCTTTATGTATTCCCCAATTGTAAGTCGCTTTGGATAAAAGCGTCTGCAAAATGACTAAATGTAAATGTAAATGTAGTAGTGTATTAGTAGACTGGTAGGGTTAGGGTTAGAATAAGTTGACATGTACTTGCACAGTTACTTACAGTCAATAGAGTGTCTGTTGGGAGACCATCACAATAAAGAGTTAGCAAATATGAAGCAGACAGTCTACTAATATTCTAATGAGAGTTAGTTGACATGTAGTTGCAACATTACTTACTGTCAACAGAATGTTCAAAAGGGACCATCAAAATAAAGTGTTACCGAAAACTTTGTTAGTTATTGTTAACTTCCATTAGTGGAAGTGCATTAGCATGGTTCAAATCGTACTTATCTGACCGCCATCAATTTGTAGCAGTGAATGAAGAAGAGGTATCATATCAATCACAAGTGCAGTAAGGAGTACCTCAAGGCTCAGTACTAGGGCCATTACTTTTCATGCTTTACATGTTACCCTTAGGAAATATCATCAGGAAACACGGTGTTAGCTTTCACTGTTATGTGGATGATACTCAGCTCTATATTTCTTTGTGGCCTGGAGAAACACACCAAATTGACAAACTAACGGAATGCATAGTTGATATAAAAAACTGGATGACGAGTAATTTCTTACTGCTAAATTCTGTTTAGGTGTTAATTATCGGACCTAAGACCCCCACATATAATAACTTAGAACAATGTCTAACACTTGATGGCTGCTCTGTAAATTCTTCATCATCAGTTAGGAACCTAGGTGTGCTATTTGATAGCAATCTTTCCTTTGACAGCCACGTTTCTAGCATTTGTAAAACTGCATTTTTTCATCTTAAAAATATATCTAAATTGAGACCTATGCTCTCAAAGTCAAATGCAGAAATGTTAATTGTTGCGTTTCTATACTGGTATAAAGGTCTAAAACTCATAATTTACATCATCATCCAAAAGTATCTCACAATCAACGAATGCATAATTACCTCTTGTCTCGATAGATGTTGTTAGAAGTTTTAGGTACTTTCCCCCGGTGACCGTCCTGGCTCAGTCAAGTCCGGACCACTTGGAGCTCGATGAGGTTGTGTTCAGGTTCAGATACCTAGTTACTATTAATTAATCACTTAGAGACTTGTTTTAAAAAGTTAACGAATCACCAAAACACTGGTTTCGTTTTATTAAAAAACAATAACTCATAAGCAAATAACAAAAAAAAACAGCGAGTAGTCTTCACCACGAAATGTCGGCCTCGACAAATAGTCTAACAAGCATTTATATAGTCTTTGCATATCATTTGCATTAATCTCATTAAAACCTCCCATAACTCTTCCATCTTCTGCCAATGCTTGTGACTGCCTCCTCCCTTTAAGACCGGAAGCATGACCTTTGTCACAGAGGCTGCACAAGTCAGTGTCAAAAGTTCAAAAGGAACAATTATAACACCTCTAGATAGCAAGCGTGTCTGCTTCTATTTTAAACTATAGGAAAAATTGTAACACCTTTCAAAACATAAGCGATACATAAGCACATATGCCTAAACCACAATATAACACCTCTAGCAGGTGTCAAGGGCATTTTATGCCACGGCTAACTAGAAGTTCCATTTTGCACTTGAGTTGCAAAATGCATCCCCTTGTTTTTAACCATTTCGTTACAAAATAAGCAAAGCAACTATATAGCAGTTAGATCCACAAAGCTATTATTATCATCTGTGATCTCAACATAGGATACACTTTTACACAGCTTTCAACACTTATACTTTTATAACAGGAGTCTGGAGTTTCACTGTTCCTAAATCATTTGTCAATCTTTGTAATTCAGCTGAAAAATCACACAATTCAATCATCTCTCTTATTAATTTCATTATTCTCTTATTTGTTGATTCTTGCTTCCTCATCAACCTCAGAATTGCCTTCATCTTGAAGATGATATTTTATCCTCCCGCTCTCTCTTGAGTCCGTCTGTGACGTTCCTTCTCCTGTTTCTTGACCTCCCTACTCCAGTTTCGTTGTATCCCTTGAACTAAAAAATCGTCAAAATCAATTTCTATTTTGTCTGACCTTTTCTTATTCTTTGCAAATTGCAAATCGGATAGGTTGGGACCTAATGTGACGGGAGGAGCCAACGACAGACACAGTGGGTGTGGCGTCAGGCCTCGGAGAGGCTTTTATTAAACAAAATTACTAAAATAAAGTGTCCAGGGGAAGAAGTGTCCAAACAAAACGGGGGGATCTGGTGTCCTCGTTGTGCTGCGGGGCTCGTGAAGGAGGGCAGTGTTCAAAGGGGAAGGGTCCAGGGAAGGGGCAGAGTCCGGTGGCCGCACGCGCTCCCGCTCTGGTCCGGTTTACGAGGGGCGGCGGCTTCTTCTGAGCGGCGGCTCTTCCTCTTCTTCCTCGGCCTTTGGCGGGACTTGATCGGCCCGGCATCCTGGCCCGACGGCCGTAATACGGGTGCGGCGTTCTCCCGGACCGCGGGGTCTGCAGCTCACATCTCCGGTGGCACGATATCCCTCTACGCACCCCTCCTGGACCCACGAGGACACCAGCGTGCATGCACGGGGGAAGAGACCGGTCTCCCGAGGAGAGGCGCGCTGGGCATTTAACAGCGGCGGTGATGAGGCTTCATTCAGTCCAGCTGTGCCTCATCACACGCCGCCAGCCCACGTTGATCCCACGCCCCTCCTCTCATCCACCCACTCCAGTCGGGAGCCTTGTGAAGGGCGGCGAATAAGGGACGGGGTGGTGATGATGAGGGGGAGGGCCACCGGTCCGTCACACTAATCTATCATAATTCATGCATTTATTACCTCAAGGTTTGATTATTGTAATGCTTTATTGAGTGGTTGTCCTGCATGCTTAATAAACAAACTACAGATGGTCCAAAATGCAGCAGCTAGAATTCTTACTAGAACCAGGAAGTATGACCACATTAGCCCGGTTCTGTCAGCACTGCACTGGCTCCCTATTAAACATCGTATAGATTTTAAAATCTTGTTAATTACTTATAAAACCCTGAATGGTTTAGCTCCTCAGTACTTGAGCGAGCTCTTATCGCATTATAGTCCTCCAGGTCAACTGCGTTCTCAAAACTCTAGCCATTTCATAATACCTAGGATATCAAAATCAACTGCGGGCGGCAGATCCTTTTCCGATTTAGTGCCTAAACTCTGGAACAATCTACCTAACACTGTTCGGGAGGCAGACACACTCTGTCAGTTTAAATCTAGATTAAGGACCCATCTCTTTAACCTGGCGTACACATAACACACTAATACGCTTCTAATATTCAAATCCGTTAAAGGATTGTTAGGCTGCATTAATTAGGTCAACCAGAACACGGAATACTTCCCATAACAGACGATGTACTTGTTACATCGTAAGAAGAATGGCATCTACGCTAATATTAGTCTGTGTCTTTCTTATTCCGAGGTCACCGTAGCCATCCGATCCAGTTCGTATCCAGATCAGATGGTTACTGCAGTCACCCAGATCCAGTCCGTATCCAGATCAGATGGTGGATCAGCACCTAGAGATGACCTCTACAGCCCTGAACGTCAGCGGAGATCAGGACACCTAGATGAGCCCCATAGACAGATCCCCAGTGAAGACCTTGTCACCTAGACGGCCATCGGGACTAGACCACAGGAACCAGATGAGTCCTTTACACAATCTGACTTTGCTGCAGTTGGAATTGAACTGCTGGTTTGTCTGGTCAGAGGAGAACTGGCCCCCCGAATGAGCCTGGTTTCTCCCAAGGTTTTTTTTCTCCATTCTGTCACCGATGGAGTTTTGGTTCCTTGCCGCTGTCGCCTCTGGCTTGCTTAGTTGAGGACACTTAATTTCCAGCGATATCGTCGACTTGATTGCACAGATACTGTTTAAACTGAACTGAGCTGGACGATGACATCCTTGAATTAAATAGTGAAATGCCTTTAACTGAAAATTGAGTGTTTAATCTTGTCATTTTACATTATTGACACACTATTTTCCTATTTTGATATTGGAAAGTTGCTTTGACACAATCTGTATTGTTAAAAGCGCTATATAAATAAAAGTGACTTGACTTGACTTGACTAGTGTGTTTTGGGACATATTCCATTAGGTTTTATTGGTTTTAACGAGCCGGCAATAGAAGGTGACCAATTACCAGTAGAGACCAACAGGGTCCATTATAGGCCCATTATAGTTCCGAACTCCGTTTGAAGGAACAAATGGCGCTTTTCCACTGCATGGTACGACTCGGCTCGGCTCGGCACGGCACGGCTCGGCACGGCTCAGTTTGGCTCGGTTTGCGTTTCCACTGCAGTTTAGTACCGCTTTAGAGTGGGCGGGATTATTCACGTGTCGTTATAGTTGCGCCGCCTCTACTGCCGTGACATCATCGTAATCGTGCCAAAAACAAACACACAACAATGGAGCATATCGACGGAATGGTGTTCTTCATTCTCGGCATGTGGATGTTTTTAACAGCAAGACGTCGCCCATCAAGCTCTCGCTGGATCCGCTCCTCGGCTATCAATGAGAGGAACGTCTGTACTTCCTCAGCAGACCACGAAACAGCCATTTTTTGGTTGATACAAACAAAAGTTGCGACCGATCCTTTGCTGGCTGTGCTGATTTAAATCTAGTGGATCTGTTGTGTCTCGTGTCGCAAGTTCAGTGACGCAGTAATGACGATTTTCTCCGGCCAATCAGTGATCAGCAGAGTTTACACGTCACGTTTTGGTAACGGTACGGTTCGCTTGGAACCTTGGCCGAGGTGGTACTAAAAAAATTACCAGGTACCAGGTACCGTACCCAGTGGAAAACCCCCCAAAAGTGAGCCGTACTGAACCGTACCGTGCCGTACCATGCAGTGGAAAAGCGCCATAATTAGCTCCTACTTCAGAGTAGGGTCTAAAACAGTTCCATAGGAACTATCGTGACGTAAGTGTACGCTGATTGGCTAAACACGTACGAAAACGCTCTCACCCGCCATGATTTAAAACGCAGTGTAAACACATACTGTGTAAACATCGCAACAACTTATATTTCGCAAGAATGGAGAACAGCGATAGATGGACGGACGCTGAAGTGCAGGCACTTTTGAACATTTTGAACTCCTTTCCGATCTTTCAATCGCTTGACGTATAAGTTACGTCGACATTCCATGTCCATTATTGTGAACCCCGCAAGACACAACAAAAACACAGCTCCGATCACTGCGTCCTCCATCCTCCTGTTGTTAACGTTGTTCTTCTTTGTTTTCGTTGTTGAACGCCGCGCACAAATGACATCGCTGTCGACCGGCTTACGTCACTTCTTAGTATCCACTGTCGGTGCGAATGCAACCCTTTAAATGGTACTGGGAAATAGTTCGCGCAAAATCGTCCCAGTACTTTAGTACTGTACTTTTAGTTCTGGAACTAAAGCGGTGCGAAAGGAGCTTATGTTTCCATTAAAACCAATACAAGTCCCATTATAACCAGTAAAACCATTACAAATTGTGTGATGGTGTCTATTGTTTTTTTTTTTTCAACATTACATGTTATTGCAAATACCTGCAAAGGGAGCCAAAGGCCTGGTAATTGCTGCTGTTACACATACGATCATATTCTTGTTTAATAGGCTATTGACCAAACACTTAATTCAAATATCCACTTAATCTCTAAAATTTAGCCACCTTTTTGCTATAGATGACACAGCCTCTATAATTTCTTCAACAAAAAACATGTGGACATCACAACCCTTACAAAAATTAACCATGGTTTTCGTAGTAAAACGTCTTAGGTTACGTATGTAACCCCAGTTCCTCGAGGGAACGAGACGCTCCATCTGAGAACGCTAGGGGAACGCCTCCAGCGTGACTGCGCTCTGATACAAGTGTAATCTGTCCAAAGGATGGGCGAGACGTCATGGGCGGGTGACGTAATGGCCAGGAAGCATAAAAGCACGTGCGATGGAACCGGCGTCAGCTTCTACGAATGAAGCAAGCTCTGGCAGGGATGCCGGAAGTGTGGCATTGAGACACAGCGTCTCGTTCCCTCAAGGGTCTAGGGTTACATACGTAACCTAAGACGTTCCTCTTCAGGAACTCGAGCTGCGTCCGAGAACGCTAGGTGAACGAGATGCCTACACTGCCAGACTGACACATCCCTGCCTAGTGTGGATGGAGCACAGCTAGGGCGAGAGAAAAAAGGTCACAAGTGGCTAAAGTGGGCGGGGCCTGCATCCCGAAGGCCAACTTCTGAGAAGTGAGTCTTGATCCCCAGGAAAAGGGAGAGCAGAGGACTCGAGGCTATGGAATAGCATCCTGATCCACCACATAGCATAAGCTCTCTGGCCGGAGGCCTCAGCCTCTGGAGGAACATGTAACTAGGGGGTGTCTACCCACTGATTGCCCACCAAGAGGGGTGTGGTAGGCCGAATTGTCACAACGTAAACCTTCCAGGTGGAGCGGGTTAACCCTGCGGAGGAACAGGCCTGCACAAACTCCAGAACTGTACCAATCGGGCAGTTGACTGGGTCGAGCTGGCAACCGCCGCACCATGAAGTGACACCTTCACTTCAGGGCGTACAATTTCCTCATGCTGTGGAGGAAAAATTTCCTCATGCTGTGTCTACCCACTGATTGCCCACCAAAAGAGGTGTGGTAGGCCGAATTGCCGCCACGTAAACCTTCAAGGTGGAGTGGGTCAACCCTGCGGAGAGTCGGGCCTGCAGGAACTCCAGAACTGTAATCGGGCAGTTGACTGGGTCGAGCTGGCGGTCTCCGCACCATGAAGTGAAAAGTTTCACTTCAAGGCGTACAGTTTCCTCGTTGTGGGAGCTCTGGATTGGAGGATGGTCTCAACAACCTCGGTTGAGAGACCGGAAGCTATGAGTTGCGCCCCCTCAGGGGCCACCCCCACAACTTCCACATCTCCGGGCAGGGGTGATAGACCCCCGCTTGTGAGAGGAGATCCCTCCTGACGGGAATCTCCCACGGAGAGCCGTCGAGGAGAGAAATCAGGTCCGAGAACCATACTCGGCCCGACCAGAACGGTGCTACCAGAAGTAGACTGACCTTGTCCCGACGCATTCTCGCCAGAACTCCTGGGAGCAGAGCGATCTGAGAAAAGTGTACAGACAAAGCCTCGGCCACGTCTGTACCATGGCATCCAGCCCCAGTGGAGCTGGATGAGTTAGAGAGTACCAGAGGGGACATTGCGCTGTCTCCTGAGTAGCGAAGAGGTCCACCTGTGCCTGGCCAAACACTCTCCAGATCTGCTTCACCACCTCGGTGTGAAGCATCCATTCCCCAGGCCTCGGCCCCTGCCTCGACAGGATGTCTGCTCCCACACTGAGATGCCCAGGGATGTGACCACAGACCTCCTTGGTGGTAGATGTAAGAGACCACCGCTGTGTTATCGGTGCGCACCAACACATGGTGATCTCTTAGGTCTGGGAGAAAATGTTTCATAGCCTGAAAGACAGTCAGCATCTCCAGCCAATTGATGTGCCATGTGAAATGGCGACCACTCCACAGACCACGGGCAGGGTGGCCATCTTCATGACCGCTCCCCAACCGGTGAGGGACCTTGATCATGCAAATTGGGTTTCCCCTTGGGGAGAACCCCTTGGTCTTGAGCCATCACTGTAGGGGTCTCATGTACAGCAGGCCAATAGTTATCACGTTGGACGCAGCTGCCATCAGACTCAGCAGTCTCTGAAACTGCTTGACAGTGAGTGACTGGCCTTCTTTCACTCTCCTGACTACCGTGAGGATCGACTCGATCCGAGCAGGGGACATATACGTGCCTGCATCGTGGTCGAATCCCACACCACACCAAGGTAAGTGGTTCTCTGTAATGGAGAAAGCACACTCTTCTTGGCGTTCAGTCTTAACCCCAACACTTTCATGTGAGCGAGAACAACATCTCGATGTTGAGCCGCCATCTGCTCTGATTGAGCGAGAATCAACCAATCGTTGATGTAATTGAGTATGCGGACGCCTTGTAGCCGCAATGGAGCTAACGCGGCATCCACACACTTTGTAAAAGTGCGGGGTGAGAGTGCTAGGCTGAAGACTTCAGAAGGGGGCAAGGCCAAAATAACAAACAAAAGTTGAATCTGACTTGAGTTAAAATCTTACTAAGTCTCACAAAGAAAAGAAAATCAATTACAGAATGTACACTTACTCCCTGCCTAGCCACAAACCAGGAGAAACGGGGTTACAAAATAAAAGGCACCCACCTCCCTACAGTTCCAATAAAAGGAATGGTAATCAAAACCGAACAAACAATCACATGAAAAACAGCTTAATTAGAGAAAACAAGGAACTAAGGTACTTCGTCACAACAAAGCAACAGAACTCTTAACTTAAGGGCTTAACAGGACTAGAGCATTGAACAGAAAACAAACAACTATAACAACTGCATTTTTAAGCCAAAGGGTAAAGACTTTAACACTCATACATTTTCCCATAAGATGGGCCACAGCTTCAACAACTGGACTGGGCGGCCACAGACCATGCTTTTATGCTGCTTCCCTCCTGGGTCGTAAGCAGGTTCAGCTGGGAGAGCAATCAGGCTACCTGCCAGAGTGGAGAGTGGGAGGAGCCAGGGAAGAGCAGAAACATACACAACTACAGAAGAAAACAGTACCATGAAGTAGTTACAAAAAGAAAATATACGTCTTAAGACGTAACACCCCCACCCATAAGTTACAAACAGTACCCCACAAGAAATGTTTGTAAAATCATGAATTAGGTTCACAATAACATTTGTATACCTACTATTCACATCCTACTTATCTATACTATACACTCCAGAAAGTGCATCGGCTACAACATTTTCCACACCTTTCCGATGTTGAATGTCAAGATTGTACTCTTGAATGATTAGAGACCAACGCATTCAGACGTTGATTTGAGTTACACATTCTTCCAAGGAAAACTAGGGGGTTGTGATCAGTGTAAACCACCACCGGATTGCAACTACCTCCCAAGTAAATTTTGAAATGTTGCAATGCTAAGAGTAAGGCTAAAGCCTCTTTTTCAGTTATACTGTACCTCTGTTGACATTTGGTAAACTTCTTTGAGAAGTAACTCACAGGATGCTCTATGCCAGCAGAGTCTTCTTGCAGTAGAACAGCACCTGCCCCTGCCGAACTTGCATCCACCTGCAACTTGAAGGCCAGAGCAAAATTTGGAGCAGCAAGGACGGGGGAATGGCACAACAGATCTTTTGCAGCATAGTTGCAATCATAACTCCAGCCAAATGTTCTGGAGGTGCTGAGGAGATCTGTCAACGGGGCCACCACTGAAGCAAAGTTTTTACAGAAACTTCCGTAGTATCCAGTCATACCCAAAAATCTCCTCAGTTCTCTTTTATTAGTAGGGGAGGGAAAATTCAGAATGGCAGCAACTTTTTCTTCAACCGGCCTCACTGTCCCTTGGCCTAACTTCTTACTAAGATTGGTAACTACAACCTTCGCAAACTCACATTTCACCAAGTTTAACGTCAATGATGCCTCAGATAACCTACTAAAAACTTGGTTAAGACCATTCAGATGGTCTTCCCAATTAGCTGAATAGATCACCACATCATCCAGGTAAGCCTCACAGTTAGCCACCCCTGACAATACTTGCCGCATTAGGCATTGGAAGGTCGCAGGTGCATTTCGCATCCCGAATGCCATAACAGAATATTGTAGAAAGTTGTCAGGGGTAACGAAAGCAGAGATCTCTGAGGCTCGAGGTGTGAGGGGCACCTGCCAGTATCCTTTTAGAAGATCCAACTTGGTGACGTAACGGGCAGAACCAACTCTGTCAACACAGTCCTCTATCCGAGAAAGAGGAAAAGAGTCGGGCTTGGTTATGTTGTTAACTCTGCGGTAGTCAGTGCAAAAACGATATGATGAGTCAGATTTAGGAACAAGCAGGCATGGTGAACTCCAGGGGCTCTGGCTGGGTGTAGCAAAACCATGTTGCAACAAATATTCAACCTCTGACTTCATTACTTCTCGTTTATGCGGATTGACACGGTAAGGATGCTGTTTAATAGGTACAGAGTCACCTACATCAATGTCATGTGTGAGAATGGTAGTTTGGCGAGGAACATCAGAGAACAAGGTGGGATACTCACTTATTAACTCAACTATATTTCTACGTTGGTTCTTAGGCAAGTGAGCAAGATACGAGTCCAAGTTACTCAGTACTGCAGAATTGTTTAGACGCGTACAGGACATTCGGTCTTCATTTTTGACCAGATCATCTTCCAAAGGACAATAAGCAGTAAGCAGTACTGTAGTAGTAACTGCAGACACAACATCAGAGACAGGGGTTTCATTTGCGGCCTTGTTGATATAACCCTTCAACATATTCACATGACACACTCGACTTTTCCTCCTTCGATCTGGAGTTGAAATTACATAATCAGTGTCAGTAAGCCTTTTCTCAACAGCATAAGGACCAGTGAATTTAGCCTGCAATGCTGACTCTGGCACAGGAAGCAAGACTAAAACCAAATCTCCAGGTTGGAAGCTGCATTTTACACATGTCTTGTCGTAACGCAATTTTATCTTGGATTGCGTAGTTACTAGATGAGATTTTGCTACATCACAAGCCTTATGGAGACATTCACGGAAAGCACATACATAGTCCAAGATGTTACTAGACACTGGATCTTTTGACAATAACTGCTCACTTAGCAGTTTCAAAGGCCCATGGATAGTGTGCCCAAAAATAAGTTCAGCAGGGCTGAAACCCAACGATTCCTGCACAGTTTCTCTAACTGCTAACAGTAGTAATGGCAAACCCTCAACCCAGTCTTTACCGGTACTAAGACAGTATGCACGTAGCATCGACTTTAGGGTTTGGTGAAAGTGTTCCAGCGCACCCTGGGACTCTGGATGGTATGCACTGGATAGTTGATGATCAACTCCTAACTCTTTTAACACTTGAGCGAACACTTTAGAAGTGAAGTTAGTACCTCGATCAGTTTGGATAACTTTGGGCAATCCAAACGTTGAGCAGAACTTAACTATCTCTTTCACTAGCTCCTGGGCTTTAAGAGTATGGAGTGGAACAGCCTCTGGGAACCGAGTTGCAGCACACATCAGAGTCAAAACATACTGGTGTCCCGATTTCGATTTTGGTAGTGGCCCAACACAATCCAGAATTAAACGTTCAAATGGCTCTCCCACCACTGGAATAGGATGGAGGGGAGCAGAAGGTATGGCCTGATTCGGCTTACCCACAAGTTGGCAAACATGGCAACTTTTGCAGAATTTGGAAACACTAGACTTCAATCCAGGCCAAAAGAAGTGCCGGGAAATGCGCTTGTAAGTTTTGTTAACCCCAAGATGGCCAGAGAGAGGATGCTCATGGGCAAGCTGCAATACCTGAGAACGATAATCAGAGGGCAAAACAATTTGATAGACAGCTAAAGCATCATCAACCTTGGGTGGCTTCCAACGATGCATTAGGACATCATCTTCACAAAAAAAAGGCCATCCTATTACTTCTTAAATTATCCAACTCAACAGCAACTTCAAGACAGGGTATTAAAGATTGGTCAGAACTTTGAGCAGCAATTAAATGTTCCCTGTCAAATTCTAGCGCTGCTGTTTTTAAGTCCGAGTTCGCATAATCATTAGGAGCTAACTGAGGTTTAATAGCAAGAGTACACTCCAAGTAATCTTTTTCAGAATTTAGGAATGAGTCCGCAAGATTCATAGTGCCTTCCCATTTCTGTGTCTGTGCACGGGTTACTGCGCAAGCAGGAAATACAGAAGGGAAACGAGCAGCGATATCAAAGTCAGTAGACTGGAGAGGGAAAAACCTTACCACCTGCCAAGTCATTCCCCAGGATGAGGCTTACACCATCCACAGGCAGCTCAGTTCGCACCCCAAGAGGAACCATTCCTGTAACCAGATCAGACTTCAAATGAATCACATGCACTGGCACCCTCACACATCCTAACTCGATCCCACGGACCAGAACATCAGTACCAGAGTACATTTCGGCCGAGAATGGCAAAGCATCTGCCAAAATAAATGACTGTGTTGCTCCTGTGTCTCTCAGAATTGAGACAGACTTACCCAGGGAGTCGGCACAAAGGGAAACAAAACCATCAAAGAGAAAGGGTTCATACCCAGTACTCTTAGCTGGCACAGAACAGTCTTCAGGGACTGAGACAGCCATAGCAAAAGCTACACTTTTAAATTTCCCAGCAGTATTTTTCTGTTTCCATGCCTTACAATCAGAAATTATGTGGCCTGGGTCCAGACGGTAGGCTTCAGGAACCAATTCATATGCTCTCAACACTGCAGCTTTGACAACCTCATAATCAAGAAACTGCTCAATCGAAAGTGATGAACAGACCTCCTGTGCCTTACCTACAAAATTACACTGTAAGAGGAGCCCCCACATATCCTTCGGCCAACCCAATTTAGCAGTGATGCGCTCAAAAACAGTGAAGTAGCAATCTACCTCATCTTCTCTAAAAGGCGGTACTAATTTTACGTACTTCACAACATCAAAGTTCGGCTGGGTATTGCTTACTGGGTCATAGTTAACTGTGCTGGATTGTAACTGTGCAATACCAAACACTGGTGAAGAGGGAGATCTCGTGCGCGGGAGAGGAACAAGCTGCACAGACTTTCTCCGAAAAGTCTCAGCTTCGATTTCAAGTGTTTTTAACCTAATATCCCGATCCGCCTCAACCTCGATAGTACGGAGTTGTACTACCTTAATGTTATGTTCTTGTCTTTTTAACTCTAAATCAAGCTCTTTTAACTTGATGGCTGTCACCGGATCTAGCCGAGACTCAATAGAAAGGGGCAAAGCAGAAGCTTCTTCTACCGCTAAACTCCCCTCCGACACCTCCAGCGGTGACTCAGCAGGTAAAATACCTGTACTTACTAACTCGTTATACAGCTCCTCTTTAATCACTTGCTTGGTAGCATCTCTAGATACAGTAACATTAAAGAAGTCAGCAATTAACAACAAATCTTTTTTCCTGCACCAACTTCAGTAGTCGGTGCAAAAGTAAATGCCAATAGATCAAATTCTATTTTTCTACATGCACTCTGCCCACACACAAAAAAAATGAAAGCAACCAAAACTCAATACCTTTACCACCAAAGCATTACCACAACAAATTGTTAACTGTACATACAATCAAATTGGCAAAGGACTAGCCCCCAAAATATGTTACGTCCTATGAGTGTCTAGGGGTTGTTTTACCAGAACGTAACAGATTAAGTGTTTAAAAAGCATCAGTCTGGGCCCTGTCACAGCACCACAACAACAAGATCTCTGTTTTAACAGATTTATTAGAATTTATTTTATTTTTTTACTTCCATAATATTTAAGGGAGGGGGCACAACAATACAATCCTGCTTAGGGCACCCATCTGGCCAGCAGCGGCCCTGGTTTCCTCTTTGCTCTGTGATGTATTTTTAATTTCATGAGAACATGTATGGCATGAGAGCACCATGGCTTGTCGGACATAGCAACAGTAACTAAGGGGGGTGGGTCTTTGCAAAAACTCAGTTGCATTCATTTTAAGATATGTGTCAAATCGATTCAGGAAAACTGTAAGATATCCTATGATTATGCTGCCTACCGTGCGGCTCAGGCTTCATGCTGGGTACGTACCTATGATGACTGCAGGGGCAGTTAACTAGGCAGTGGAACAGAGCAATTATATGTGTCAGCTAGATGTGTGGTGGGGTCATGAGTCACCGATGATTGTGCTGTTTGGTTATATGATGGCCCAGCAATATGAGACTTCTGTACACAATGAATGGTATAAAAACGTTTTCTTCTTGAATGGACATTATTGTCATTTTCAACGATAGCAATGCCTTCATAAAGACTTCCTCTGGGGAACAATTACATGACATCACAATAGACACAATATAGAACTTGTTTATTGCTATTCCAAGAAGGATTCATGTTCAACCACTGCATTTTCTTATGTGTTGTAATTACAAAATATTACAATGCAAAGCAGAGACTGGGTATAATGCTTTATCTATCTATCTATCCATCTATCTATCTATCATTTGATGATGGTGAGTGTGGTCACATGCCATTGAGCTCCAAAAGTAAGTTACATTTGAAAGAACAGTAGAATTAGTAGAATTAGTACTCCAAGTTCCCAGAAGCAATACGATTTTGCATTCAGGTGACAAAAATGTGAACATGGACCACAAAACCAGTCATAAGTGTCAATATTTTGAAATTGAGATTTATAAATCATCTGAAAGCTGAATATTTGGCTGAGATACAACTATTTGAAAATCTGGAATCTGGGGGTGCAAAAAAAAAAATTATAATCTAAATATTGAGAAAATCACCTTTAAAGTTGTCCAAATGAAGTTCTTAATAATGCATATTACAAATCAAAAATTAAGTTTTGATATATTAACGGTAGGAAATTCACAAAATATCTTCATGGAACATGATCTTTACTTAATATACTAATGATTTTTGGCATAAAAGAAAAATGAATAATTTTGACCCATACAATGTACCGTATCGTTGGCTATTGCTACAAATATACCCGTGCTACTTAAGACTGCTTTTGTGCTCCAGGGTCACAAATGATGAAATGTTGGGCCCTGAGCCAAAATTTCTGTATGAATGGATTTTCCTACCATCAGCACAACCACCTTTTTGTTTTTTGTTAGTAAAGTGACGAACAGCACGGAGGGCTCTTGAGTGAAGTGAAGAAGGGCTCGAGATACATTTTTCAGAGTGTTTTAACACAGCTTCTTAAAAATGCAGAGGTCATCATATGAGATTCTGAAATACAGCAAGACAAGATGCAACAGCCAAAGACAGCAGCATGTGCACTTATGACAAGTTCACACGATTTTAGCCCGATTTTTTACTCGCTGACACGTTTTGATAAATCACCGACAAATGCCCGAAATCGGAGGCAAATCGGTGCTCGTTCATGCGAGAGACAATTAGCCTTTTTCACAAGAATCGGAAATGACGTCAGCGCAGGGTAAAGTTAGTTCCATTACAGGTCTGCGCCTATTATATCAGTGTGCCCTTTTCTCAAATAATGTTTCTTAACTTTTCTGTTTTGTCTGTTTTCCAAGTTGTTGTTATATAATCTATAAAGAAATATAATTTTACTTGTTTGTAATTTATATGTTCCACTCAGACCGCTGACTTAACATAGCACTGGATGGATCTATTCTCCGTCTCCAGCAAAGTCCCTTTTTTAAATAGTCTTTGATCTCCGGTACATTTGAGCGTTTTATCTCAGTTTACTTTAATTCATCATGATGTGAACATTTATGTCCAGATGCACATTTTTCCAAGAATACATTAAACAATTCTCAGTCCGGTTGAAGCATATTAAACTCAAAACAACAACTTAATCCCGATAGAATAGGAACAAAGCAACCGAGTCATCTCTTGTTTAATATGTATTTCCCAGGGCACATTATACAGTGTACATTTACTCCCATCACATTAATGCAAAGGAGAGCAAGTAGAAAATTCAACAATATTTTAATAATAATAGCGAAAAAAATCACGTGGAGAGTCACAGCCAGCACCAAACGGACAGAATGGCAAAGCTAACTGAACTGCCACCATTTAGAATTAAACAAACTTGTATTTGTGATGACCCGAGCTGACCAAACAGTTAATTGTGAAATGTTTGCACTTTGTAGATCACAGTACCAGCAGCTCAAGCATTTTCATAGGATCTAATTTGTAAAAAAAAAGACTTAGATTCTCGAATTCATTCTTGTTCAGCACGGCCGCTGTTGTCACCTGAAAAACTTTTACCCTGCAAGCGCCGATCCGGAAGCCAGGAACGCGAAGTGTGAAAAAGGCTAATCGCGCAGTGTGAATTATCAAAGACGCGATCTGAGGGAATCGCCGATGCGTCGCCGACGCCCCTGAAATATTTGGCATGCTAAATATCTGGAGCTGTCGCGATTCACAATCCTGCTGTGTGAATGAGTTCTGACTGAAAAATACATAGGCGATGACCTACAGCCAATGAGAGCGCAAGATACAGGGCAGAGGGAAGTTCGGGGAGGACTTTTTTTTACAAAGCGATGGATCGGCGACAGGGGCTTTCACATTGCACGATTTCACAATAGGAAGAATCGCCGACAACTCTGTCTGATCCGCAAACCACGTTTCACAACAAAACACACGCGAGATGTGAAAAGCAAATAACGCGAGAACCTGCCTACATCAGCCCGTTGTTCTCGAGCCAGACTGGAAGTATTAAAAACATATAGCCCGCAAATTGTCTGTGCGCTGATTTCCAGCTACAAAAACAAAAACAGATTATGTAGGAGGGAGATGCAGGGAACAGGGATTGTGTTCTGCAAAAAGTGGTAAATAATAATTTTGCAGTAACTGTTATGCTGATGTTGCGGCTGGTCAAGCGTATAATTGTACATTAAAATACTGATATGGTCTATAACTCCTCACCGAACTTCCCTCTGCCCTGTACCTTTGTCTCTCATTGGCTGAAGGTCATCGTGATGTAGTTTTCAGTCAGAAATCATTGCACACAGCAGGATTGTGAATCGCCGACAGCTCCAGATATTTAGCATGCCAAATATTTCACAGGCGTCGGCGACGATTTATCAAAACCTGTCGGCGAGTGAAAAATCGGGCTAAAATCGTGCAGTGTGAACTCGGCATAACGTTAGCCATTTACAAACAACTTGCCTACATTTTTTTTCACTAGAATATACAGAACAGGTCAGCTACATGAAGGGGCTAGGGTTTTTCCTGTAAATAATATTCTTCTATAAAGGACTAGAGATTCATTGCATTTTTTTCTTTTTCATCACTTTGAGGGCTTTTATAGGCTATAAGAAATAAACTCATAAAATGCACAACACGTTGGTTTCACTTTCAAGTAGGCTACTTAGATTTGTGTATGTAAAAATTTCCCAGCAAAAGTATTGTAAAGTCATGCAGTGTGTGACCTCCTGTCGCCAATCTGTCGTGCAATGTGAACACCGCTGCGACTGAATGCTACTCCAGAGAGTCCTGCAGTGTGAAAACAGTTGTGATCCGATGACTTTGAAAATCATGCAGTGTGAACTCGGCATTACAGTAGACCAAAAATGGAGAAAAAAATAAAAATAAAACACTGTAGACAGAATGTAGAAATAAACATATACTGAATTAACCTCAGACAGACTGACACTTGATTTAATGGAATATGTGAAATATGCAGTACATGTAGATCTGTGATAGACTGATGTTCAATCATATGAAACAAGCAATGTATTGACTTCTGTTTATCTGTTTTATGTATTCAATGATATGCTAATCTTCCACAAGTTAATAGTGAAAATACAATTAATCATGTGAAATCTGATTTAAAATGCAATTGGCAGACATCCCTAATTTAAATATCATGCATTTAAATGAATGAATTTTGAGCTTTAATGCACAGAGAAGGATTTTCAGCGAATAATGACTTACATTTGGGTCTATTCCTCACACAAGTTATTATATGACTTCAGAAGGCTTTAAATATGGCCTTTCTCTTGCTTTAAAAATAATATTAACAAGCATTATTTATTTCAATCAATCAATTAATCATTTATTTATAAAGCACCTTAAAAACCATGAACACATACCAAAGTGCTGCTGTGCAAGAAGATCAAAAACAATAATAGAAATAAGTAAATACATGTAAAACTACACATCAAACGCCTGTGAGTACAAATGGGTCTTAAGACGTGATTTGAACATCTGCAGAGAGGTCGAGGAGTGCACAGTGAAAGGAAGATCATTCCATAGTCTAGGGACCACAACTGAAAATGCTTGATCAGCTCTACACTTAAGACGTGTACGTGGAACCTTGAGCATAATCTGCGAGTTAGATCTTAGCGATCTTGAGGAGGACTGAATAACTAACAGATCCATGTACTCTGGGGCCAAGCCATTGATGGCTTTAAAAATGAATAACACAATTTTAAAAACAATTTGTTGTTTAACTGGTAGCCAGTGTAAAGAGGCCAGAATTGGAGTTATATGGTCTCTGTTCTTAGTATTTGTCAGCAATCTGGCCACAGCGTTTTGAATCAATTGTAACCTCAACAGGGACGACGATTTTGCAATCCTCCTCAATTGAAAGAAAATATTTTTTACTACTGTGTTTATTTGACGATAGAATTTGAGCTCAGAATCAAAGATTATGCCTAAATTAGTGGCGTGACTTTTTACACAGGATGAAAACTGTCCCAGACTTGGTTTTAGAGTAACCAATCCTTGTAAAAATATAAAAATATACCCAAATGATCACGATCGGAATTGTCCGCATTCATATGGTAATTTTCTTAGTGATTGAGTTACATAGGGGGTTTTGTGTGCACAAAATTCCTTTATTTTTTGCGTCTGTATCCTTTTCAAGAGCATGGAACTTTAACAATCTCAACTTTACTGAATTTCTAGCTATCACGAATCTGGTCTATGAACTTCCGTTCACTCACCACTGTTAGCTGCCTTACCGAGCATGAGGGGTATGAGGGTAGCTCATGTTATTGGACTACCCCTCTTCTCAAGCCCTCTGGATATTGTTCGCCGATCATAGACCCACGCTTGCCCGAACAGAACAGAACTGTAACAGAATGAATGGAGGAAGCGTGCGGATCCATATGCAAGCTTTTATTCCAAAATGTGGTCACAAAAGGCAGGAGTCAAACAATGGCAAACAGGTAAAACACAGGCAAGACAAAGAGTAATCCAAGGGCAAGCATGGGTCTACGATCGGCGAACAATATCCAGAGGGCTTGAGAAGAGGGGTAGTCCAATAACATGAGCAATAATCCAAACGAGGTACAAACAGAGTCCGAACGGCGAGACAAGGGTGAATCCAAGATACACAGGTGGGAATAAGGGAACAGGAAACAAGGCAACACGAACTGACAAGACTAATTAGAACAGGAGACTGGGCTCAGTAAAGCAGCTATCACTTGGTGAGTGATAAACGCAGAACAATACTGGAGATTAAACAAAAACACAGAATGGCTCGGTAAGGCAGCTAACACTAGGGGAGTACTAAATGCTAGAACAATACTCGGTGATCTGACTGAGGAAGTCCATGGCTTAAGTAAAGCGTGTGATGGGAATCAGCTGTGTGATCAGTACAATCAGCTGTGTGTGTGTGTGTCGTCAGTGCAATGGATGATGGGAATTGTAGTCTGAGGGTGACGTGCAACAGTTAGTGTAGTGCAAGAGTCAATGTGGTGAGCGAGTGACCTCTGGTGGTAAGTGAACGGAAGTTCATAGACCGGATTCGTGACACTAGCTTTGAGCTCGATGGCGAGATGTGTTTCAGTTGTAAGTGTAAAATTGCAAGCCTTACTTTATGTGTTGACGGTTCCTTGTAGAGATGGATAATTGTCCTAAAAGAAATACCAACTTAGTCAAACACTCTGAAATTTTTTTTTTAATTTATTTCTATAAACAGTGAATGCTGATGGCTCTCAGAGAGAATGCCTCGCCTGCAGTCATAGTAATATACAGGCCAACAAATTAAATGTGTACAGTGTCACCCGTAATCCTGATCATTTGACTAAGTAAAACGCCGGTCATAATAGATCGAGAGGGGGTTCTGTATTCTGAATGCATTGTGGCACTTTTATTAAATGGTGCTAACTAGGCCTCTTGAATTTACAATTGTGCATGGTGGTCTGTAAAAGGGAAAAGCATGGACGATAAGGTTTACTCTATACCTATTCTATATGTGAGTAAAATAATAATAATAATAATAATAATAATAATAATAATAAACAGCTGAAACAACTGATACAACTCTTTAATTTCATGTTGGATACTGAAAAAATCCACATTCTGATGCATCTAAAGCATGGAAAACTTGAAAAAGTTGGAAAACTAGCTTTTAGCATTCAGTGCAGACCCAGACTGTTGACCTTTCTGAATGGTGTCAGTTTGTGTGTGTGTGTGTGTGTGTGTGTGTGCTGTGTCTGTACTTGTTTATATGATTTATCAAGACATATATTTGTATGATTATATGTGTTTTACACTGCTATAATTACATAAATGCAGTTTACGAGGATATTTTTTTGAGTCATTATAATTAGATAATGATTATAATTATAATTACAATTAGGGGAATTGGAGAAGTTTTGACATACCCTGACAATTGTGTTTTTCAGTATCTTAAAAATATAATAATGGCTAAAGTCTGATTATACTGTATTCAGCACAAACTGGGCTACAATAATATGTGAGCAGCATGAATCTACATGTTTGTGTTTTTGTTGTTGAGAAAACCACATTTATGCGTGGTTAGTGAAAAACTAAATTTTTGGTTTAAAATGCTTGTTTAAAATGTATGATAAATGGTTTGCTTTGCTCGAGTAACATGTTTGTTACTATGATGTCATATATAAATCTATATTTTATTTATTTCCATATTCTTTAAAATAGAGATAAGTCTCTTTTTAGCTTGAAATGTTTATGTATGTGTGTACTTGTTTATATGATTTCTCAGAACACAAATTTGTATAATGACATGGGTATTACACTGATATAACATTGCAAATGTGGTTTATGATGAAATTTCTTGAGTCCTCATAATTAAGATTGCTTACAAACAAAATGTAATAAAAATGGAATCATATGCAGAAATTTTTGTGTGATGGGTAGGTCTAGAGTTTGTAAAAAAAGTAAAAAAAAATAATAAAATCATTACGTCTGTATGGAGTGTCCCACAAATCATATGTGTAGTAATAGTCCAAATGACTGACAAAATTTGTCTCCATGAGCATAACAACTTTTTAAATTATAAATGATACTAAATTATATTTTTGAAAATTTTAATGAAAAATAAATGTAGAAAGTTTACTGTGATGGATAGGGTTACTGTAGGTGTTGATGGAGTATTAAAATCACTACGTCTATGGCAAGTCCAAACATGTCCGGGACAATAGCCCTAATCCTTTGACCTGCTAATATATAGAGATTGTATTGTATTTGATTTGATTTTTTGTTTTTTGTTTTTTGACATTTGATGTTTATAATCTATTAATTTATAATTGATCCTAACCCTAACATGACCATCTCTTTTCCCGCTCCTGGAAAAATGTACATTTTTATATTTTTAGCGATGCCTAAAACTAGTGTAAGTGTTTGAACCTCTATAATTAAACAATTAATCACTGAACGAAGGGGAAGTTCTCTGCACTCTGCATTTCTAATTCAGCTTCAACTATTTGCAAGCCTTTTATTTGAGGATCTGCTGCCAATGTGTAAAGACGTAATTTCTCAACCTCCCTGAAAATGTAAGTCATTTTCATTATGCTCAAAGATTTTTATTGCATTATTTATTTTATTCCTTAAGCTAAGTTTTTAATTCTTTATTTCATTATAATGCTGAGAATACGACCAATAGAATGTGTGTGTGTGTGTGTGTGTGTGTGTGAGAGAGAGAGGACCCCTGGTTCCTCTAGTCTGGTATATCTGCCTGAGTGTGTGTGTGTGTGTGTGTGTGTGTGTGAGAGAGAGAGAGAGAGAGAGAGAGAGGATCCCTGGTACCTCTAGTCTGGTATATCTGCCTGTGTGTGTGTGTGTGTGTGGTATTTTATTGCAATATTTTCCTACTCATTTATTGGCTCCTTTAGTGATGTAATTTTACACATCTAAAATGCAATGGCAGCACTGTCCATAACAATAAATCAACTTGAATTTTAAGAACTATCTCTTAAAATTGTTTTTCCTTTTACTTGTTTTTCAAATTGTCCTTAAACCAGTATATCTTTCTCACATCCATGCAGGCAGACCGAAACCTATGTGATGGCATAACACCAGATAAGAGCACATGCTGACCCATCAGTCCATTTTAAACAGTTCAGACGTCCGACAGCTATACCACAAACAGCTGTCGTGTCGCAACCACTGTGCATTAACGGACAATGTAACCACTCTCTTATTTGTGGACATATAAAGATGATGCATTACAAACACATGTCATAACAGTTGTCGTAAAACACAGCTGCGAATATTAAAAAGGTTAGAGGTTAATCCCTAATGACTAAAAACAGCTGTCATATCACAGCTGCTGTACATTAACGGACAATGTAACCACTCTCTTATTTCATGGATGATGACATATAAAGATGATATATTACAAACAGATGTCATAACACCTGCGATCATTAAAAGGACAAAGGTTAATCCCTAAGGTCAAAGGTCAACAGCTGAGGGCCATTAATCAATTTTTTTGACAGACAGTGGTACCATATTACTACTACCCTGTCTCCTAGACGGCCTTCGGGACAAGACCACAGGAACCAGATGAGTCCTCTGCACAATCTGACTCTGCTGCAGCCTAGATTTAAACTGCTGATTTTGTCTGGCCAGAGGAAAATGACACTATTTCGACAAAACTATTTCCCGTCTAAATACTGTAAAGCTGATATAAAGCCACCCAGCGTTATTTCAAGCTGATGTAAAGCTGCTTTGACACAATTTGCATTGTTAAAAGCGCTATACAAATAATAGTGACTTGACTTGACTTAATTAGTTAGTGAATTCAATTTGCATCGGCTCTGATTCTGGAGAGCTGGCAGGCTCTAGTTGTTGGATAACATGGCTCTGATGCTGGGAGTTGTTCATACACCCCTGCATACGTTGGGACACTCGGATGGCTAGTTGCATGAATCTCTTGAGGCTGATGGTTTGTGATGAAAATTGTGATGACAACCCTTGACAAAACGCTATAAGGAGAGAATACTCATTCCATCCACTCACTGCTGCCAATGTGCAAAACTTCAAAGCATATTCTGAGACAGACATCTTCCCTTGGTGCAGATGGTACAATTGGTCACTGATGGAAAAGTCACCAATGGGTTTACCAAAAACTTTGCAGAAATGGGCTACAAAGCTGTCTAGAGACTGTTACAAGTCCCAACTGCTACCAGATCATCTAGGCACACTGCAGTGCTTTTCTCGTTAGTAAAGAGATTATAAAGGAGATCTTTGCTCTCTTTGCCAGAGAACATTGTAGTAGAAATTCATTGCTTTCCTCCATCAAACTAGAGTTGGGCACTGGATTAGCCATGGGACTGGCAACATAAGCCATAAAAAGGAGTGGGGACTGGTGCAGCGACTAGTGTGGTGGTGAGGGCGCAGGAATCAAGAAGTAGGGTAACACTTTATTTTGATAGTCCACTTTAGACATTCTACTAACAACTTTGCAACTACATGTCAACTAGCAGTCATTAGAGTATTAGTGGACTGTCTGCTTAATATCTTCTAACACTTTATTTTGATGGGTGCACAACATACAACATACCGACTATAGCCCTATTCAGACAGTAATTGTTTCTCATGGGGACGTACGTAATTTTCACCATTTACACTGGGTAGTCGGTGATTTAATTGTTGTCCGAATCCAGAATGTCGGTGTTTATCTCTCACTACCCCTGTAAAAATCCCCTGCCGAATTACCTACTGTTTTTTTGACAAACACCAAGGTCGTATGGTAATTTAATTGCCGTCCGAATCCACATCTCTGAGTTTACGAGAAGAAATCGATTCAAAATTCAGTGTTTAAACCCTTTTTGAGCACTCCCTAACACAGTACGGTAACTGTTGTACTTTGGTGTAATTTGTATACATATTTATTTCTGAAATGGTGTCAAGTATTTAAAAGAACAATATTTCATAACTGCTCCACCACAGCGACTAGGAGCAGAAAGAGAGGAAAAGCATGTAAACAATCGAAATGGGTCTTTATTATGGCAGCAGCAGGTATGCAATACAATTTTAAAATGTGTATTATAAACAAATATATACATAACTATATCGCGTATAATTATATACAACTATAGCGTGTCTATTTTCCTATTTTTAAACAGGAGATTTAAATAAACAAATAATAAATAGGATTATATATTATAAAATATGCTTGGAATAATAAGAATACATTTTACATAATAATAATAATAATAAGTATTTTTAAATACATTTTACACAATAATAAGAATGAATTTGTAAATAAAATTCATTTTACTTACATCAGACAATCATGTGACTAGCCACGTGAGCAGCCTATTCCCGGGTTCATAGGATCACAGAACTCGCTCCTCCGCTGTGAATAAATCACCATCCGAATCCATGAGTTTTATCACTGAGGCGATATGTAAATGTATTTTTACAGACGTCCATATGAGAAACAATTACCGTCCGAATCGAGCTCTAGTCATAGACCAGACGCTGACTGAGTGCTCAGTGTAAACATAAAATATTGCTGTTGATGTGTGTGGTGATTGTTGACAGGTGGTGATGATTAGAACTCAGGGGAATGTGCTCGTGTTGAGGGAGTGCCGGTGGAGCCTGGTGAATCCGTGACAAGTGCATCTTTATATTTTATAATTACTTATACTGTATTAGAAATATGGTTACTGTATGTGAACAGCTGAATGTACTGAGCAGCATATATGGTAAACTAAAATATACTCAAGTGGCCTAAATACTAAAAGACACTTGAGTGCCTTTTTCCATCAATATTTCATTAATTTTCTGCAAATCATTTTTTAATGTGATATTTTTAGGATATGAAGTACACTACGCATTCATAATCTTTACAAATAAGGTCACTTTTTTTTTTTTTACAGGGTGTACATCCTGATTTATTTACATGATGAAAAACCTTCTGGACTATTTGGATATAGAATTGTAGAAGATGAGGTTAATCATTCTTATGATTCTTTTTTGGCGTCTGCTTTTGTGTGAAAGTTCAAGTCCTAGATATATATGCATGTAAACTCTTTTAATGATGACCTTTCTCTGTGCCAGCATTGGACTATGGCTAATTACATACAGTCATGTGATTATTTCATTCCATTTTATTCATGCACTTTCAATGGCTTCCTGTGGGGAAAAGGTTTCTTTCCCTGTGTGAAATCTATTCTGGTTTCAGTCTGATTTTGTGAGTCTGTACAATAAGTACTCTACTACACAGGTGTTTAAATTAATTGCAAGCTATTAGCAGTTTTTGGAAGTTCATAGTTTTTGACGACAAGGTGCTCTGACCGGAAACTTTTTGAGTACCTTCAAGGTATAGTGCCGGAGACACATACTGAGTTTTGTAACATAATCTACATCCACCACATCAGTACATCAGAGACAAGCCTAAAAGACAATTGTTGTTAATGTTAAAGCTGACTTAGGCTGCGTTCCACTTCGCTTTTAGACACACACTTACACTTAGCACTTCTCCTCGGGGGAATCACCATTGTCATTTTGAAGTGTGTTCTACTTCGTGAAGTGTACGAGTTTATATGGACAGACCCTCAACCCCTCGATTTTGACAGAGAGAGCGAGTCTACCTCATATGTACACTTCAGGCAGCTCCATATACCATAATGCAACACGACTGTGACATCACAGCAGACAGGGTTTAATTTACCACCACCCAAATCAACTCTATGATATATGAATATTTAAAACTGCCCAGGCAAACCTAAATTCACACAGAATGCTGCATCAAACAAATTCATAAGGGAAAAAATCCAAATAATCAACTTCATAGTGGATTCCAAGTGATAAGGGCTTAGGCTGTTCCATTTCAGCCCATTGCAAGAGTTTTGCCAGTCGTGGGCACTCGTGCAATGTAATCAATGACATACATCGGAGTCAATGAGACGGAGGGAAGTTAGTGAGGAAAGGGCATAAAAAAGTAAGTGGATTATTGAATCCATAGCCATTATTGAAAATGTTTAGCCAGAGGAGAACCAGCTCCCCCGGTGCAGCCTGGGCTCTCCTGAGATTTATTTCCTTCCCGATGTTGTATCTGGTTTGCTCACTGGGGGATTAAATCATTGTGTGTTGCCTACACTCTTGCTTAGAACAATTTCAAGCAATATTTTAATCTCATTGTCATTGAACAATCAGTCATTGTTACACGGTGAAATGCCATATATGGCCTGTATCCTGTGGTGACACTGTTGTGCAGGTTCACACACAATTCGCACTGAGGCCTGTTAATAAAGTCGCAGTTTGATTCAGCTCATGCTTGTTTATTGCATCGAACACAAATATGGTGTCAGAAGTAGGCACTAGATTCTGAACATGGCCTTCAACAGCATTCCCGCACCGAGGTCATGCAGATGTCCAGGGATGTATAAAAAAAATTGGGATAATTTCAGAGCGGAATTCAAGGACTATGAACTAGCTACGGGGTTAATTGAGAAGCACAAAGAGATGAGAGCAGCAGCATTGCGGCACTTAATGGACACCGAATGTTGACATATCTACAGTCACAATATTGTGCTGAGCGAGGAACAAACGAAAGATCCGAAAGCCATACTCAATGCCCTAGGAGACTACTTCAAGACTGCAAAAAATGTGATCTATGAAAGGTATATGTTCGGGTGTTGCAAGCAGGAAGTGGACGAGCCTATTGAGAGTTTTCTCACGAAGCTGCGGGAACGAGCATCAACCTGCGAATACAGGGAACTCAAAGATGAAATGATTTGTGATAGACTTGTTCTGGGAATTGCTAACACCAGACGGCGCCTATTGCGTGAACTTGAGCTGACTTTGTCACAGAGTGTGGAAATATGCCGATTGGCAGAAGCGATGAAACAACAACGTGTAAAAGCAATCGACAACACAATCAGTGACAAGCACTGATGTTGCTCTGTCACACAAGCACAGAGACTGAAACGCAAGGATGGCAAAATGAGCAATGGGCAAACGCTCAGGACTGTGTGTTGCAAGTATTGTGGGGGCGGTCACAAAAAAGGCAGAGAGCAGCGTCCCGCATATGGAAAGATGTGTCCATCGTGTGGTGTATTGAATTATTTCGCCAAGGTGTGTAGAGCCCGACAGAGAGCCGACAGGGCAGGCAGAGTTAATGTAATGATGGATGATGGTCAGGATGAGCAAGGACCCTACAGTGAGGGTCGGCTTTTCACTGCTGAGGAATGCATTGACACTGTAAAGTCCCCAGGTCCAAGATGTTTCATTAACCTCACACTTAATAAAAAAGCAGGCCTGTCAGCTAGACACGGGAGCAACTTGTAATGTTATGAGCCGCATAATCAAAGAGAAACTGGATCATGAAAGCCCCCTGCAGCAGAGTACAACAATACTGAAATTGTATTCTGGTGCCACAATGCCTTCCCTAGGGAGCTTTTACACAGAATGCACTGTAAAGGACACCAAACACAAATTAGCCTTCGAAGTGGAAGAAGCCGATCAAGAGCCACTACTTTTGCGTGACCCATGTCAGCGGCTAGGACTCATGAAATTTACCATCCCGGAGGAGCTTCCCAAACTTGTTGCATGCTCAGACACGTCTCTCACAAAGCAACAGCTAGTTTGCCGTTTCGAGGACGTGTTTAATGACCCAGTCGAGTCTGTCCCGGGAGAGATGATCAGTATGATCAGTCTCAATATTTGTGGTCAAACTATTGTTATAAGCAAACATAAAATATTGCTGTTGATGAAGCAAACACTTCCTCATCCCATAATGCACAGCGCAGCTGACTACGGCAGCTGGTGTAGTCCAAAAATGCGCAGTTCTTTTTGCAGTTGGGTCTGTTTGAGGTCGGATCGCGTTCTCACCACAAACAAACCGCTCCAGGGTTCATTTGAAAGTGTGCCAAGACCACCTCTTCAAGGAGGTCTCGGTACGCTTGTTTGGTCCACATTTGGTGCGCACCCGAGTGCGATTGCTGCATTCTCACCTGCCCAAACGAACCGCACCAAGAGGGAAAACGAACTCTAGTGCGATTCAACCGAACTAAATGAGGCAGGTGTGAAAGCACCCTAACACACCTGATTCCACTCATCAGCTCATTAGTAGAGACTGCAAGAACTAAATTGGGTGTGTCTGATTTGGGAGACATACAAACTGTGTAGTGCAGGGGGTCGTCCAGGACAAGTTTGAAAACCTCTGCTCTAAAGCATTGTGGAGAGATATCCTCATGTCCATTGCAGTGTGCTGTTTGTCAAATTGGTTGCAGTTTCCTTATGGATCAAATTTATTTTAGTATAAACAAAAGCACAAATTCGGGAAGTTGGTGGCACTACAGGGTTTGAGGTAGAAGTCCCTAATTTGCTGTGGTTAATGATAAGATTGTCTTTTTATCTGCATGCTAAATTTCACAACTGTTCCATAAGTAGGGTGGCCATATGTGCCGTTCTTACGGAACACGTCCTGGCCAGGATTTAAATATTGCCTAAAACATGGCGCTGCGCGTGAGAAGGTGAGATCTACAGAGAACGATCAAAGCGATGCAAATATGGGCATGTGTTTGTTTGTTTGTTCTTTGACTTGAAGTGTCGCTGTGCACCGATAAAAAAAAAAGACACCAAGGTAGACACGAGGGCGATTCGAAAGCATAAGGAGCTGTCTGCTCTGCTCTCTATAGCTCTCGTGAATGTCACACATTGATCTACCTGCACAGTGCAAACAGCCAAAACCTGGATATTTTAGGCAATATAGAAATCCTGGCAAAGACGTGTCCCGTAAAAAAATGTCCCGTTTGGTCACCCTACCAATGAGTGGCTCTGTGGGTTGCCATAGACTCAAGAGTAGCAACAGCAGAAGATTACAAATAAAAAAATTAAAATGAAATAAAAGGTGCCTGCTCAGCTGCAGTGCTTAGCCCCTATCTGAAGGCCAGTGCCGACTGCTGATGAGAGGAGGAGCTGGGGATGCAGGAGGGTCATCAACTTCTGAGCAATACAATGAAAGCAGCAATGAAAGGAGAACTGAAGTACTAACTCCAGGGCTGTGATAGGCATCTGTAATGTTGAGGATGGGGAAACGGAAAGAACAGAGGCATGCATCTAAATGCATCCTTTTAGTTTATTTATGAAAACACAAAAGAAACCATTTCAACCTGAAACAAAATCAGTGTTAAATACCATTCACAACACTTCTTACTTCTGGGACAAGTGGGATATGTTTTAGTCGCCTGTTAGTTTCTGTGAAGAGGACTTCACAGAGCATTCATGTACATGTGAGCGGCTCATATTGTAACTAAAAGTATTTTCACTGTACAATTTTGTACATTTCATCATATATCCAAACATACATAAATGTATAAAAGATGAGATCAGTCTGATTTGAAACCAGTAGTAAAGGATTGCTAATAGTAGAAAAAAAGATCTAAAAAATAGTAGAAAACATTAAAAAGTTATTAATATTAAAGAAATGTAAAGAAATGCTAATGTATAAAGTGAACTCATACACATTCATGCATTTATGCAATTAATGTCTAATAAAGGTAGAATTAAGTCATTTAAAATACATTTGGGTACACATATGAGATAAACAATAATAACTTGTTAATCACAGTGAAAATGAATGAAAAGCTCACTATTTGTATATAAGCTATTAATGTAACAATGTAACCCAATGTAACAATGTACATTAAGACCAACAACATATAATTATGATTCCACGTTTGCTTTAAAATATGATGTACTCTCTCTTAGATGTGAATAAGCATCCAAACTCATTATTATGGCTCTTATATGCTCTTGAAAACCCAAATTGGAGTGTTATTTGGTTCACTGACTTGTAATAAGGTAATATTTCCTTTACACATAGAAGAGGTAATTAGGCTGCCAGTCTCTGGCTCTTGAATGAAGGTTGTACAATCAAGACACAAGTATGCGTGACAGATGAGACATTTCAATTCAAGAGACACATCCAGTTCATTAGCCCTGGTGCTGCTGCTGTATAACCCAAGCTGTGCTCAAGCCACAGATTAATGGCCAGCAAAGTGAGACGTGTCCTCCTTCATCATCTGCTTTTTCAGTTGTTCCATCATTTAGGAAATACCCTGAGCTTCAGCCAGTCTTTCATCAGTTCAACATAGCCCCTAAGCCTTTGCTCTTTTGATCTCACTTAAAATATTACAGTATTACGGTCAGAAATTATATTTTTCATAAAGAAAATTTAGGCCTCTTTTCAGGACTAAATACCACCATCATGACATTTATTTACATTTATTCATTGAGCAGAGGACCAAGCCATGAGGTGTCATTATTTCACAGTTACAGTACATGACTTTATATTATATTTATTTGAGGGAAAAACACACTTGTACATTAGATGTGCTTATTTTTAACGAGAATACTGCCAAAATATTCTAAAGGGATATTTTTTAAAAAGGGATGGTAGTAACATTTTGTCATCATTTATCTAATTTCCAAATGAAAGAAAAAAAAGTTGACATAAAGAGAGAGATTTATAAAGGTTACTTGACATTATTGAAAATGTCTGTCTGTGTTATTTATTTTTATTATTATTATTATTATTTTTTGCCTAAGAACAACTAATTAGGTACAGATTTTAATAAATAGCCACACAAAGGCCATTATTTTAAAAAAAATGCATAGCATATGAAGAATGGATTTCTCTCTCTCCTTCCTTCCTTCTCTCTCTTTGTGTGTGTGTGGGGTTGCATCCATGAGACATTCATGAGACACTCCTGAGACCCTTCAGAGCAGTAAATCGTCAGTCAGCGTCCAGTTCACTCGAAGTGAACATCAGATCTGTGGAGATAAATTCCTGCCTGGAAATTACTGCGAGGCGGAAGGGTAAGTTTCCATTCGTGCTTATGATTACAATCTAATCACATTTCGAGCTAAATTAATGTCATTGAAGAGAATCACTACATCGGTTATGTAAAAGTGACTAATGTTAGCTCTCGTGACTGATGGACAGACAGCGCGCACTTTGATAGAATTATTCGACTCTACGCGCAGATGACGGGCATTCCACAGGTGTCTGCGCACGGCTCCTCCGCGAAGAACATGCGTCGCTTTCCTTCAGCTTCATCCAATAAAAAAGGCAGTAAACGGCGAGTTTGTCAGTAAATGGAGAGATCACAATTACGCACAACTCTTCGGAAAACGATTAACACGTGCAAGTTTTAAGCGTGGCGCATCGGTGAGATGAAGTGCATCACTTGGGTTTTCTCCACATTACGATCCACTCTAATGCGTCGAGAAATCGTTACAAATTTGTTTGGAGAATGTACATACCCTGAGTGCAACGCTGTAAACCTTAAAGTTCTCAGGTTTACAGTAATGCATAAATATTTGGTACAAGTGTGTAGCTTCATGTTCAGTCTTTGTGTTTATTCAAAAAAAAAAAAAAAAAAAAACCTAAATCAGACCATACTGCTTTAGGTTCATGTGCTGTGTGATGTAAGATAATGCTTCTTTAACAGTTTTTCCTAATGCAGACAGAACACAACTTGAGAGTAACAGCATGATTGATGACCTGCTTTGTATCATGAGGTGTTCAGGTTTAAGGCTTTTCCTCAAAAACACTAACAACAGTGAACATTAGGTTATTGGTGTTAAATTATTGTGCAAACAGTGTTCAATTCAGATTAAAGTGAGCATTAATGTCATTCTGTCATTTTGTCATTCACCAAACCTCTATGACGTTTTATTATTAGTATTATTATTTACATATACAATAAGTGCATTATTATATTCCATGAAACAGCAGTAGACAGTGACCAGGGGCTATCAAGCTCCAAAAAGCAGCATAAATGTAATTCAAATATACACAATATTTCAGGTCTTCTTAAGTCATATCATACAGTATGTGTGGAACAGACAGTACATCATTAATAATCTCTGTTGCTGTTTTTATCCAAGTATTCAAGCTTATTTCCAGCTTAGGAATTCTGCTGAATTTGTGTTCCATGGAAGAAACAAAGCTGTAGGATTTGAAACGACAGGGAAACAATTCTAAAATAGATTTAAAGAAAATGCTGCCTATCTACCTAACAGGCAAGACATCTACATGTACTTCACATTATGTATTATGGTTGCACACTTTCTTTTCTCATTCAAATTTCACATATCACAAATCGAGTGACAAAAAAAAAAAGATATTTGAATGTATAAAGAGGGTGAGCCCTGACAACAATACAGACAAGCAGAACTTCCAATGAGAGATCTAACCTGAGATGAGAGCCTAGACAGACACAGACAAGGCTTTGTTAAGGTCTAGGGTTTTATTTATGGTGAAGCATGGATAGAAACCATCTCTCTTAGCAACCAGACAATGCGTGTCTCACATATTTTCTGAACATCCATGGTCCCAGCGACTGCTTCTTAATGAACCCGCTTGCGTCTGTGCTGTCGTAAGAACGTGACATTTCAGTCATGTGGACTGAGCGCATCAGAAATATGATGTCTCCGTTCATTCAGCGCAGTGAGTCACACATCAATAAGCGCACGATACGAACTCAAGCTGATGCATTCTCTCTGGTTTTGTTTTTCAGAAACTCCATTATGTGGATATGAATTTGAAAACCCAAAGTCACTATGTGCTTTCTCACAACTTTGACATCATGTGACACGTGCCCAATGGAGACGACTACGATACTCACCGCGACACACGGGAAAAGAATTCTTCAGGAACACCCCGAACCCAACGTCACGAGTCTTTCGAATGCGTCTGCTCCCTTCCACCATCACATGAACAATGCGGTGCTGGGGATTCTGCTCGGCACGCTCTCCCTCCTGACGGTCATCATGAACCTGCTGGTGCTTTTTGCCGTGAGAAAGGAACGGACTTTACACACGGTAGGGAACCTGTACATCGTCAGCCTCTCCATAGCGGACCTCATTGTGGGGGCGACGGTCATGCCCTTGAATCTGGCCTACCTTCTTGAGGACGAGTGGAAACTGGGTCGCGTTATTTGCCAGTTCTGGCTGGTCATGGACTATGTGGCGAGCACGGCCTCCATTTTTAGCTTGTTTATCCTTTGCTTGGACAGGTACCGCTCTGTACGCCACCCTTTACAGTACCTAAAGTATCGGACACGAGGAAGAGCGACGCTGTTGATTTGTAGCGCATGGCTGCTCTCCATGACCTGGATCGTTCCCATCTTGGGCTGGCGGATGTTTGCTCGAGTCGACAGAAAGCCAGAGCTGGAGAACCAATGCGACACGGACTTCCGCTTCGTCACCTGGTTCAAAGTCCTGACAGCCATCCTCAACTTCTACATTCCCTCCTTCCTCATGCTTCTGTTCTACTCGCAGATTTTCATCGCAGTCCGCGATCATTACCGAGAGTGGGAGAACTTTGCTGGTCCGATGGTGAAAACCGAAGCAGATGAAGCGTTACATAACGGGATGCAGCTGCAGATAACCAAAGCCTTGGAGCGAGATAGTATGGCTTCGCAGGCGTTCTCTCAAAACGAGGGCCTGCTGGATCAGTACAGTTTGGAGCAGCCTTACAGCTTGAGGGACAATAACGAGGACGCTACCTCCGAGACAAGGAGGAAGAGTTGTTACAAGGCGAAATCAATGTTCAGTCTTTCGAAGCGCATGAGAAAGAGCGTGCAAGACTCCAACGAGGCTTCGTTTCAGAGCGACGACGGGGAAACCGTCGCAGAAGGCCCTCCGTTATCCCTCGCCTTCCTGCAGTCCGAGAACAACTCTCAGCCCAAACCGTTCATGAATGCGAACGATTCGAACGCACTCAACATGTGTGAGAGCGCACCGACTGTGGATATTCACAATTACGCCACGGTTCTCTGCAATCACAGCGCTCCGCCGTCCCCGCCGTCGCCCTGGGCTGAGAACAGCCCTCCGATGGACCCCACTAACACGCTCCCCGCCAAACAAACCTGGCAGAAGCTCTGCGAACAGTCCAAGCAGAGCATCCACAGCATGCGCATCCGGAAGGAGCGGAAAGCCGCCAGGCAGCTTGGCTTCATCATTGGCGTCTTTATGGTGTGCTGGATCCCGTACTTCATCACCTTCATGGTCATGGCCTTGTGTGAGACCTGTGTGCATCATGACCTTCATATGTTCACAATTTGGCTCGGGTACATCAACTCTACCCTGAATCCCTTCATATACCCGCTGTGCAATGAGAACTTCAAAAGAGTGTTCAAAAAGATATTTCATATCGATAAATAAAGTTTAGGAGAGGTGAAAAACTGTTAGCGCACCTGCTCCGTTGGTGTTTTCTGAAGCGTTTCTTGTGACACGTTTGTAGTTCTGTGCATCTGCCATGCTTGTGTTATTTTTGGGCATCTTGTAAGTACAGAGCAGTTTTATTATTTATTGCTGAATGTAATCTGCATCAGATTATACGATAAACTTATTCAGAGTGTTTTGAAACTGAGCACTTATGTTGCTGCTTCAGCACTTAGGATCTGATGTAATCATGGTATAGTAGCAACTTACTGTTAAATGAAACAACACTAAAATAATAATTCATGAAACTTTGCTATTGAGGGTGAAGTACAGTCAGTACAGCTTTGGTTTTATGCCTCCTGGCATTAATTATGTTTAAATAGCAGGTGTGGTGCATATATATTTTACAGGCAGTTTAATCAAATATTAGTTTGGTCAAAACTGTCAGCAGAGAGCTGGAAAATCCCACATGCAAACAGCTTCAGCTGAACATCGAAAGTCTGGGTGTATGATAATCAAGCATGTTCGGAATGGCCTTGAAGTTTTAAAAAGAAAGCAGTGGTGTATACATACTATGCACAACTTGTCTGTATACACGGAACTCCTGGATGATTTGCAATGCAATGCATTTCACCTGATCTTTGTGTTTAACAATAAAAATGATGATTTGAATAAAACTGATATAAACTGTAACATCTAATGCAACTTACATAAAACACATAATTACATCTTTAAAACATTTTAGACATAATGGCTGAGCCCGAAAGCTTAGGCAGCTGACTCGTTGCTTATCAGGCAATGACTTTGCAGGCAGTGTTTGCATTTGAAGGCACCTCACAAAAACTACTTTAGAGAGATTTCTGAGGCAGCATGAAGGTGTAATAATCTACAATGTAATAAAGAAAGCTTTGGCGATATCTAAGCAAATATTTAATTACTTGCTAGAAATAACATCAAAAGTGGAAAAAAAATTGGTCAAAAACACAAAATGGGAACCAGCCACAGCTTTCATATGCCATCTTTTATTATAGGATATTATAGGCAGTGGATTCATCAGAAATCATTCATATGAAGGTATCTCAGTAGACAGAAAGTGACACGATCATTGGATTCGGATGTGCCTTGTTGCCTTCCTACCTCTGCCTTCAGTTCAGAGGTGGCATTTTTCAGCTTTCAGACGCAGCCAGTAACTGGATGTCTCTGGTTGATGAACAATGTAACACTGAGGTCATGTGAAGATTAAATATGTTGTTTCATATTGCCTCTGTCATATACAATACGTGCATTAAACAACAGATGGCAGAATGCTTGTATCCATTCCACACATACTGTATTTTACGCCTGTGCAGTGATGAGGTGATGATGAAATGGACTACAAAGACTTCAAGTTACGGAAAAGCAATTATAATATATATAATATTAATGCAGTGCAGTGCTTAGTCCCATTCAATTCTCTTTTTCTTCTAACAGTTTGCATTGTTAGCTCTCAATTAGTGCCTGTCACTTTCTATGAAACCATGTGATTGGTGGAACAAAAGTGCCATTCTCGCTATAACCAGACTTAATTAGATGGTTTTCTTAAACTGAGATGTATGTTTTGGCAAATGTCCTGTAATTTCATCATTTCTGATGCTGCATTCATTCATTCTTTGCAGAGAGGTCTTTTGATGGACCTGTAGAAAGTCTACAGTAAATGGGAAATGAGGAACTATTTAATGTGAATTTAATTTCTATCAACTGAACCCAAATATGAGTTTGGTCAAAAGCGAATGCGCACTGTCCGCAGAGAGCTGGAAGATGCCACATGCAAACAGCTTCAGCTGAACAATCAAATTCTGGGTGTATGATAATCAAGCATGTTCAGAATGACCTTGAAGCCTTAAAAAGAAAGCAGGAACTATTTAATGTAAATTCAATTCCTATAAACCGAACCTGTTAAATGTAAAAATAACATGTAAGTAAAGATGACTCACATTTTGAAAACCACTGGTTTACATGACTACTATAACATGGTTTTGATGTTAAACACTCTTCACTTATTACTCTAACAGGGTTTTTGCAGGTGGTAAATGTAGGACTTCTGATTTTTTTTTTTTAATTGTTTTGCATACAAACAAACAAACAAATACATACATAAATAGATAAAATAAAAAGTTTAAGGCTTGAATGGCTCTATATGGAAATATCTTTTACCTTCTGATCGCACTGTAAAAAAGTGATGTTCTTCATTTTTCAAAAAAACAAATTTCAAAACATAATTTTACTTTTGCATCTGTAAATGTATTTTCAATTTAAGGATCTTTAGATATTTGTATTGGAAAACAAAAATGTTGAGGAAGATTTTTATCTATTTATTTTTTACATTATGTGACATAACTTGAATACAAGAATTCAAAAGTATGAATTTCTGCTTTGATTTAGAACATTTTAAAGGCCTCAAACTGCGGAAGGATGAATTAGGACTTCCAAAGACCCTTTTAGAGCCACAGAAACCCTGTCTAAAAGCTTGAGCCGTATTTGTGGCATACTGATCATTTTGATTAAAACAGGAAAAATA
Source organism: Onychostoma macrolepis (assembly GCF_012432095.1). Taxonomy (NCBI): domain Eukaryota; kingdom Metazoa; phylum Chordata; class Actinopteri; order Cypriniformes; family Cyprinidae; genus Onychostoma; species Onychostoma macrolepis. The sequence goes on from NC_081165.1 coordinate 6,891,050, forward strand.
AAATAAAATAAATAAATAAATAAAAAAAGGTTGGTAAAAACAAAATGTTAAACAGTGTTGTACAATAATGCACATGCATTAGAAGGCGAACACGTACCAAAAGTAAAAATATCAGACAGTTTTACTGAAGCATGTACATGAATTCGGTTAAATGTTTTATTTAATCTGTAAAGTTATCAAAATTGTCATTTTTAAGTGTGACTACTTACAGAGATGAACTTGTGTTTATGCATCATCAATGCAATGCATATTGCTTTACAGATACATCACGTGCCTTTCTGATATACTTGTGCAGATATCATGTGATAGTTACCAGGTTTGTTATCACGATCATGATGAAATATTTAGAGCTGAAAAATTAGACATAGCATGCTTTGCACGGTAACAGTTAAGTGTTCATAAGTTATGCATACACTTTGACACACTTACAGTTTTACTGTTCATTTCTGATGCCACTGACTGACAGTCTTCCATTGCAAATGCATTACTGTAAGCACGATTTAAACGGATAGATTTGTATGTACAGCCTATTTTGGGAGTTTTGAATCATAACCCCGGCTTGGTGCGCGCAGGACGTCCCGGGACAGGACTGGAAGCTGAAGGAATGCTGCTGATCTCGACTGACTCAGGAGCTCAGTTGCAGCTTTAGTAAAGGTGTCATGCTGTATATCAGTCCGGATTTTCTGGCTAGTTCACTATCGCCCTTCTGCTTTGCACGGCTACCGACACACGAACTGATTCATCTAACACAGTTACAATGAAAAGAAACAGCGTTTATAAGTTTTTGTCAGTATTTTCTTGTCTATTAGTTTGTGTTTTCCTTGTGTTTTGGGTTTTTGTCTTTTATTCGATGGTTTTGGCACCCTAAGACTTTTTTGGACATTAACGCAGCACACGAGGATTTGACACCCATCTGGTTAACGTCAGCGACTAGTTAATGTTTTTTGTCAACGTTTATTCATCGGGATAATATGATGCTTCAAAACATTTATCAGACAAGCGTGTATGCTAACAGCGATTAAGATCAGAAATTGTTTTTTTAAAATGTCAAAATATTAAATATAAAGCTTTAACCAGTTGTAGCAGCAGCGAAAACGCCACCACGGCTTCCATTCGGTCGGTACTTGTTTTCTTATTAAATTAATTTTAAAGTAATTTGTGAAGCGTTAGCTCTGCTCCGAAACCCAAACAAACCGACTGCGCATGCGTGCAAGCTGCTCCGCGGTCATATGACCTCAACCAGGAAGCGCTGTCTGGTGAGTGATGTTTCTGTTATATGTGTTTATCGTTGCTCGGACTCTCTGTTTGTCATTTACAGGACTATAATCGGCACAAATCACATTTACAATGTGGTGCTTGTGACTGCAGCGTGTTTAAGAAACAAACACGCGATCACAGTGACAGAGACTCAGTGCTTTTACCGAAGCAGTATTATACTAAAGAGCGCAGCTTTTACTTTAATTACGCTGACAAGATGTAATTAGTTGTCTAGATGTTTTGTCAGCTTAGTGCAATATTACTTTCTTATGAATTTTTACATCCAAGCTTGTTGAAGTGAGAAAAGGGAACTACTACTTCAAAACTAACCAACTTCCACAAACCCAATCGAACAAGAAATGCATGCGTTATTATAAGAAAATATGAACAGGCTATCAGCACTGAGGAATATTTTCTAAGAGTACATGTTACTATTTAATTCATTTTTATTTTATTTTTTTATTTATTTTTATTTATGAAAATATTTCTTGGCTAGATGTCACTATACATTATAATCTTGTTTTGAAAAAAATTAAACATTATTATTATTATTGTTAATACAATATTTGTATTTATAGCATCTTGTTAAAGGTTCAATAGAAATAATCAGTGGTTGAATGGTCTCATATTGTCTGACTGGGCATTGTGTTCTGTGTCGTAAAGAATCAAAAGCATCGGTCCTGATGGAAGCGGAGTCGACGGAGAGAGGCGCAGCCGCCCCAAAGCTGCAGTTTGCCCCGTTCTGCAGTGCCCTGGAGGCAGGATTCTGGCATCAGCTCACCCAGAAGAAGCTCAACGACTTCCGCTTAGATGAGAGTCCAAAACACATCAAAGGCTACTACTATAACGGTGAGTATGGGTGTAATAATGAAAGAGATGTTTTGCTGGGGTTTGACAGCAGTGGCCTCTTAAGTGCTAGGCTTCTGTCAGAACAGATTGCTTAGATCCTGAAAATGAAAGTCACTTTATAGTTGATGATTAGAGACAAAATAAAGCACATTTGTTTTTTTGTAATATCAGATGGTATATTCAGTCTCACTGCATGTCTTTATTTAAATGCATTGTGCCGTGATTGAATTTGCATGCAGTAATTCATGTTTGAGATCTACTGAATGTCTTCATTCATTCTTTGATTAGATAAAAGTGAAGGCATTTTTCCAAACAATTTGAAATTTGATTAAAATTGTAAATTTTCATTTCTGTATGGATATATATACACTGCCTGTCAAAAGTTTGGGATCAGTACGATTTTTTACTTTTTTTTTTTTGTTTGTTTTATATTTAAGAAGTTTATATATGCTCACCAAGGCTGTGTCTGTTTGATCAAAAATACAGAAAAAAATGTAATTGTGCGAAATGTTATTGCAATTAAAAACAACATTTTTTTTCATTTTAAATTAAATTTTAAAGTATTTTAATATACTGTATAATCAGTGTTGGGTTAGTTACTCAAAGAATGTAATATATTACTCACTACTAGTTACTCCTTTCAAAGGTAATATTGTTACTTTACTTATTACTTTCTGGCAACAGTAATTAGTTACACTACTAGTTACATTACTTTTCCTTCACGCCCCACAGAAGTTGTAACTGTGTATCTTCCAGATAAAATTCTTCTACAATATTACTAACAACATATTTCTGCCTCATCATTTGACCAAAATCCACACTGGATCGCAGTCAGAAGTTATTACAAACACTCGATATTGATTGATAGTGGCATTCAAGTACAAGTGTTGTATTAATCTCATTAATTGTCATGTGTAGCTTGAAGTAATTTTTCTGTTACCCATATGCGATTCAATTTCGTTATGTATTTTATCAAATCACATGAGTTTGTAAGAAACTGTTTAATTTTCAAAAAATATTTTAAATTATATTATATTAATATAATGTACCACATGCCGATAATGCAATATTTCTATCTGCTTTTCCATATTCCAAGCTTGCCTGCTGCACCGGGGACATCACATGCATGCGCGAGTCATGAAAAATATGAAAATAAATCTAGGAATTATTTGATTGTTAGATTTTAAATCAGGGTTGAAGCATCAAAAGTAACTAAGCTGTTTTATGGAAAGTAACTGTAATATTATTACTGAAATATTATTAGTAATTAGTTACACTACTAGTTACTGCAAAAAGTAATATTATTACAGTAACTAATTACTAGTAACTAGTTACTGCCCAACACTGTGTATAATATAATTAATTCCTGTGAATCAAAGCTGTATTTTCAGCATCATTACTGCAGTCTTCAGTGTCACATGATCTTCAGAAATCATTCTAATATACTGATTTATTATCAATGTTGGAAACAGTTGTGCTGCTTAATATTTTTGGGAGCTGTCATAGTTTTTCAGGATTCTTTAATGAATAATAAAAAGTTAAAAAGAAAAGTGTTAATTCAAAAAAGAAAATGTGTTTTACAATATACACTACTGTTCAAAAGTTTGGGGCCAGTCAGTTTTTTTCTTTCTTTTTTACCCCTTTTTGTTTTTTAAAGAAATTAATACTTGTATTCAGCAAGGATGTGTTAAATGGATAAAAAATGTAAAAAAAGATAGTAAAGATATATTGTTAGAAAAGATTTCTATTTTTAATAAATGCTGTTCTTTTAAACTTTTTATTTGTCAAAGAAACAGAGAAAAGAGTATCACAGGTTCCAAAAAAGTATTAACAGCAGTTTTAATTGAAAAAAGAAAACATTAAAAATATTACTGTGTGTGTATATATCTATATATATATTAGTTCTTTTAACACATTTAGCAGCCATTTTTATCCAAAGTGACTTACAAATAATGACAATATAAGCTGTCAAAACCAACAAAAGAGCAATAATATCCAAACACACACCAATAATAACACAACACAATAACACAACCACATGACAACAATTCATCATACCGCTATTTGGAACACATCACTATAAAGTACAATAAGGTCCATTTTTAAAGGATTAAATAATGTTACTTCAGGTTGATTTCATTATCTATCAGTATCTATTAATACTATTTAATGGATCTGAGCTAACAATAAATTGTTGTTTTTTATTAACTAACATTAACATAGATTTAAACGTACTGTAACAAATGTATTGTTTGTTAATGCATTTACTAATATTAACTAACGAGACTTTATAGTAGTGTGTTACCGAAATGCTATTTGCCATTTTGAAATATGAAGAGTATTTTTGAAATGTCTCTGCAGCATGCAGACAGTAGTGTGCTCGTGTTGCATTCTGAATACAGCAGCTGTCCAGAATGTGAATACTGGCAAATGTAGTAGTTCATTCAAGCATACAAAGCATGCACATATTGTCTGCAATATACATGCTGCATTCTGCTAAAATACTAAGAGTAATATAGTAGTGTGCTGTTCTAACATAGCCATCCTTTGTGTTTCACTGCCACTTCTTAAATAAACCAATCTGGCATTTTCTCTGGTCTTCTGTCTGCTTGCACCATCAGCATGGGTGAATCATGCAGAAGTGTTTAGTTCTAGATGCCATTTCAGGTGCATGTCAGCAATGATTCATTTAATAATTCCAGAGCTGAACGAGAAAACTTCATCCACCTTTAAGCTGTAATATAATGCAAATGTTTTGTTATAAATCGCAGGTGATCCTGTTGGCTTGCCGACACGCTTGACACTGGAGTTCAGCGCATTTGATGTGTAAGTTTTCTGTATTAAGAGCATGTAATGCAGGTGGTTATTCTGAAAGCCATGGATAATGGCCCCAATATCACGTCTCTTAATTGTGAAATTAATGATTTTTTCTTGCCAGTTAAATCCTCAAGGATTGTTTCAGTAGAATTAATTACATTTATGATGGCTGAGTAATTGCACTGGGCACACAGAATCACTGTTAGCAGCCCAGTAGTCTGGTGGAGCCAGGAGACATGATGAGGGGTTACTCCTGACCCCCTACAGCCACGCTGCTGCTCTCCAAATAAGACATTAAAAACATACCAGCGGTGACCCGAAAGACCAGGCACATTATAAAACAGATAGATTCCTTCAAGTCGTAAACATAGGGTACTTTCCAGTCATTAGATTCAAAGGGTGCTGCAAAAGGCATAGGGAGCAAGTGCGTTCTGTATAGATAATGTGGCAAGTTGATATTCTACTAATTCTGTTCTAGAATCCTAATATATAGGTTAATTTATTTTAAAACAAGGTTCAATTTCTTGACAGTAGTTCACTACATTAGTTAACATGATTATTACATTAATGTTAACATCTGTCAACATTAGTTAATGCATATGGTACAACCCCCCCCCCCCCCCACCCCACCCCACCCCCCCCGCCATGGTTTTGTTAAAAAAAGTGAAGAATCTGAGAGTTGAATTTAAACATTTAGGGGTCAATGATGTATAAGGATTTTTGACAAGCAAACTTGAGATTTTTCTAATACAAAAAAAATATATCTATTGCAATTGTTCAAACATTAAGAATGTTGTGTGCACATAAATTCATATTAAACTTTCAAATTAGGTGATTTTAGTATTTTATTTTTTCATTTTGATGAACTGGTCATAGCTTTAAAAAAAAAAAGTCAGGTGGTGTGACCGTGATTTATCTTTGTAAATAATTATTTACCTTTTATATTTATTTTAATTCTTTCATTTTTAGAATAAAAATATTAGATAATTATTTACAAAACTCAAAAACTGTAAATACTTTTTCTAAACACTTTAATTAGAGAACTTAAAAGAAAAAGTTATGCATGTTAAGGAAATTAATTAATTTTAAGATAAATCACGATTGCACCACCTGACATTTTCATCTAGATGAAAAAACACTAAAATCACTTAATTTAAAATTCTAATATGAATTATGTGCACATGACATTCTTAATGTTTGATCAATTAATAGATATTATTATTTTGCATTTGTTGAAAATCCTTATACATCATTGACCCTTAAACAACTAGTAGTGTTTTTCAAAACCATATGAAACCAAAATGAATACAAAGAGTACATTTCTAAGACCTTGGAACGTGTTTTTAAACATTATTTTCCTTTGCATTAGAGACTCTTATTTATCGTTGACCTATTTATTGACATTGATTTCTTTTATCATGTTGCATGCAGTATAAAACAATAAGCCGCTCGCAGCTATACTGTGGTTTTACCCTGAGCCGTAGTGTGTTAATCTTATCAGCATATCCTGGTTTGTGCAAAATCAAATCGTATACAATACTGGTTACATTATGATGTTAAAACACAATACAAATAATACAATGTATCAATGAATGCAAATAATATAGTGTATGTTTCAGTGGTGGAGCCACACCGGCTCGCTGCTGTCCAGCGCCAGGAACTCTGTACAACACCAACACATTAGAAGCCTTCAAAACCACCGACAAGAAAGCTCTCCTGGATAAAGCAGCCAATGAGGTGCAGTGCTTTGACTCGCTCTTAATTAATTGTGCCTGTTGATAGGGTATTTTATTTGCACTCGCTGCCTGCAGGGATCCACCAAATGAATTATGTGCTTTCTTTCACTGCATATCTGGATGCTGAGCATCCTTCTCCATCATTTGATAAACTACTTCTGCCATTCTTAATCTTCTTAATACAATTTTGTTGTATTAAGCAAACTTGCTTTCTGCAAATGGTAATAACACAGTGATAATCGCCGTCGCCAAACAGCACAGACTTTTGCATATAAGACCCAGTCTTTAATAAACACAATGTTTTTGCACTGAAAAGAATGGTGCTTTTTGTGTCTCAAAAGACATACAATTAATTATGCTATATCGTATATATATGCTTATACTATGCACTAAAGGTGCATCTCAATAAATTAGAATGTCGTGGAAAAGTTAATTTATTTCAGTAATTCAACTCAAATTGTGAAACTCGTGTATTAAATAAATTCAATGCACACAGACTGAAGTAGTTTAAGTCTTTTGTTCTTTTAATTGTGATGATTTTGGCTCACATTTAACAAAAACCCACCAATCCACTCTCAACAAATTAGAATACTTCATAAGACCAATAAAATCTGCTCATCTGCATTTTTTGGTCTCTTGTTTCTCATTTTCCTCTTGACAATACCCCATATATTCTCTATGGGGTTCAGGTCTGGTGAGTTTGCTGGCCAGTCAAGCACACCAACACCATGGTCATTTAACCAACTTTTGGTGCTTTTGGCAGCGTGGGCAGGTGCCAAATCCTGCTGGAAAATGAAATCAGCATCTTTAAAAAGCTGGTCAGCAGAAGGAAGCATGAAGTGCTCCAAAATGTCTTGGTAAACGGATGCAGTGACTTTGGTTTTCAAAAAACACAATGGAGCAACACCAGCAGATGACATTGCACCCAAATCATCACAGACTGTGGAAACTTAACACTGGACTTCAAGCAGCTTGGGCTATGAGCTTCTCCAGCCTTCCTCCAGACTCTAGGACCTTGGTTTCCAAATGAAATACAAAACTTGCTCTCATCTGAAAAGAAGACTTTGGACCACTGGGCAACAGTCCAGTTCTTCTTCTCCTGAGCCCAGGTAAGACACCTCTGACGTTGTCTGTGGTTCAGGAGTGGCTTAACAAGAGGAATACGACAACTGTAGCCAGATTCCTCGACACGTCTGTGTGTGGTGGCTCTTGATGCCTTGACCCCAGCCTCAGTCCAATCCTTGTGAAGTTCACCCAAATTCTTGAATGGATTTTGCTTGACAATCCTCATAAGGCTGCGGGTCTCTCGGTTGGTTGTGCATCTTTTTCCTTCCACTCAACTTTCTGTTAACATGCTTGGATACAGCACTCTGTGAACAGCCAGCTTCTTTAGCAATGAATGTTTGTGGCTTACGCTCCTTGTGAAGGGTGCCAATGATTGTCTTCTGGACAACTGTGAGATCAGCAGTCTTCCCCATGATTGTGTAGCCTTCTGAACCAAACTGAGAGACCATTTTGAAGGCTCAGGAAACCTTTGCAGGTGTTTTGAGTTGATTGGCATGTCACCATATTCTAATTTGTTGAGATAGTGAATTGGTGGGTTTTTGTTAAATGTGAGCCAAAATCATCACAATTAAAAGAACCAAAGACTTAAACTACTTCAGTCTGTGTGCACTGAATTTATTTAATACACGAGTTTCACAATTTGAGTTGAATTACTGAAATAAATGAACTTTTCCACGACATTCTAATTTATTGAGATGCACCTATATGTTCTCAAACATAATGCATAGTATAAGCATACACTACATAGTACAATTTATATTATGTATAGTGCATGAGGTTTAAATTTTATTATTCAAAGTTGGAATCTAATAGGCTCTCCTCTTCTGATACATAAGGAAAGCTGCAACAGTTGAGCGCATGAATGAAGTATCCAACATTCCACTCTGATTTGTTAGTTAAAGATTTTCTCTTTTTTTTTTTTATTATTATTTAGTTCACTCAAAAATGAAACTTTTATGAAAATGTGATAACCCTCCGGCTTTCCAAGATTTGTAGAAATGTGTCTCTGCATCAGTGTCTCAGCAATGGATGCTCTGCAGTGAATGGGTGCCGTCAGAGTCCAAACAGCTGATAAAAACATCACAATAATCCACAGCACTCCAGTCCATCAGTTAACATCTGGAGAAGACCAAAGCTGAAACTAATCCATTAATTCAGATTAAAACGGATAGTTCCGGTCCTTGATTCTGATTGGTTGAGCCGTGTTTGAAGCTGTTGTAAATTACTCTACAAACATACACCTTTGTTTACGTCTGTGTGTTGCTCGGAAACCACTTTGATGGAACCACAACCGTTTCTGAGGAACTACATTGTTTGGCGGAATAAAAATGTTTTTATTAATATCATTACTCTTTATTATATTCTCATTTCTACAAACCTGATGAAGAAACAAACTCATCCTGATCTCAGATGGCCTGAGGGTGAGGAAATTTAGATTTTTGGGTGAACTGTTCCTTTAAGTAAGTGTATCTGAAGTTGGATGCATCTAATGACTGCATTTAAATGCTAGGATTTTGTACAAAAATGTTGTGCAAATGGTAATAACACAGTGATAATCGCCGCCAAACAGCACAGACTTTTGCATATAAGACCCAGTCTTTAATAAACACAATGTTTTTGCACTGAAAAGAATGGTGCTTTTGTGTCTCAAAAGACATACAATTAATTATGCTATATCGTATATATATGCTTATACTATGCACTAAAGGTGCATCTCAATAAATTAGAATGTCGTGGAAAAGTTAATTTATTTCAGTAATTCAACTCAAATTGTGAAACTCGTGTATTAAATAAATTCAATGCACACAGACTGAAGTAGTTTAAGTCTTTTGTTCTTTTAATTGTGATGATTTTGGCTCACATTTAACAAAAACCCACCAATCCACTCTCAACAAATTAGAATACTTCATAAGACCAATAAAATCTGCTCATCTGCATTTTTTGGTCTCTTGTTTCTCATTTTCCTCTTGACAATACCCCATATATTCTCTATGGGGTTCAGGTCTGGTGAGTTTGCTGGCCAGTCAAGCACACCAACACCATGGTCATTTAACCAACTTTTGGTGCTTTTGGCAGTGTGGGCAGGTGCCAAATCCTGCTGGAAAATGAAATCAGCATCTTTAAAAAGCTGGTCAGCAGAAGGAAGCATGAAGTGCTCCAAAATGTCTTGGTAAACGGATGCAGTGACTTTGGTTTTCAAAAAACACAATGGAGCAACACCAGCAGATGACATTGCACCCAAATCATCACAGACTGTGGAAACTTAACACTGGACTTCAAGCAGCTTGGGCTATGAGCTTCTCCACCCTTCCTCCAGACTCTAGGACCTTGGTTTCCAAATGAAATACAAAACTTGCTCTCATCTGAAAAGAAGACTTTGGACCACTGGGCAACAGTCCAGTTCTTCTTCTCCTGAGCCCAGGTAAGACGCCTCTGACGTTGTCTGTGGTTCAGGAGTGGCTTAACAAGAGGAATACGACAACTGTAGCCAGATTCCTCGACACGTCTGTGTGTGGTGGCTCTTGATGCCTTGACCCCAGCCTCAATCCAATCCTTGTGAAGTTCACCCAAAGTCTTGAATGGATTTTGCTTGACAATCCTCATAAGGCTGCGGGTCTCTCGTTTGGTTGTGCATCTTTTTCCTTCCACTCAACTTTCTGTTAACATGCTTGGATACAGCACTCTGTGAACAGCCAGCTTCTTTAGCAATGAATGTTTGTGGCTTACGCTCCTTGTGAAGGGTGCCAATGATTGTCTTCTGGACAACTGTGAGATCAGCAGTCTTCCCCATGATTGTGTAGCCTACTGAACCAAACTGAGAGACCATTTTGAAGGCTCAGGAAACCTTTGCAGGTGTTTTGAGTTGATTAGCTGATTGGCATGTCACCATATTCTAATTTGTTGAGATAGTGAATTGGTGGGTTTTTGTTAAATGTGAGCCAAAATCATCACAATTAAAAGAACCAAAGACGTAAACTACTTCAGTCTGTGTGCACTGAATTTATTTAATACGAGTTTCACAATTTGAGTTGAATTACTGAAATAAATGAACTTTTCCACGACATTCTAATTTATTGAGATGCACCTATATGTTCTCAAACATAATGCATAGTATAAGCATACACTACATAGTACAATTTATATTATGTATAGTGCATGAGGTTTAAATTTTATTATTCAAAGTTGGAATCTAATAGGCTCTCCTCTTCTGATACATAAGGAAAGCTGCAACAGTTGAGCGCATGAATGAAGTATCCAACATTCCACTCTGATTTGTTAGTTAAAGATTTTCTCTTTTTTTTTTATTATTATTTAGTTCACTCAAAATGAAACTTTTATGAAAATGTGATAACCCTCCGCTTTCCAAGATTTGTAGAAATGTCTCTGCATCAGTGTCTCAGCAATGGATGCTCTGCAGTGAATGGGTGCCGTCAGAGTCCAAACAGCTGATAAAAACATCACAATAATCCACACCACTCCAGTCCATCAGTTAACATCTGAGAAGACCAAAGCTGAAACTAATCCATTAATTCAGATTAAAACGGATAGTTCCGGTCCTTGATTCTGATTGGTTGAGCCGTGTTTGAAGCTGTTGTAAATTACTCTACAAACATACACCTTTGTTTACGTCTGTGTGTTGCTCGGAAACCACTTTGATGGAACCACAACCGTTTCTGAGGAACTACATTGTTTGGCGGAATAAAAATGTTTTTATTAATATCATTACTCTTTATTATATTCTCATTTCTACAAACCTGATGAAGAAACAAACTCATCCTGATCTCAGATGGCCTGAGGGTGAGGAAATTTAGATTTTTGGGTGAACTGTTCCTTTAAGTAAGTGTATCTGAAGTTGGATGCATCTAATGACTGCATTTAAATGCTAGGATTTTGTACAAAAATGTTGTGCACAAAAGTACCACAGCTGTTTATTGATTTTGCCCCAGAATGTGTTTCACAGTGTGAAATGCATAATGTTTACACTATTGCACTTGCATAAACTATATCAGAAATCATTTCTGGTCATGTCCATATAATTAATACTGGTGATGTTGTCTTCATCCCAGATTTGGAGCGCTATTCTGTCAGGAGCTGCGCTGGAAGACTCCTCCATCCTAAACAAATTCATCCTCTTGACATTTGCGGTTTGTATGCCAGCGTTTTAGAAAATGTCTTAATAAATTAATGTCCTTTCAGCCATTTGTTTCTGACTGGTCCTTTTGTTTGTCCAGGATCTGAAGAAATATCATTTCTATTATTGGTTCTGCTTTCCTGCCCTTTGCTTTCTGGAGGGGGTCCAGCTGGAGCAGGAGCCGGTGTCATTAGAGCGCAGCTTCTCTGCCAAACAGGTGCAGATAATTCACTTCTGATGAGGATGTTTTGTGCGAAGGATAATGAGCCATTAGTCAGTGCGTTATGGAAAGCATGTGCTGATTAGAATTTTTAATTCATTGTTAATTATTTGAATGCATAATGTCATATAGGCCCTAAGATGAGTGACGTGCCATATACAGTGACGCTAAAGCGTATTTGGAAACTTTTCAGTATTGGTTTTGATATTTGAAAATCCCTCTGTTTCCTGTCTATATTTTAGCTATAAGTACACTTCCAGTGAACAGTAAGATTTTTAATGTTTTTTTATTTTTATTTTTTAAATTCTCTTCTGTTCACCAAGCCTGTATTTATTTGATCCAAAATATTTGAAATATTTTTTACTATTTAAAATAACTGCTTTCTATGTGAATATGTGTTAAACTGTAATTTATTTCTGTGATGCGCAGCTGTATTTTCAGCATCATTACTGCAGTCTTCAGTGTCACATGATCTTCAGAAATCATAATAATATGCTGATTTGCTGCTCAACAAACATTTCTGATTATTATCAATGTTGAAAACAGTTGTGCTGCACAATATTTTTGGAACATGTGATACTTTTTCAGGATTCTTTAATTAATAAAAAGTTAAAAAGAACAACATTTATTCAAAATGGAAATCTTTTGGGACAATATAAGTCTTTACTGTCACTTTTGATCAATTTAGCACATCCTTGCTGAATAAAAATATTCTTTTCTTTCAAAAAAGAAAGAATAAAATGTACTGATCCCAAACTTTTGAACAGTAGTGTATGTTGTTAGAAAAGATTTATTTTAAATAATTTTTATTCATCAAAACATTTGGCAAAAACATTTCTGATTTTTTATTATTATTATTATCAATATTTAAAACAGTTGAGAACATATGGTTTCAGGTTTCTTTGATGAATAGAAAGTTCAAAAGAACAGCATTTATCTGAAATAAAAAGCTTTTGAAACATTATACACTATACCAATTTAAAGGATGATGATAAAGACATTTATAACGTTACAAAAGATTTTTATTTCAGATAAATGCTGTTCTTTTGAACTTTCTATTCATCAAAGAAACTTGAAAAAATTCTATTCAGCTGTTTTCAACATTGATAATAATCAGAAATGTTTCTTGAGCAGCAAATTAGAATGATTTCTGAAGATCATGTGACACTGAAGACTGGAGTAATTATGATAAATTCAGCGCTGCATCACAGAAATAAATTACATTTTAAAATATATTCAATTAGAAAACAGTTATTTTAATTAGTTACTTTAATTCTTTAAAAAAACTTTAACAATCCTACTGTTTAAAAATGTTTGACTGGTAGTGTGTGTCATTAGTATGTGAAGATGTGATATTTATTACCCTCTTCATTTCGATTCAAATTCAGTTACAGAATATGAATTTCCATTCCATTCACCAAATTCAAATTGCATCCCATCTCTATTCAGTTGATTTTTCTGTTCTAAATGTCACACTATCCTTCTTTACCACAGCTTTTGGAACACTGTACATGTTAGAGAGTACATTTCACTCCTTGCCTAAATATTTTCCAACCAAGCATAAACTTTTCATTTCATTGTGTTTCACGAGTTAATGATGTGGCCTGATTGCTTTGAATTGATCTGTTTCACAGATATTAAGCTTGCAAACGGCGTATGATGATCTTTGCGTCTCGAGTGGAACGACGGCGGTCCCACATTTTCTACTCAAGTACACAGAAGAAAGTGTTGAAGTCGCGCCTCTAAAAGACTTGAACTCCTTCTTCCCAGACCTAAAGAAGGTAATTCCCAGTATAAAGCTGCATTATTATTATTAATGGAATATTGCAGGTTATTCCATAACTTCAATTCTGTCAACAACATTTGTGGAGTGCTATAGATAGATGACCATGAAGTGAGTTGATTTTGTTCTTGATGATGAACCCGGAACATTCTTTACATGTAATTCTTCACAGTATGTGGGTATAATGTGGCATGTGTCCCGATCTGTTTTGCAGATTACTGTGGGTGTGTATGACCCATGCGCGCTTCCTAAACACCCAGGCTGGCCTCTCAGAAACTTTCTCATCCTCCTCGCAAAAAAATGGTACGTCTGCAATGAGCTTTTCCAACACGCATCCCACTGGTGTTAAATTATAGCCCTGTTTCCACAGCTCCACTCTTTTACTGCTGACGTTACTTTCAATCTCGAAGATGTTTGTTCTGTAACTAAAAAATGTGAGGAAATATTATTTCCAACCATCTGCTAATGTCTTGTGAGAATGTGTTGCACTGCCTGGCCGATCAAGCGTGGCACTTTAATAGATCACAGGACTGAATGATTACTGTGTTCATATACACCACGGGACTCCAAAGTACTTTAAAGAATACTGTAGTACTGCCATGGTACATGTCCAAAACACATTACCATGGCTGCATTTCCAAAAACTGGATTTATTTATACTTAGTCACTTCATGTGTTTTGATCAATTGGATGTTTCTTCTGCTCACCAAGGCTGCAAAATACAGAAAAAAAAACAGGAATATTATTATTATTAATTAATATTATTATTATGCAATTTAAAATAATGTTTTTCTAATTTTATATATTTTAAAATGTAATTTATTTCTGTGATCAAAGCTGAATTTATCAGCATCATTACTCCAGTCTTTAGTGTATCACGATCTGACGCAAATCATTCTAATATGCTGATTTATTGTCAATATTGGAAACTGTCATGCTGCACAATATTTTTTTGTAACCTGTGATACTTTTTTCAGGATTTTTTGATGAATAAAAATGATTTAAAATAGAAATCTTCTCTAACAACATACACTACTGTTCAAAAGTTTGGGATCAGTACATTTAGTACAATGTGCTAAATTGATCAAAAGTGACAGTAAAGACTTGTATTGTCCCAAAAGATTTCCATTTTGAATAAATGTTCTTTTAACTTTTTATTCATTAAAGCATCCTGAAAAAGTATTAAAAAAAAAGTAACTGTTTTCAACATTGATAATAATCAGAAAGGTTTCTTGAGCAGCAAATCAGCATATTAGAATGATTTCTGAAGATCATGTGACACTGAAGACTGGAGGAATGATGCTGAAAATTCATTATTTACATTTTAAAGTATATTATTAATATATAAAGTATTATTTGTTATTTCACAATAGCACTGTTTTTTTTTCTGTATTTTGATCAAATAAATGCAGCATTGATGAGCCTAAGAGACTTTGTTAAAGAAACATTAAAAATCTTACATGTCCAAATAAACATCAAAATATGATGTATTTTTTAGGAAATGGTGCAGGTGGAAGATTTTGTAAATACTGCTGCATTTCGCAGCTTTCAGTGTTAAATGTCATAGTGCTCCATCTGTGCTGACTCTTCCAGCCGTCGTCTCTTTGTGATGGTAAGTTTAAGGTCACTCCAAAGACCATGTGTGCTTACGGTGGTGTGTGTTTGTGCGTGTGAATGCCAGGGGTTCACAGCTGGATGTGCTGGAGGTTCTGTGCTTCAGAGACAGGACTCTACAAGGGAGCCGCTCGATCCAGCACAGCATCATCTTTCGGGTCAAGCTCCCAGACCTCACGGCTTCTGCAGGTAATTTATCATCTTCGCCTGAGTGCTTCAGAACAGCAGCATAAAGGCTGGGCTTTTATCTGGTTTCAGGAGAGGCCAGACTCCATTTAAATGTTAATACAGAGTCCTCAGACTGCCTGCCATAGGTTTCAGTTTTTTTGTAGCTGATTGTTGGGCCTTATGTTAGCTTCAGTGAGCTTTGCACTCTGTTTATTCCTGCTAATTATCCAGATTCATATTGTTTGATTTTGTTTGCATTATCATTCATTTACAGAGCCCGTAAGGCAGGGGTGGGCAGTTCTGGCCCTCGAGATCCACTTTCACGCAGGATTGAACCTGTAGCTAATGAGTAATTCTTAAGACCTTGATTAGCTTGGAGTGTTTGATTAGGGTTCGAGCCAAACTCTGCAGGAAAGAGGATCTCAAGGGCCAGAGTTGCCCACCCCAAGCTTAAAGGGACGTGGTGATGACAAATACATACAAAATGGTAGGAGAAATTGTATTCCAGCGTTTTTTTGCAAAAGTTTTGCATTCCCCTGAGAAACTTTATCTCGCAAAACATTTGCGTTCTGTAGCGAAATTAATTTCCCCTAAGAAATGTTGCTTTTGAAATATAGTTATCTTCTCATATCATGGTATTTCCATCACAATATTTTTGCAAGGGAATGCAAAGCTCCTTGGGGAAACGCAAGACTTTGCAAATGAAAGTAAAGGTTTTATACAGTGCCCTCCACTAATATTGGCACCCTTGGTAAATATGAGCAAAGGCAGCTGTGAAAATAAATCTGCATTGTTTATCCTTTTGATCTTGCATTTAAAAAAAAATTCACTAAATTCTAACCTATCACTGAAGTAAAATAATTTAATGTGGGGATTTGCAATGCTTTAACTCTTTTCTTACAGCCACTTTCCATTTTGTGATGCTCAACAATCTTGTTCTGCACATCAGAACTATATTCTTTCTTTTGTGAATTGTTTTAATGAAAGATAAAAAGGATAAACAATGCAGATTTATTTTCACAGCTGCCATATTTACCAAGGGTGCCAATATTAGTGGAGGGCACTGTGAGTTACCACAAATGCATGACTTTTCTGAGCTTTAAAGTATAAATTTTCCTCCCAGGTAAATATTTATATAACAGTTTATGTGCACTAGTAATCGTGGCAGTAGTACATCAGCTGATGATGATCAAATAAATGAGAACAATAATAACCGGGCATGTAAAGCAAATCCAGCGGGAATCCAGCACAATTTCAGTGGCCACAATTCATTCATAGTGAATCCTGCCTTTAAATAGCATTATGAGTGGAGAAGAAAATTAAAAGAGACAAAAGTTTATGATATGACCTGTTTATGGTTTCTGTTACATCTGTTTATTTTCTTTGTACAGTACAGTAAGTTCAGTCTGTGAGGATTTTCAGTCTAGTATGGTTTATTCTTCCTGAGCTGGGAGATGTTTGTCTGCTCGGATCCTTCAGTCTCTCCTCCGTCCGAGTGGCTTCCACTGTAGTGAACTGATGGAGGAGATTCCCTGACATTCACCCTCATCACACATCACAGCCCATCAGACTTGTGAATTCCTGTGGGAGTCTCTGTACTGATGGTGTAAATCGCTGTGTGAATTGGGCCGAAGCTGCCGGGTATGAAAGGACAGCGCTGTAGGAACCCGATAAGGACGACGGTGACCCGTTCTGGCGAAATGAGTCGGAAGTCGCAACGTTCCATTTTAAGATAATGTGGAAAAACAATGAAAAAAATCGTTTTTTCTTTTTTTAGCTAATTTCAAAGAACAGACATTCAAAATTGGTTTTGTGGTCCAGATAATTGCGTAAAGGTATTTAAATGACTATTAAAGTTGACTTAAAGTTTTACTAAATTTGCTGGAAATGAACATTGCTTTTCTCAACTCCTCTCGTCACTTCTGAGCATTTCTCTATATTCCGGGTATCCCCTGAAACGTCACTATCTCTGCTCTCCAAATATGGTGTTAAACGTTGTATAAAACCAAGCAAAAAGTTTAGAAATGTACACAACTTTCGACTGAGCAGCACTCTGTGTAAACAAGCTAGCAGATCTCCTCCTGGTTTATAGCGCATATATATATATATATATATATATATATATATCCATTTGAATTATGGTCATCTGCCCTCTTTTCCAATTGAAAACCTGAGAAAATCGCTTTTAAATATAAATATAAATATATATATATATATATATATATATATATATATATATTTAAAAGCGATTTTCTCAGGTTTTCAATTGGAAAAAGAGGGCAGATGACCATAATTCAAATGGGTATATCTTTAAAACCATTCAAGGTATGACTTTGACTAGGATATCATTTTAAAGCTGGGTCACTGTGACTCATTTTGCTGGATCAGGTCAAAATTTATTAAAATCCGGTCGTTCCATTTTCACATAGATGGCCTTTTTCAGCGCTTTTTAAACAGTCCATCCTCCCTGTCTTTACACCGCTGTCCTTGACTGGTGTGGTCCTTCTCCTTCAGATGCACAAACATGGATGTCTTCACACGTCAGCGAGGTTTGCCCTTCTGAACTGTGACATTCACTTGCATTGAAAAGTCCACAGCCACATACATGAGTGATGATGCATCTTTGGGCACCATTCACTCAAGGTTTTCTTGTAATCAAAACCAGATAGTGAATACAGTTTGATCAACTAATAAGTGTTAATAGGAAAAAAAAAACCTTGACTAGTTGATGATCATATGATTCACCCAAAAATGAAAATTAGTTGTAAATGTGCTCACCCTCAGTCCATCCGAGATGTAGATGATTTTGTTTCTTCATCAGGTTTGTAGAAATGTGTCTCTGCATCAGTGTCTCAGCAATGGATGCTCTGCAGTGAATGGGTGCCGTCAGAATGAGAGTCCAAACAGCTGATAAAAACATTGAGATCATCAGCTCGTTAGGAGAGAGATCCATGAACTGAACTAACGAGCTAATGATCTCAATCAGGTGTGTTAAGTAAGGGAGACATGCAAAATGTGCAGAGCAGGGGGCCCCCAGGACTGGAAGTGAGAACCACTGGGCTAGTACTTATTCACTTTTATTTGTTCCCCACTAAATGCTTTTTGCCACTAATTTTAGATTTTATGTAATTGTGCACTCATAATTTTTCTAGAGTAACTTTTGCTACTGAATTATCCACTAACCTAGTTTATAATAGTATTTTTGTCATACATTATAATTATATATGCGTTCATTTGTTGTTTTTCTTTACAATAAAGTTGCCTATATTTAGTAGATTGTGTGTAACACAAAAAAAGTCATGATCAGGTCAACACACATTGAGGTATAAAAATTCAACACTGATTAAAAAAAAATTGCCCAGGTATCGGATCGATATCGGTATCGGCAGATACTCAGAATTTTTGGTATCGGATCAGGATCGGTTCTGAAAAAGTGTTATCGATCCATCCCTGCAGTGAACATCTGGAGAAGACAAAAGCTGAAACAAATCCAGCATTAAGATGTTTTTAACTAAAATGTGAGTCCATAATCCATAATAACACTTCCTCCAGTGAAAAAGTGTTCTGGTCTGAATCAGGAGAGAAATCTGCAGATCAAGCAGCGTTTACAAGACAAAACAGCTCTAAACAAATATGTGGCTGGATTTTGATGCAAGAGACAACAGCAGATGCACTTTTTCACTGCAGGAAGCGTTATTATGGATTATGGACTCATATTTTAGTTAAAAACATCTTAATGCTGGATTAGTTTCAGCTTTTGTCTTCTCCAGATGTTAACTGATGGACTGGAGTGCTGTGGATTATTGTGATGTTTTTATCAGACTCTCAATCTGACGGCACCCATTCACTGCTGAGCATCCATTGCTGAGACACTGATGCAGAGACACATTTCTACAAACCTGATGAAGAAACAAACTCATCCTAATCTTTTATATTAATATTAAAGTCAGTTTAACTGTAGGCTGTTGCATTATGTTTATGTGTACTAATTTGTTTATGCAGTATGTCCAAAGAGTGTGGGTTGGGAGAAGAACCCTAAAGGTGCGATGGGACCTAGAAGTGTCAATCTCAGTGAATGCATGGATCCTAAAAGGTACTAAACATCTGGCGTCAGTTTATACACTTCAGAATGGTGTTCTCAGTGGTTTGTGACACATTTCATTGATTTCCTCAAGGCTTGCAGAGTCTTCTGTCGATCTCAACCTGAAGCTGATGCGCTGGAGGCTGGTCCCGTCTCTGGATCTGGATAAGGTTGTGTCGACAAGGTGTCTGTTGCTGGGAGCTGGGACTCTGGGCTGCAATGTGGCGAGAACACTGATGGTAAGAACCATCTGCTTTTGATTTACATTTGATTATCGACAGTTTGTCGCTTCTGACAGGTGTCAAAAAAGCGCTACTTGCCTTCAGTGTGGATTTCTTGGCTTGCTTTATGTCATTTAAGTGCTTACTTGCCTTTGGCATAATTGCTTCTTAATGGTTTTTGAAATAGTCGTAAGCCAAAGACTGTAATTATAGAAAGCAAGTCACAGATGCTTCCATTTCACAATGGTAGTGGTGTCACTTGAAAATGCAGTTAATTGCGAGCGTAACAGTGTTTTTACACTGGGTTCCTACAGCGGTTCACGAGAATTGTGGCTTATATGTGAACACACTGAAAGAACTGATACCCTTTTATAGTAAAATAGCAATCTTTCATCCAAATGAAAGAATTACAACAGAAATATAGTACTATAACTGTGATATTCTAATATTCAATGAATTACTAGTAGCATTATCAGTATTATTTTAATAAGAACAGTACTGTAGTGATAAAAGCAGCAGTAAACGGTGATATAAAAACATAACTCATTCAAAATTGTAGTTGTCCAGGTTTCAACAGTGGTGTGAAGAGAAAGTGGACTTACAGTTTTAGAGTCAGGGACAGTTTGAACATACCGAGGTCTGAGTTTTGTTTGTTTAAATTTAAATTTAGTCAGTTTAAAGTTTAAATTTTCATAAATGCTATCTGCTTTTTTTCACACCGGTTTACTGGTTTCAGAGGAATTATGCAAATCAGGTAATGGTGCAAACATGCCCCAAAAAACTAAACAAAACGATGCACGGCACAATTCGTGATTTTGCGGGCTGCTTGAGCGGACGACCACAAACTGGCACGCTTTACTGGGATTGTATAAAGTGTGCTTGACTACACTGTGCCTCTGGATATATGCCTGGCTATAGTGATGATCAGTGCAGTGCATTACAATATTGCGTTACTCCCTAAAAAAGTAACTAATTACGTTAGTTACTTTTTATGGAAAGTAATGCGTTACGTTACTTTTGAGTTACTTTTAAAATCTGGGCAGGGCTTGCTTGTTGTTTTTAATATAGAAAAGTTATTTTACAAATCTAAAAGCCCTTTCACAGCAAAAGTGAAGTGAATCCGCCTCAGGCTGAAGGAAATGTAAATGTTAACAATGTGTAATGGCGTACAGCATCACTACAGCGTCTGGTTTCAACTGCTGGTCACAGTTTCTTTGCGCTGTAATACTGCAAATGGCAGACATGTTTAGTGAATGTTTCTCTGAATGTTTTCTGTTTTTGAGGGCTGGGGTGTGAGACACATCACTTTTGTGGACAACGCGAAGATCTCCTACTCGAACCCAGTGCGACAGCCGCTCTATGAGTTTGAAGACTGTCTGAGTGGAGGGAAGGCTAAAGCTCTCGCCGCGGTGGACAGATTGAAGAAGATCTTTCCTGGTGTGGTGAGGACTTCCACATGCTTTAACAAGTTTATTGCAGTTGCATATGAGAAGCTTGAGAAGCACAGGTGCTGTTTGGAGTCAGTTGAACAGTTACAGCAGACAGACATGTTTTGAACTGTGTATAAATATTGGCACAGTTACAGTAAGCAACACCATCCTTCCCTTACACCTCGCAGACTGATCTGTGTATTTATTAGACTAATGACACATGAATAAACATCTGAGAGGCTGTATGAACCTATACTGTGGGCCATTAGTTTGAGACCCTTAGATTAATCAGTAGGACTCAATTTCAACATGCAATTACCTACAACAATGAAGTCTGAATTATTCATTTAAATATCGATGAAAGGTATTTGGTTGGTCTGCAGATGTATTTGACCAGTCCAGGTCACCGATGTTCATTATCTTTGAGAAGTCTCATAGCATTTAATCCCACATTGTAACTCATGTTTATATGAAATGCGGCTCATTTATATTCATCTGCTGAGCGATGCTCTCATGCTTCACTGATCAGGGTGTGAGGACCGGCTCTTACGGCTTCATCCAGAAGCAAATTTGCCTTTTCTGTTTTCACTGCAGTTGATCAGTGAACTCGATGAAAGATTTTGATGAAAATGTTAAGTTTATATTGTAAATAAGAAAACCAGTATTAATTGACTTGCTTGGATAAATAGAGGTGAAAGGAACTTTGTGTGGTCAACAAACCATGGGTAATCTTGTTTTTCCGAGAGTCTATGGGTTTTGTACTCATGCTGTTTTTGCTTCAGGAAGGTTGAAAATGACAAGGTTCTGAACCTGATTCAGTGAAAGAGTGAATCATGAAACCGAATCCAACAGATGATGAGATTGAAACTGGTTAGTGATTCTTTTAGAGCTTTTCATTTGAAGTGAGTCACTGCACTGGTTGTGCTTTTGCTTGTTGAACTGCCATGTGAGACATCAGGAAACAATTATGACTGGCTAGTTCATTTCTAATTATGCATGTTACGTGATTGTAGAGGAAACGCACCGCAGATCAGTGTATTGAAAGCGCTATAGTGTCCTGCATAGGTAATGCATTCTCTTAAATATCAAGAGTACAATAGATGCTAAAGAAAATGTAGATAAACCAGCTAGTCATCTTCACAAGTCACCTATTTACTAGATGCATCCTTAGTTCTTACTATTTTAAACTAGCAGTCTCCTCCATTTCTTCATTTGAAGAGTCTCAGATATGTTCTCAGTGCTAAGCAACAAAATCAGTTTGGGTACATGTTGTCCGTGTGTTTTAAGCGGCAACATCAGACTCGTGTGACTCAGACTTTCGCTTCATATTCATGACTCTGTGTGGGAACGCTGTTGGCAGGTGTTTCCATGCAGCCACGAGGCCTGTGAATCCTCTCCGCTATCAAATCCCCTTCACTTCCCATGATTCATCATGCTGCCAGCTTCAACAAATGTCATTCCAGAAGACAGTTTGGCCATTGGCAACCAAGAAGAAAGTGCTTTCCTGATGCATTATTGTGACCGTTACTTTTTTAGTTGATTTTGGGATGACTACAAAGAGTTTTCAATATGTTGAGTTTTCACTGATTTGATTGTTGATTTAGAAATCAGTTTTTTTTTTTGTCTGTAATTATTTCAACTGGTTTTGCTACAGGATCCATATTTTACACTGGACAGCAAATGGAAACAACTTTGTACAAAGACTATTATAACAGTAACAGAATTTTCCATCAAAATGCATTAATACTAACATGCACTGCATATACAAAATTATGAACATGATATGTGACCCTGGAGCACAAAAGCAGTCATAAGTAGCACAGATATATTTTGTAGCAATAGCCAATCATTAAAAAAATCATTAGGATATTAAGTAAAGATCATGTTCCATGAAGATATTTTGTAAATTTCCTACCATAAATATATCAAAACTTCATTTTTGATTAGTAATATGCATTGCTAAGAACGTCATTTAGACAGCTTTAAAGATGATTTTCTCAATATTTAGATTTTTTTGCACCCTCAGATTCCAGATTTTCAGTTAGTTGTATCTCTGCCAAATATTGCCCGATCCTAACAAACCACACATCAATGGAAAGCTTATTTATTCAGTGATCCGATGATGTAGAAATCTCAATTTTAAAAAATGTACCCTTATGACTGGTTATGTGCTCCAGGGTCACATAAAGGCAGAACTGTCACAGTTTAGTGAATGCATAAATGACAGCAGAAAGTTTCGATCCTCTAGTGTAGTGTGAATATGAAGGGAACTGCTATAAGTGATACGGGCAGAAAGTCACATGAGAGGAAGCAGTGCCTCCTGTTGCTATGATTGGCTGATCATTGAGCACCTGTGATGAAGGTAACTGAATGAGAATGACTCCGAAAACAACTTGTCCACTCAGACATTTAATCATGTCTGAATCTAAATGAATTTGAAAGTACTTGAAATAGACGTGAGTGTAGCAGTTATTAATTTGCATTCTGCTCAATTAAAGCCACACCTCCTGCAAATATTTGCATTTGCAATCAAAGATTTGTTTACTGATAGAAAACAGTTTAAAATAGCAATAAATAATATATTTTCACATATATCTAAAGGAGGATTAATGTAAACAAACATAGAACTCTAAATTAGATTTAAAATGAGGACAGATTAATGTGTTGATAGCGTTTTGAGTTTGAGAAAGGAACATTTCAAATAAAATGTATTAAAATTATTAATATACTGATGAAAAAGTATTTATTTATTTATTCATTTATTTATTGGATAAGTGGCTGCCACATGCATAAATGTAAATACCCTCAGAGGGTAGTAGAGAAACTAACTTTAATGATGAAATGTATGGGTTAAAATTGACCCGCTGATGTCATAATCGTAAAATACATTTTATACACACAATCCACAACACATCAGAGTGTTGACACTTTGCAGGCATTTCCATGACCCTAAATGAGAAAACGTCACAATTTCAGGCAGAACATCATACAGTAGGTTAACCAGTATTTCCAACAACTAGAAAAATAGAAATTGGTTCATATTTAGCAATTAATCCCATTAGCACCACACCAAATTTCCAATATTATCAGAGGAGTGCAGTGTTAGAGCAGAATGCAAATATGCGCGTGTTTCATGAATTGAAAGTGCCACTACAGATGGATTTCTGTGCATTCATTGAAATTCATTGTTTTGTTTTTTTTACTTACTGATTTTATTGATTAGTTCCGCAATCAAACATGTCTTCACTTTTATTTCTAAGGCAGGTTGATGGGTCAGTGTTTGTCACTGTAGCTTTAGTTTCTGTCTAAACGCTGAAATGAATGCAGAAATCGTCACATTATACACTTGTTGGTCAAGTTATTATCTGATCACACCTCAGAAGGGCCTCATTATAAAAGTCTCTTTCTTGGCAATTTCTTCATTTGCTCCAAATGTTATTTTTCCGAGTGCAAAGAACGGAGGTGCTAAAACAAGAGCGAGAGTGATATCGTTATGTAAGACGCATACCATCTGATCAGCTGAGCCGTGGACGCTTGTGTGTGTGTGTGTGTGTGAACGGATGGGTCTTATTAAGGGATGTTTCGGTGAACCTGGCTAAATAATCTTTGCTTTTCTATCATGTCTGTGTTGACAGCTGCCCGTCTGTCCACCGTGATGAAATTAGCTGTCTGCTGTGTTTACTCTGTGGTCATCATTAATTCATCTGCTCATCCTGTATCGATCCGCTCCCCCGTTCGGCTAATTGCACCACATGTTTTACCTTCACAGAACCCCTGCGTGTGTCGGGCCAATTAGACGGGCCGGATATCCACGCAGTAATTACGACTCTCTCTCTCAGATAGTGGGATGAGATGATGTCTGATTCACTGCTCACCTCACAGAACTGAAATCATGGCTTCCGTTGCAACAAATGTTGACACAAACATGCTGAATATATGCTGGATCAGTAGATGTGGTCGAGTTGCCAGTGCTACTTTCTTAGCTTTGATGCTCGTCTGAGAGCTCTATGAACATTTTCTCAGATCTAAAGTAGTAAAAAATGTATTTCATTCATTTTCTTTTTCCATTTCTTTTTGTGTGTTTCTTCCCTCTTTCTTGAGCTGAACATTGAAGCCTTATTCTCACTCTGTCAGGTTAAATTCTGATTTGCCAGTCAAAGTAAAGACAAAATTTCAAGGTGATATGACTGTCTGGAGTAGGCAGTGACTCAGGAATGCCTTATTAAAAGCTTGAAATATATTTGAAATATGTGAAGAAATATATTTCTTAAAAAGAATAGACACTATTGAAGCAGTTTTGATTTAAAATAACATGCAACATCAAACTCAACATGCAGGAAGGCCTTTTTTTGTCATGTGACAGGAAATCCATATAACAGCAAATGATATCACAGAGAGGTGTCCTACTGTCCTTTAAACACCCTTAAAGTCAAAATGCTTCTTGAACAGTAAAATAAATATATCACAGACATATACATTTATTATTCAAACAGACTTTAATATACTTTTGTCATTTTTTAAATAAAATATGTTTGTTCTGAAGAAAAGGTTTTAAAGAAAAGATTGTATCACTTTTACTTGATGGTTACACCACTTCATATTTTAAAGTCATTAAAAAATTTTGAAAAGGGATATAGAACTCTGTATAGCATAGCACTCTTTACATACACATAGTACACATAGATTTGACTGACTTAAATAGGTTGCTAGTAAATTTGGGCTGTCTTTGCTTGGTTAAAAGAATATCTGGTTGATAATAATCGACTTAAGAAACTTACTTTTCATTCTGATTTATGGTACAAAAACATGTGATGTGAACAATAAACACAATACTTAATTTGTCTTGTTTGACGTCAGTGCAGCCTTTGACTTGAACAATCAAAGCTGGTAAGACTGTTTACAGGGTTTTTTCCCCCACAGAAAATGTACATTTTTGTGGAGTCCCACAGGGCTCCGTTGTAGGACCTCAGTTGTTTACATTGGATACAGTATGTGACCTTTAGGTAATGTAATCAGGAAGCATTTGGATAAACTTTTAGAGCTATGCAGATGATACACAACTGCTTATTTTCAAGGCTTCTGAAATGCAGAAATCTGTAAACGTCCTGATATGTTACTTGTTATATACAGAACGGATGTACCAAATTTCTATTTTATCGATTGTGAGTGCAAACATTGAGAGGAATTTATGCAGGAATAAGTGTTCAAAATCGTTTTTACTTTAAACATAATGTTTTATCCTGTCATCTGTTGTGAATATATTATTCGTTCCTTTCAGATTTCAGAGGGCTACAACATGAGCATCCCAATGCCAGGCCACCCAGTGAATTTTTCCGAGCTGACAATGGCTCAAGCTCGGCAGGATGTGGAACAGCTGGTGAAGCTTATCTCTGAACACGATGTGGTCTTCTTGTTGATGGACACTCGTGAGAGCCGCTGGCTTCCGACAGTCATCGCTGCTAGCCAGAGAAAGGTAGCTTCCTCCCTCCAGTCTTTCATCCTGTATTTATTTATTTATTTTCCGCTCACATGGCTGCCTGCCTTTTTATTGTAGGCTATTGTCACAGTTGTTGGTAAGTGCTATACAGTTTGTCCTGTAAATCTGATTTAAGAACCTTTAACTATAAATAACCCCTGCCTGACTTAATAGGATGATTGTGTATTTTCAGCACTTTATTCTAAAATAGGCATACTGCACATATGTATGTTTATTATAATTGATTACACTAGCAGTGTATTTTTTATTTTTTATTATTTATATATATATTTAGAATTTTTTTTGATCATATTGATATGACATAGTAAATACATATATGTGCACAAAATGCAGTTTGCGGACAAAAATTGCAAAGGACTTTGACTTTGGCTTTGCATACTTGAAGCTTAAATGCATATGCTTCAGTGCAAAATATAACCATTCTGACAGATGTTTAATTTTCTTTAATAAAAAAAATAAAACCTGCCATGAGGTAGAGATTTCACTTGATTCAAAAATATAGACCATCTATTGGATATGTTGTCAATCACCTACAGTTGAATAGAATAGTGGAAGCAATATGTCATTTAATTATAAAAATAGTTGTTAGTAATAATAATAGTACAGCTGCTAGGCCCCAAAGTCTGACAGCATATTTAAACTACAATCCAGTTTAAACTTGGAAATAAACTAAGTTTTGGAATTGTTTTGCGTAAAAGGTTTACTTCAGTAATATCAATATGTCTGTCTCTCTGCAGTTGATAGTTAATGCTGCTCTGGGATTTGACACGTTTGTGGTAATGAGACATGGCCTTAAGAAACCCAAAGAGTCACAGTCTGAAGAGTCCAGCCCCATGTCTGCTTCCTCCAACTCCTCGTCTTCCTCCACACCAGCAGCCACCATCACACCAGGTACAGCTGAAACGTGTGTTTTCCACAGCTTGTGTTGTTGTTTAGATAAAGTGTGTTGTAAGAGCAATGTGTGAAAACAGACCAGAGGTCTACAGTAAACCTCAAATGCAAAATGTCAAGTCATCCCAGTTAAAGGAGTAGTTCACCCAAAAATGTACATTAGCTGAAAATGTGCTCACTCTCAGGCCGTCCTAATTTTAGATGAGTTTCTTCATCAGGTTTGTAGAAATGTGTCTCAGCAATGGATGCTCTGCAGTGAATGGGTGCCGTCAGAATGAGAGTCTGATAAAAACATCACAATAATCCACAGCACTCCAGTCCATCAGTTAACATCTGGAGAAGACAAAAGCTGAAACAAATCCAGCATTAAGATGGTTTTAACTTCAAGCCGTTGCTTCTAATAACACTTGCATGTTTGTTATCCAGCCACATATTTGTTTAGAGCTGTTTTGTCTTGTAAACGCTGCTTGATCTGCTGATTTCTCTCCTGATTCAGACCAGAACACCTTTTCACTGGAGGAAGCGTTATTATGGATTATGGACTCGGCTTTTAGTTAAAAACCTCTTAATGACTGATTCGTTTCTTACAAAACACAGCTTTTGGCTTCACAAGATGTTAATTGATGGAATAGAATTGTGTAGATTACTTGTGACGTTTTTTTTTTAGCTGTTTTGTTTGAATTACAAAATTGGGATCACCGTGATTAAAAATGTCATATCTAACATTTATATCTGAATTATCTATAGTGAATATACAGTGTGTGCAGAATTATTAGGCAAGTTGATATTCTGGTCATATTTTTTTTCCAAGAACATTTTACCAATTCCAAACCACATCAATCTTAGTAACTACTATCAATTTTGTATTTAATCATTTATAAGTGATATATAATTGCCCATGAAGGCTGAAAGTTAAAAACTCCTTATTTCAGGTGTGCTGAATTATTAGGCAGGTTTTCTTTTACAGATAAAATGAGCCAAAAATGAGATTGAACTCAAGAATAAAAGTAAAACAATTATTAAATGCCCATGAGAAGGATGCAATACTAATGCAATAATAGAATTAGCAAAGTTAAGGCATGACCACTGGGCAGCGAAATGCTCATTGGTTCAGCACGGTCAGAAAAAACAGGTGGAGAGGAAAAGACACATGTTAACTGCAAAAGAATTAAGAATTAAGGTGAAGAATTAGGAGAGAAACCATCAGGAACCATTTAGTCTCCAGCACCATCATTTTCCAGAACTGCAACCTTCCTGGAGTCTCCAGAAGTGCAAGGTGTCAGGTTCTCAGAGACTTTGCTTGGGTAAAAAATTATTTAAATGGCCCTCACTTAATAAGAATAACATGCTGAAGTGTTGTGAAATACACGAAGACTGATTTTGTATAGGATTTATGGACAGATAAGTTGAGAGTGACTCTTGAAGGACCAGCATCACATCCTCTTGTACCACTGTTTGAAGAATTTATCTTCCAGAATCTGGCAGTAAGTTTTGGGAGCTCATTTTAGTTCATCTCCTATCCTGAAAAGTCTGTTTTGCAGGATTGATTAAAAATGAGTGCAAAGAAAGGCTACTGTAATGGCCTTTTACTGCAGGATACAAAGTTGTACTTCCGCTTCTTGCTGCATTGAGGTCTCAGTCAGTCTCTGAGGTACAATAGAGCATTAGGGGACATTCACACAAAGCAGGTCCTTGTATTCCACCTGCCATATTCTGAAGGTTTTGAACATTTGGCCACTACATTCCATCTCATGCTTTCAGCGTCTCGCACCGTGAGCGCTGTGTTCTTAAGACTGTTTTAAGCTACATTTTTAAAAGTCAAGACCCCTGCTTTCTGTTCTATTCTTTTCACTCCGTTGAGCTGTGAATGCAAGAGCAGATCCGGTGTGAACGTCTCGTGACTCATTCTGTGCTGCTGCTGCTGTCTGTAGTGCCTGCTGGAGCAGGTGTGACTCATGAAAAATCATGAAGGTGCTACTTAAAGCTTGAATTGGTCTGATCATATCTATGGAAAATTCCTAATTACTTGTGGGTCATGATTACTTGCTCTTTTTTCATGC
This sequence comes from Onychostoma macrolepis, assembly GCF_012432095.1. NCBI lineage: Eukaryota > Metazoa > Chordata > Actinopteri > Cypriniformes > Cyprinidae > Onychostoma > Onychostoma macrolepis. The sequence continues at coordinate 6,920,871 of NC_081165.1, forward strand.
TTTTATAGCATGACTATTTACATATAAATTTTTATAGCCATTTTTATAAATAATAAATGAGATGCATTTATTGCATTATATCCACCTTATTTTTAACAACACAGCCATTTGCAACCAAAAACGGTGCTTGATATTGCAACTTGTATTTGTTATCACATTATTTTAATTTATTATTGCAATCAAATTATTGGTTTTGCCATGCACTACATTTGGATGCGCTTCTACTTATTTACGTATAGTGGCTAATGAATTAGAAAAAGCAGCTTACTTCCACAATCAGCTTTTTTAAATATATGTAATGCCTAATGAAAACCTGTCAAATGTTGAGTATGTTGGATGCTTCTTATCTGTTAGATGCTGTGGACTGTAACTGACTTGTTTGATACCAAGAATTGTATCTATGTTTTTCTAAATCATTTTGTAGAAGTATATCAAACAAAATATGTGTAAAAGGAAAAAAGATAAAAGGCCATTTAAACTTTTAAGTTATTTTTAGGTACAATTTAATGTTCAGTTACAATTGGTAAAAAGTGTTTTATTTCTTATTCGTGCAAATGTAACCATCTCTATGATAAGAGTGACTTTTCTTTCATTGTGTCTGTCTTGTAATGAAGGCATATAATGAATCCAGTCCAGTAATGTGGAAATGACCTCAGGAAAGAGTTTACCGCTTCATTGGGTGTAACTGAATTAAGTTCTTCCGTAAATAAAGCGTAATGATCTGATCTGCAAAACTGTGATGTGATGACAAAAGTTCAAATATACAGTGCCCTCCAAAAGTATTGGAATCACAAACCAGGATGAAGATGAGGGAGCTGACTTTGAGAGAAAAGCAAGCAATTTGGATGCTAAAAGAAAAGAGGAAGTAAATTATAGCTCTAGCAAAAACAAAGGGAAAATCAAGAGTTTGGAAACCACCAGCGACACCAGTAACCAACAACGACCTGATCGGCTGAGAAAACAACTGTAGTTGATGACAGACAAATCATAAAAGCTGTGAAAGTTAACCCTAAAAGACGTGTCTGTAAAATCGTGGAGGTGGTGTCATGGCATGGGCATGCATGGCTGCCTCTGGAACAGGCCTCTCAACTTTACTGATGACTTAATGTATGATGACAGTAGCAGAATGAATTTGGAAGAGTACAAAACCATCTTACCTACCAATATTCAAGAAAATGCCACCAGATTCATTGGGAAGTGCTTCATATTGCATCAGGACAATGACCCAAAACACCTGCCAGTTCAGTCAAGGAGTTTATCAGGGCAAAGAAATGGAAAGTCTTAGATTGCCAAGTCAATCTCCAGATTTAAATGTTCATAAGATTTATGTTCAACTGTCCCAATACTTATGCTCACATCAGTGAGTGGGATGAACTCTAAAAGTGCTGTTCTTTTTATTTGGTAAAACATGTATGTGTTGAAACAGCTAATAATAAAATGTGACATTCTGTAGTTTTGTCTCATATTCATCTTTTAATCATATTTGCAAATGTCTTGACTCCACAGCTAACAGAACAATTTTGTCTTCACTGTTCCAATACTTTTGGAGGGCACTGTATACCTGTAAATATAGTGGCCATCTTCCAAAAGTTGCCAATATTTATTTTGCTCTTGTACACTAATAACTAAAACATATGATTAATTTAAATACATCCAACTCTTTTAATTCAAAGGTTTCACAGTATTTTATCGGTCAGGGTTCATTCACTGGTTAAAAGGCGTGGGAACTCTTATAGTGAGCCTGCAGATGCTGTATTGTAATGTTTTCTTGTTGTTACTCTGTTATAAGCATGACTGCGGTTCATTCTCAGGAGCGTCTCTGTTCTCCAACATCCCTGGACATCGGCTCGGCTGCTACTTCTGTAATGATGTGGTCGCCCCTGGAGACGTGAGTTTTAATCAAGCACTTTCAATGCTGAAATTAGGTTTTCCTCAAGGCACGTATTATATTAGAAAATCAAATGTGTAGCAGAAACCAATCAGTCATATGCTAAAGTGACCTCAACTCAATGGATTCTTTGTGCTGGAAATCATGTCCTACAGCAAAATATGATTGAGCAGTCTCCTACTGAGTTGATTCATCACCAGAATGAAACATTTTTACAGACTGAGAAATTAATATGTTTGCTTTCCATGATTTGTCATTACTCGAAGCTGTTAGTGAAGTCTTGTTTTGTTTGTAGTCCACCAGAGACAGGACTCTGGACCAGCAGTGCACGGTGAGCCGTCCCGGTCTGGCCATGATCGCCGGAGCCCTGGCCGTAGAGCTGATGGTCTCTATACTCCAGCACCCAGAGGGGTGAGTGCCTCAGCTTCACTGTGAACCCTGTGTGCTTCCATCCACAGTGCATGATTCACTGCCGCTGCCGTTCTGTATAAATACTGTGTTCACAGTGGAATTTCAACAAGAAGAAGTGAACTCCAAAAACCCAGGTGGTGCACTTAAATAACTGAAAAGAAAACAAACAAAAAAAACAGTGTGCACTGCTGGACACTTCATGCATGCAATCAACTGTTGCAGCATTCTTTATGTAGCAGAAGGAAAGAGCCCAGGGTCTAAAATTAACCCTCAACAAGTGCGAGTATGAAACAGTGTTGCTTAGTTGGCCGGTAACTTTTTTATGAATTCTAACAATGACTGCCTATCCTAATCCTAATCCTAGTTGCTTATAACATGCATTTGAAAATGGAACATGCACCAAAGACGTTCCCTAGTTTGAGAAGTTGGTTTAATTACAGCCAAAGAGGCTGTTAGACTCTGATGGTAAAATCTTCTAAAATTCATACATTAGGTGATAAAGTGCATAGTACATAATTTAAGACACGGCTTGAAAGTATGTGACAAATAGTCTGTGGTATGAAACTGATAAGTTATGACATCACAGTAGTAGAAAAGCAGTGCCGTCCCATCACAGGCGGTACTTGTAATGTGTAGAACAAGCTTGAAAATTTGGATCCTTCATCTACTTAGCTTCTGTAAAGCTGAAATTGAAATGTTTTTTCATTTATAATACTCACTTCTTTGCTAATTTGATATGCCAAACAACTAGAAATAAAGCATTTGTGTGTTGATTCCTTTGAAAAGTGTAACACTGTGAGTCTATGGTGCTTTCATAGCATTGATCTGCTTTATTGATCAGCAACACTCAACACACAGCGTGAGTTTGGGGCAGGGCTGGCCAATAGCATATGTGGCAACTGTTCAGAACATGTCAAAAATAGTTTCATTTTGGTGAAGCAGAAATGTCACACTTCGCTCATGCCATCTTAGCTTCATTTCCAGCCCTATGTTTAAGTCACTCTGAAACGAAACAGCGGTAATAGCAATTGCGCTGTAATGTTATATCTAAAGTGCAAAAAGTCTGCATGTTGCTTTTTATGTATTTCCAGTCAGATGAGAGGATATAGAAAGCTTTCATCCATGTTTACCATTGAAGGAAGACTTTAGAAAGCAGGCACTCAGTGCCCTAGATAGTGCTGGCATCCTCCTGATGGTCTCTCTTCAGATGCATTAAGCTGTTACAGAGCCTCTGCTGGATCTGGATAAAAGCCTTCAGATATACAGCACCCTCGTATGATAAGAGCTCCACAACCGCAGGGGGTTTTCAGCTGTCCAACTGTTACCCGAGGACACTTTGAATCCAGAAACCACATTAACGGCAAATTCTGTCATTAATCATTTTTGGGATGTTGACATATTTCCCCCATCTTAGTTTAGAGAGAGGTGAGTTCATTCTAAGTTCATAATTTGAAGGAATTTTATTTTGTACAGGTGTTTTACCAGTGTTTTGAATTTTACACTCCACTGACTTTTGTTTTAGAATTAATAGAAGTGAATGTAAAATATATACGTGTAATAAGCTGTCAGTACTTTTTCTGTTGTTTTACAGATTTATTTTTTACAGTGCACGGTCAAGACATGCAGAATCAAGTGATCATAAGCAGATGCATTTGTAAAATAATGTGAATATCAAATATTAAACAGCATATAAATCAAAACTGCCAAACGTTACCGAATGAAATGTTGATCAAGGAAGTAGTTTAGGACTGTGAAGCTTTTTTTGTGGGCGTTGATGGAAGCCATCGAGTCCATCTATGTTTTGAACATCATTTTGAATCTCATCCAGACATAGTCTTTGACAAAAAAACATGATTCTCTTTGATTTTTGTTCAAACTTTTGCTTTTTCCCACGAACCTTACCCTCATTCAAGTTAATAAATAATAATAATAATTAAAAAGAATGCATAAAGCTAAATGATATTAAGGTTTGAACATGCAATATAGATGTAGATTAGACTGCTGTGATACATAACATGCCTTTATTTGGGTGAATCCCATTTCTCTGTCTTACCCCTTCCCCTTCGTCTTACCCCTAGCCCTTGTCCCTCGAAACCGAGTGGTAAGCGCTAGGGGTGAAAACATACCCCTATGAAATGAGACACCACTTGGTTACGATTACGTCATCATACACCGTCGCTAGCTGGCTGCTACGTCACCAGAGCCGACAAGTGTTGATCACAAACTTTGGATCGTTTTACAAACTTGTTAAAACTGTAGACATGCATGGAGTCCATTCAAGGCTAGTCTGCGGGACTGTTGTGCAAATCAGCAATGTAACGTTAGCGTCGCAAACTAGCGATTTTTTAAAACGTTTCAATTAAGAACATGGTTGCAAATATATATGTACAGGACTGTCTAGAGCACAAAACAAGACTGTCATAATTTTTAAATAAATTATTTAAGCCGAAAATACTTGATTGTTGCCGGTTGCGCAGTGTGTTCTGGGTACCCCTCGGTTTCAAGTAAGCTCGCGAAAATGCTTGGTTTTAAGGGGTATCTACCCCTTCCCCTTAGCCCTACCCCTCGATCAAAACGAGAATTGGGATAGCCCTTACTCTCACGTGAACGCGCAAAACTAAGGGGAAGGGGTAAGACAGAGAAATGGGATTCACCCTTTATCTTAAAATGAAATGAAACCACTTCTCATAAAGAAAGAACATGGTCGTCTTTTCAAGGAAGGACCTATGGTTATATGTGGATTCTTTATAACAACCTGCATACAACATTCTTCATTCTTTCTAGCAGATTAAATAGTGAAAATTTTGTACATTTTACAGTTAAATTATTCTGTCTAATGGACTTGGAGAGTTCAAAATTAAGAGCTCCAACCCGTGATCTTAACTAAGAAAACTTAAGTCAGAAAAAAGTCAGTAAATTGACTTGTACCTGAACTTTAAAGGGATCCCAACCTTTATTTGTGATATACTGTCTCATTCTAAATTACATTCACACTGGTGTTTTAGGAAGCCAAACTAATTAGAATATAATAACAACAACAATGACAGTAATAGTCATATAGTGTAAAACAACTGCACTGTAAAATAAATGAATATTTCATAGGTATATTTTTTTGCTTTACACTACAGTAGGGAAATTACAATACTTTCCTCATTTCTACACTTGAAAGAGATATTTAAAATTTGGACTGCATTTAAACCGCTTGCTGTCAGCAATTCATGCTGCACTTGTAAGCTTTTGTTTTGAAGGAAAACTCCAGCTTCAGTGAAAACAGGCACAAAAACACGTCTCACTACAAATCTAGTGAAATGCTGTACTCATCTACCATGAAAATAAAGCATAACTGGTGGCTGTTGTTCCCAAACGCGCACTAAACTCACAGAACATGAAATAAACGAGTTCACTGCATTCATTCAGTGTGAACAGAGCTGTTCTGAGACACCGGATCACAAGCTGATCGCATGAATAAAGTGTGCGCTTCGCTTTAAAACACTTAATGAAGGGATTAAGCCATATTGTGCTTTCGGTTTTAGTTTTTTGACAGATACTGTGCCAAAATGGCCCAAAACACAACTTTAAAGACCTTTTATGCTAGAATAAGAAGTTTAAATATATTTGAAAATCTACATTTATTGCCCAGAAGACCTTTCACTTCATATCGTCATGTGACCACGATAATATCGAGACAGTTTTGCTATCGCAGTACCACAATATTGATAATATCGAGATTGGTTCTGATCAGTTGTTTTACCAACTCGTCCCTCCTTAACATTTTCATCTAATTTTTGTTAGTTTCATCTCGCTTGTCATAGTTTTTGTCATTCAGATCTGATTATTATTTTGTTCTCGTCTCATTTTCCTCAGTGAAACAAATGCTGTTGATGAAATGTATGATGAAAATGATCACTGGATCAGTTATTAGTATGTTTTGGTGGCTGTAGTGATGGTGGTGCAGGATTTGTCTTATGCAGCGTGTGGGTTATCTTGGCCTCTGGGCATTCCTGCACGTGTTGTTTCTTACCGAGCTTTGTCTGTAGGTGCATATATTTGTGTGGACATCTCCGCACACTTTTATTAGGTTTTCTGATCTCAATGCTGACCTGATTCCTGGCTCCCATGTGTTATCTGGGTGTCAGTCTTTCATGTTTGTCAGTCTTTTGTGGCACTGGTGATTGCCAATTATCGGCCGATATGAGCCTATCGCAGATATATAGGTATCGTGAATATGCCGCCGATATGAACATTTTTACAGAACATATAACGCAGATTAAATGCTTCTGAATGGTGGAATTACTTAGTTTGTCCAGCAGAGCGCGCTCCATTGTTTGCTACTAGCGACCCAGATCACTGTAGTGTGTAGAGATGCGGATGACCTCAAACGTCACCCGAGTCCGCTAAGTAAATAAACAACAATGTCCCCGTCTTTTACTCTCACAATGAGCTTATCATACTTGTTTGCTACATTAGTAGGGCCCTGTGATTTCTGCGATGCAGAAAACATGGACAGAAGCACAAAATCCAATCGAATTTACTCTATAACGCGGAATTTCATGGAATTTGTCATATTTTTGATGAATAAATAAAAACAGGTCAGTACACTTAAATCAAATTGCAATATAGACTTGTGTCTGTGAACATTAAACTGCAAACCGACTAGGCTATTTAAATACGAATCCTCATGTTCTGCATGTTCATTTGATTACAGAACACAGAATTTGTGAAACAATATTATTCATTATTATTATTTATTACTTTTAGATGTTTACATTTGGAAAAGCTGTGCTTCCTGCATAAACCTGCCCCTGTTGGTTTGGCAGTAGCTTGCTTGCCCTACACAGTTACCTTGTTTATTTTCTTAATTCAAGTTATATATATTTTGTTCTATTTGTGTTTTTCAAGTTATTTATAATAAGTGAACTGTTCAGTGAACCGATGTCAGACTCATTTTGAATAATAAAGTTTATTGTTAAATTGTTAAATACCCTGCCTCAATTACATAGGCCTATGTTTGTCACATCATTGTAAGTGTTTGATCACCACATTTGAGTTATCATTGCAAAAAATATGTTTATGTATATATATATTCTGTATATGTATCTGTATTCTATACAGTACCAGTCAAACGTTTGGACATACGAATGGGAAGTGTGTCCAAACTTTTGACTATACTGTACTAAAATATAGCCTACACATAAAGAATATCGGCCGATATATCGATATCGGTCTTTTATTAATATCGGTATCGGCCCCCAGAAAACCCATATCGGTTGAGCTCTGCTGGTGATACGGCGCCTCTGTTTGAGCATCCCAACATGTCAGCTCCTTCTGAGGTGCAATATAGTTTGCATTTGATGCATTGAAGCACATTTTGCATTTAACACACAGGATGCATCAGTAATACACCAAACATAGCTTTTAGGCAGCTTAATACTCAGTACGTTCCTCTTTGACTATTTCTGACACTTTGACTAGCTGCCATTTGAGTCACAGTTATGGCCTCAGTATTTGTGACTAAATCCAGCAGCAGCTCTTTCCCCCAACCACACACAAACACACACACACACACACACACACACACAAGTCAAGTCACCTTTATTTATATAGCGCTTTTAACAATACAGATTGTATCAAAGCAACTTTCCAATATCAAAATAGGAAAATAGTGTCAATAATGTAAAATGACAGGATTAAACACTCAATTTTCAGTTAAAGGCATTTCAATTATTGAATTCAATGATGTCATCGTCCAGCTCAGTTCAGTTTAAACAGTATCTGTGCAATCAAGTCGACAATATCGCTGGAAATTAAGTGTCCCCAACTAAGCAAGCCAGAGGCGACAGCGGCAAGGAACCACAACTCCATCCGTGACAGAATGGAGAAAAAAACCTTGGGAGAAACCAGGCTCAGTCGGGGGCCAGTTCTCCTCTGACCAGATGAAACAGCAGTTCAATTCCAGCTGCAGCAAAGTCAGATTGTGTAAAGGACTCATTTGGTTACAGTGGTCTTGCCCCGATGGCCGTCTAGGTGACGAGGTCTTCACTGGGGATCTGTCTCTGGGGCTCATCTAGGTGTCCTGATCTCCGCTGATGTTCAGGGTTGTAGAGGTCGTCTCTAGGTGCTGATCCACCATCTGATCTGGATACGGACTGGATCGGGTGGCTACGGTGATCTCGGAATAAGAAAGAAACAGACTAATATTAGCGTAGATGCCATTCTTCTTACGATGTAACAAGTACATCGGGTGTTATGGGAAGTATTCCCGGTTCTGGTTGACATAATTAATGCAGCCTTACAATCCTTTAACAGATTTGAATATTAGAAGCGTATTGCTGTATTATGTGTACGCCAGGTTAAAGAGATGAGTCTTTAATCTAGATTTAAACTGACAGAGTGTGTCTGCCTCCCGAACAGTGTTAGGTAGATTGTTCCAGAGTTTTGGCGCTAAATAGGAAAAGGTTCTGCCACCCGCAATTGATTTTGATATTCTAGGTATTATCAAATGGCCAGAGTTTTGAGAATATAGTGGACGTGGAGGACTATAATGCGTTAGTTTCTCAATTTAGTGTGTTTCGCCGGGCCGCGAAGAAATATAGAGCTGAGTATCATCAGCATAACAGTGAAAGCTAACACCGTGTTTCCTGATGATATTTCCTAAGGTTAATATGTACAGCGTGAAAAGTAATGGCCCTAATACTGAGCCTTGAGGTACTCCATACTGCACTTATGATCGATATGATACCTCTTCATTCACTGCTACAAATTGATGGCGGTCAGATAAGTACGATTTGAACCATGCTAATGCACTTCCACTAATGCCAACAAAGTTTTCTAGTCTATTCAAAAGAATGTTGTGGTCGATAGTATCGAACGCAGCGCTAAGATCCAGAAGTACTAATAGAGAGATACAGCCACAATCAGATGCTAAGAGCAGGTCATTTGTAACTCTAATGAGAGCAGTCTCAGTGCTAAGAAACGGTCTAAATCCTGACTGGAAATCCTCACAGATACCATTTTTTACTAAGAAGGAATATAATTGTGAGGATACTACCTTTTCTAGTATCTTTGACAGAAAAGGGAGATTCGAGATCAGTCTGTAATTAACTAGATCTTTGGGGTCAAGTTGTGTTTTTTTAATGAGAGGCTTAATTTGAAGCCAATTTGAAGGTTTTGAGAACATATCCTAATGACAATGACGAATGAATAATAGCCAAAAAAGGATCTATGACTTCTGGAAGCACCTCTTTTAGTAGTTTAGATGGAATAGGGTCTAACATAGATGATTGGATGGTTTAGATGATTTAACAAGTTTATACAATTCTTCCTCTCCTACAGTAGAGAATGAGTGGAATTGTTCCTCAGGGGATCTATAGTGCGCTATCTGATGCGATACTGTAGCTGACGCATCATACAATTTTATCTCTGATAGTATCGATCTTGGAAGTAAAATAGTTCATAAAGTCATTACTGCTGTGCTGTTGGGAAATGTCAACACCTGCTGATAATTTATTTTTTGTTAATTTAGCCACTGTATTGAATAAATACCTGGGGTTATGTTTGTTTTCTTCTAAAAGAGATGAAAAGTAATCAGATCTAGCAGTTTTTAATGCTTTTTTGTAGGATAGGGTACTTTCCTGCTAAGCAATACGAAATACCTCTAGTTTAGTTTTCCTCCAGCTGTGCTTCATTTTCCGGGCTGCTCTCTTTAGAGCGTGAGTGTGCTCATTATACCACGGTGTTGGACTCTTATCCTTAATCTTCCTTAAGCGTAAAGGAGCAACCATACCTAAAGTGCTAGAAAAGAGAGAGTCCATAGTTTCTGTTACATCATCAAGTTTTTCTGTGCTGTTGGATATGCTGAGGAACTGAGATAAATCAGGAAGATTATTTACAAAGCAGTCTTTTGTGGTAGAAGTGATGGTTCTACCATACTCGTAGCAAGGAGTAGAATTTACAGTTTTAGCTATATGAAGTTTGCACAAGACTAGATATTGATCTGAGATATCATCATTTTGCTGCAGAATTTCAATATCATTAACATCAATTCCATGTGACAGTATTAAATCTAGAGTATGATTTCGACAATGAGTAGGTCCTGAGACATGTATATCCCCAATAGAGTTCAGAATGTCTATGAATGCTGATCCTAATCCATCTTTTTCATTATCAACATGGATATTAAAATCGCCAACGATTAAGACTTTATCTGCAGTCAGCACTAACTCTGAGAGAAAATCCACAAATTCTTTAATAAAGTCTGTATGGTGCCCTGGTTGCCTGTATACAGTAGCCAGTACAAACATCACAGGGGATTTATTATTACCACTTGTTTCTCTAGATAATGTTATATGAAGCACCATTACTTCAAAGGAGTTATACTTTAGCCTGCCCTCTGAGAAATGCTGAGAATATTGCTATAAATTGTAGCAACACCTCCCCCTTTGCCTTTTAGATGCGGTTCATTTTTATAACAGTAATCTTGGGGGGTAGACTCGTTTAAAGTAATGTATTCATCTGGTTTTAGCCAGGTTTCTGTCAAACAGAGCACATCTAGGTTATGATCAGTGATCATATCATTTACCAAAAGCGCTTTCGTAGAAAGGGACCTGATATTCAGTAAGCCAAGCTTTATCATGTGTTTATCTGCATTATATACATTTTTTATTTGTTGAACGTCAATCAAATTGTTACTATTACTTTGGTTTGGATGTTTTCTGTATTTTCTAGTTCGGGGAACAGACACAGTCTCTATAGAGTGATATCTAGGTGAAAAAGTTTCTATGTGCTGAGAGTTAACTGACTTTGGTGACGTGAGGCGGCTAGCAGACGATCGGTTTAGCCAGTCTGTCTGCTTCCTGACCTGGGCTCCAGTTAGTCAAGTACAAACTCTAAGACTATGTGCCATATTTCTAGAGAGAAGAGCGGCACCACCCCAGGAGGGATGAACACCATCTCTTTTCAACAGGTCAGGTCTGCCCCAAAAACTCGACCAAATGTCCATAAAACCTATGTTATTTTGCGGGCACCACTTAGACATCCAGCCATTGAGTGACGACAGTCTGCTATGAATCTCGTCGCCACGGTAAGCAGGGAGGGGACCAGAGCATATTACAGTGTCTGACATCGTGTTTGCAAGTTCACACACCTCTTTAACATTATTTTTAGTGATCTCCGACTGGAGAAGTCGAACATCATTTGCGCTGACGTGGATAACAATCTTACTGAATTTACGTTTAGCATTAGCCAGCACTTTTAAATTTGCCAAGATGTCAGGCGCTCTAGCTCCCAGTAAACAATGGACTATGGTGGCTGGTGTCTCTATTTTCACATTCCGTACAATAGAATCGCCAATAACTAGAGCACTTTCATCAGGTTTCTCAGTGGGTGTGTCACTGAGTGGGGAGAACCTGTTTGATGTTTTGATCGGAACGGAAGAGTGGTGTTTTGACCCGCGACTAGGCCGCCTCACTGTCACCCAGTTGCCCTGCTGCACGGGCTCAACCGGAACCGAACAATGTACAGGACTCCCTGAGCTAGTCGCATCCAAAGCAGTATCTACAGCCCTCACATTCTTACCATCGTGTCTCTAGTTCTAAAACCTTCTCTGTCAGCCTAACTATTTCCCTGCATTTATCACATGTGAATCCCTCATTGCCGACAGAGACAGATAAACTATTCATGTGGCAAACAGTGCAAACAACAATAGCAGGAGAAGAAGCCATTACTCACCGTGATTGATGAATGATTCACTTACCACTGTTGTTTGATGAACTCGTGAAAAACGGAGCGAGGGAGAAATGAAACGGAGCGAGAAAAGGAAAACAATAATAGACGCGAACCGCGAGTGACAAGCTAACCGGCTAACAAGTGCTAACGCGCTGCACTCGCAGTTTTAAAAAGCGAAAGAGTTAGATTAGTTTGATAGATAATACCAGAAATATGGTGGGAATTAAGTTATATATTATCACTTTAAACAACAGAGAATGAAAGTAAGATAGAGATTCAACAGAAAAGCGAAGCTACACGGAGCTACAATCGCAAACCTATCAGCAGCACAACAGACTGAAGCAATCAATCCCCTATAGCATGGTAACACCTACCCCAGAATTAACGCTTCTCAGTTCACACAGACACACACACACACACACACACACACACACACACACATGTCTGCTTTGCTATCCTTGTGGGGACTCTCCATAGGCGTAATGGTTTTTATACTGTACTTACTGTATGTGCTATTGCCCTACACCAACCCTACACCTAACCCTTCCCGTACAGGAAACTTTGTGCATTTTTAGATTTTCAAAAACACCATTTAGTATGTTTTTTTTGTAAGCCTTTTGATTTACGGGGACATAGACAGTGTCCTCATAAACCACCTTCAAATTGTAATACCTCTGTCATACCCATGTTATTATACAAATTTTGTCCCCGTAAACCACAAAAACCAGTATACACACACACACACACGTTTGTTTTTGTGAATTGTGGGGACATCCCATAGGCGTAACTGTATTTTCTATTGCCCTACACCAACCCTACACCTAAACCTACCCCTTACAGGAAACTTTGTGCATTTTTAGATTTTCAAAAAAACACCATTTAGTATGTTTTTTTTGTAAGCCTTTTGATTTACGGGGACATAGACAGTGTCCTCATAAACCACCTTCAAATTGTAATACCTCTGTCATACCCATGTTATTATACAAATTTTGTCCCCGTAAACCACAAAAACCAGTATACACACACACACACACACACACACACGTTTGTTTTTGTGAATTGTGGGGACATCCCATAGGCGTAACTGTATTTTCTATTGCCCTACACCAACCCTACACCTAACCCTTCCCCGTACAGGAAACTTTGTGCATTTTTACTTTCTCAAAAAACTAATTCTGTATGATTTATAAGCCTTTTGAAAAATGGGGACATGAGGTAATGCCCTCATAAGTCACCTTCTCCTTGTAATACCTGTCATACCCTTGTCATTATATAAATTTGTGTCCTCATATGTCACGCATGCACACACACACACACTGTAACTAAGCATAAAACTGCTCTTTAGGGATGGACTGAAGTCTAATTTGAATGTGTTGATGTGTGATGTGTTTTTCTGTCAGAGGATATGCTGTGGCCAGTAGCAGTGATGACCGGATGAATGAACCCCCGACCTCTCTGGGTCTCGTCCCCCATCAGGTCAGTTATGAGCTCCTGTCTGATTCATGTATTAGTTATTTTAAAAATGTACTTTATTATTATGTAAATAGGCTGCTGAACAGACGAGTGTTGCAGATGAAGAGCGTGTGTTGTGTGTTGTTTATTGTGGGGATATTATCATCCTCAGCATGAGATGATCTGGCATTGAAATTCACGCTGGTCGAAGCTGATCTGTTCTGCAGTATTTGTGCAGATGCTAAGTGACTTCTAAAGAGGGTTTGTGTCTCTTCAGTCATTTACTTGTCTGCCGCAGTAATGTTAATATCTTTGAATGTTCTACATTTGGGGATCTTCTCAGCAAATACCAGTCTATGCAGTTAATTACAATTAGTTGACTGGTTTAAACATTGTAGTGGATTGACGTGCCAGTAATGGCTGTAATACACTACACGACTTTTACTCAGATTTTTGCCCCAGATTACAGTTTGCACAAGTTGATGCTAGTTGCTAAAAGTCCAATTTTGTAGCTTCAGGCTCTGATTTTTGTGTATGTCTGTTTGGAATCCAGTCGTATTTAGTAAATGTGAACAGTATAAAGTCAAATGCAATTTTATTTTTACCAGAGGTGTAAAAAGTACTCAAAAAATAAAAGTGAAAGTACTCAATTTGATTTTACTCAATTAAAAGTACAAGTATTTTCCTTGACAGACATACAGAAGTTTGGTTAAAGGGAGAAAACTAAACAAAATGCAATGGCACAGGTCAAACTCGTATATCTAGTGCAACAATAACAATTAAAATGCAGCACAGTGGAACACACACACACAAAAAAAAAAGATTTGCAGGGAAAGGGATTAAAAGGGAAACTCCATCCTTTCCACCTTCATGCATGCATATATATATATGATTTATTTATCAGATATCTGATTAATTTATTAGATTAACACAGACTAAGATCTAAATCATCTGAACTAAATCATCTCTCGTCCAAAAATGACACTTCAAAAACTACACAAAGTGAATATGACAGTAACTCATACGACCCCTGTTAATGAATCAGTGTCGTCTTATGTGAAACGATAGGCATATGTAAGAAAATTACAAATACTAATATTTTAAACTTGACCGTCGTGTTCACTTTGTGTGGTTTCTGAAGTGGTCCTGTCCCCTTGCATTACGGAATAAAAATCTTTGCTTGTGTTCATCTGAAGAAAGAAAGTCATAAACATCTGGGACGACATGAAAATCTTCATTTTTGGGTGAACTATCACTTTTAATAACAATGTGATGCAGAGGTTAGAAACATATTCCAGACAGAATGCAAGATTGGGTTGAATTTAACGAGGAGAGTCGTAGAATTAAAAGATATAACGTTAACGTTTTGAAAGGCCACTTTTTTGTGTTGTCCACGTCACTGTCTAAAAAGATAATTAATATTCTAATTGTTTATTTTGGGCATTTTTGGGGGGGCTTTTTCTCAGCAAATATTGATTAATAATTATTTGCAGCTAATTATATTAATTAATGAGCCAATCATGTAATTATTATGATTAAAAAATATTAATTAACTTATCCACTACCTGGTAAGAACGTCAATAAACATGAATTACAATTAATTACACATACAATGTTCATTTAAACACTTTTTGGAGATTTGTAACATTTAATTAAAAAAATAATTCCCACAAAAATATTAATTATTTAATTATCATCACTGATTTTATTTGCACTTAAATCTTGTGCATTCAGCCAATATATTACACAACTAACGGCTCGATCAAAACAGAAAGAATAATGAATCAACTTTTTGGGGGAAACACAACTTTGCTACCTTAACATGCTTCCTCAGATTTGATGTTGAACTTTGACCTGATGAAAGTCATAACTGAAGCAGAACTGTGTGCTTGATGCGTGAAAACAATGAGCATTGGTTCTCACGTCAAGCACGCATGTTTGAGATTCTGTTCACCATATTTAACGTGCATAAGATAAAATAAAAATGTAACATACTTTTTATGTTGAAATAAAATTGTAAGGAGTAAAAAGTACTGTTTTTTCTTCAGAAATGTAATGAAGTAAACATACAAGCAGTCAGTTTCAATTGTACTTGAATAAAGTAAAAATCCCCCAATATAATACTTAAGTACAGTAATTAGGGATGCACCGATACCACTTTTTCCAGTACTTGCCTGATACCGATATTTTTATTTTTGGTACTTGTCGATACCGAGTACCGATACCAATATTTTCATTGCATTTGTAAATTTTTTAAATATTGGGTACAGAAACCAAAAGAGTATGTATAATGTTAGTTGTTTAACTTAATTTATCAAATAGATACAGTCAAACCAAAATTTATTCAGACACCTTCAACATTTCTCACGTTATCATTATATTTTTGGATATAATATGATCACAGTTTACTTTATTTTGCTATCCTCACTTACATAAATGAACTATAGTGTCCTGCACCCACAAAATATCAAAAATTATATTTGGTCTCTGAATAATTTTTGGTTTGACTGTATATCCTTCGATTATTTTCACACTTAATTATGCACATTAAAATGTATTTTACAAGTTTTTGTTTTTTTTTGCTCTATGGTACATCATCTTTAATTCAGTTGCATTAGAGCTGCTAAAATCACGTGTTTTGCTGTAATAATGCAGGGAACCACTAGTTATAAATCTCCTAACTGTGATATTTTCAGAAATAGAAGTCGCGTTTTCTTTGGTTTTCTTTCTAATGCAGAAACACTCATGAAGCGAGCAAAACATGCAGAACGCGCGCAGTATTTGTACTGGTGCAGAATGAGAGGACAGTACAGCCGAGCATTTCACACAGGCTGCTAGTTTCACTTTCGCCAGAAAGTCGTGTATGCTTAAGGTTGAAAATAAATTATTTATTTTACAGTGAATGCCCCTATAAATTGTCTTATATTTACGATTCAGTTTTAATCCAAGTGATGCATGCTATGTGAGCGAACATCAACAAAGATCACAGAAGTGCGCGCGCTCTATCTCTCCCTCCCTCCCTACCGTTAAGTAACTTGTGCATTGTTTTGCTTACTTGTTTTTGACATATCCGACCGAACTACAAACGTTCCAGTGATGTCTGTGAGAAAAGTATATTCACTATATTCACTCACGCGCACATCAACTATAAAGGCATTAATACTGAATGTTTAACATTATTCATTGCATACATCTGCTTCGTAGACATCCTTAATCTCTAATAACTCCATTCTGCTGCATGTTGTCCTGTTTCTTTGTCTGAATATGGCACTTATCACATGCTGTGAGGTATCGGCGCTGGTATCGGGGCATTTTAACGAGTACGAGTACATGAGCTCAGTATCGGTATCAGTGCATCCCTAACAGTAATAAAGTAAAAATCCCCCAAAATAATACTTAAGTACAGTAATCAAGTAAAATTAAGTATTTTACACCTCTGATTTTTACAAATCCGTTTCAAGCTACATTGATTAATTCACAAAGTTGGCAAGTGTATGACACCTAATGGTTTAAAATCTGTTCAGATATTAAAATCTGTTTAAAATCAGTTTAAAATCTATTCAGATTTTAAAAGATGTGTAGTTATTCCAGCCCTTTTTTTCCTCACTAAAAACACATTCCAAAAATTCTGCAAAGCTTCACAGCCAATTGTAATTTATTAGATGTATAATATAAAATTATGTGAACATTGGCTTTGAACCAGTGATATTCCACTGTGGAACAACAAAGACATTGACATGAAAGATTCAACAAAATGCCCTGCTGCTTGTCGTGGCTGTTGCTGTTTAGGAGACAGTCTCAGATTTATAGAAAACAGGGCTGCTGTATCACATCTCTAGTTTTCCTTTGAATTCCAAATATGTTACAGATATGTTGTTTATTTGCTCAGATCAATCAATCATTTTATTAATGTAAGTGCAAAATAACCTCTGTTGAATTAGGAAGGCTGATATAAGTGGCATGGGTTCATGTTCAGTCGATGTGTGTGTGATGCAGCGATGAAAGAAGGTCGTCTTCTTCCTGAAAGTGTTACTCAGGACTTTCCCTCAAGACGCTTCTTGTGTAATGCATTCACATATTACATCATCATCTACTTTAAATCTCCCTCTTCGTCCTGTGTCATTACCGTGTAGACACAAACAATTGTAAACACAAAAATATAAAATAAATATTTAAAAATTACAATTGACAAACAAGTAAAAGATTTTGAAAAATAAAACCTTTGTAACCTTTGTGATTGCAGCACTTCTGGGAAGAGGAACTAGCATTCATCCTCTCGTTATTGTGACAGTTTTGTCACAATCTTTTTGCACATCAAATGTAAAAGTAACCGCACATGCTCAGTTGTACAGAGCCCCTAAAAGCACATGGTAGTGGAAAAAAATCGGGTTGGGAGGAAAAAATATTTTTCTAATGTTTTGCGTTCTCTCTCAAAACCAGTTGAGTTCGGACAAACTCTTCCTATTTACTTTGCAGCTTGCAGTGGTTCATACAGCTCCGTATGTTCACAATGGAGCGTTTCATAAAGTTTTATTTTGAATTTGGACTCAACTATAAAGAAATACAGTCAGTGTTTAGTTCAAGGTTTTGGGACATTCTAAAATACTTAATGTGGCTTGATGTTTTAAAACAGTGACATGGAGGACCAAATTCGATCATAATAAATACTGCTAAAATTATTAGGCTTATATATAACCTTATTAATAAAATTACTATTAATAAAACAGAATAGCCCAGAAGACAGCAACGCCCTGCATGTTAAGCCTTTTCTCCCCCATAGAAAACACTTAAGGTAGGCTAATGAACGAAGACAGTGAATTAAAAACACCAAATCTGTTTACAGTTTATATTACGCACAGAAAAGCAGATGAGCCTCGTAGTTTACTCCCCCGTAGACAAAACATTGTAAAAAAAAAAACTCTTAGCACATTGCTTTTCTGTACATAGTGCATATTTTTAATAAAATATAAAACATGGGCTTATTATGGGCTTTTTATATTTTTATCTTTATATATTAAGCCACGTTAAGTGCGCATTTCTATGGGGGAGAAAACACTTATCGTGCAGTTCAGCTCATGTTTTGGGCTTGCGTGCACACGGTAGGCTACATATTGTAAATACATAGGCTATATAATATAGCATATTTTTGTTTTTCATTATCTTCATCGTCCCTAAAACCTGCTGATCTCCATCCAGGAACTGTTAACATCAGTGGCCTGAGGCTGGGATAATGTCCTCACCAACACAAAAACCATTTCAATGGCAAAACTAGCAGCTTTGTTATCTGAAACAAGATCAAATGAAAATTAAAATGAGTAAATAAACAAACAGGAGTTTGCTAAGAACAAAAACCAATCTGAACCAATGTATATGTTGTCAGTATGAACAAGAGCTAAATTGAGTAGAGAAGATGGCTTGTTTTTTCAGTCATGGCTGGGAGGTCTGATTAAATGAATCTCATAAACTTGACATCTGACCTTGTGATCCAATCAACGAGTCTGAAATGCCCAGAGTTTCTGAGGAGTTGTGATGCATTTTAAGCAAATGTATGAGACTGTTAAAAACGGAAGCTAAAACTATATGGATGTGGGGTCCGTCACTATTGTCTCCTGTGTCATTAGAGAGCCGCTGAGAAAGAAAATGGAAAATTGAGGAAGACAGGAGCAAATCCGTGGGCTAATCCTTCGTGAAAGCGGTTGATGGCTCATACTGAAGGGCTGCAGCGCTGGCCTTGTTTGTCTTTGACGCTTATCGTCGCACTCTTGGGGACGTTCTCCAGCATTATGAGTCTCTAGAGTCACAGAGAATGAAAAGGAAAAAGAGAGAAGATGGACTTGTGTATTGAAAGCATTGAGGATGAAGAGAATGTATGTAAGCTCGCTCTATTTGTGCTCCTCTTGACCTGGCGCTGCAGGTGACTTCTTTTTAAATATTTGAATGGATTGACTTTATATAATTTTTTTTTTTTTCTGCGAGTATAACTTATTGGACAAGGTTTCCTGTGGCATGATCAGTTACACATAGAAGTGCAATGGTGCATTGTACCGCCGCGGTTCGGTTCATGCGGTCAGACGATGAATACGGTCAGTCACAGGCGATCAGTCCAGAAGGGGGCGCGAGTGGTAACACACTGCTAACCGTCACAGCAGGACACAGCAGAAGAAGAGACGATCTACGCACCAACCCAAAACAAGAACGGCGAGTTCAGATAGCACACAAGAGCAGTGTGGGAAGGTTTCGGGTTTTATTTTGGCCAGTCTCTATTCCAGAATTTCACGCAAACTGCATTGCAGTCATTTCCTGAAATGAAATTTGTGTGGAATTCTGTAAAGAGGTGAAAATACTGTAGCAGGCAGGTCAAGCTCGGTGTTCGCGATGCTCACATACAGGAAGCATCTCTTGAGAGGAACTGACCGTCTTCAGATATGTTTCAATGGCATTTTCTTTTCCTCTTATCTCCATATAATGCACATTAAAGTAGTGTTTATAAGCGAAAGCTTGGTTTACAGCAGTAACCTGTATTGCTGCTGTTCTATAAGCGCCACCTGCTGGCAAATTCAAATCAAGAACAACTGCTCATGCTGCATGTATGTAGCACTACTGTCTGTTCAAAATAAATGAAAAAACATTTGCGGTTCATATCGAACCGTGACTTCTGTGTGCCGTTACCAGTGTTGGGGAAAGTTACATTTAAAAGTAATGCATTACAATATTGCGTTACTTCCTAAAAAAGTAACTAATTACTTTTTATGGGACGTAATGCGTAACATTACTTTTGCGTTACTTTCACACTACTTTTTAAATATGAGCAGGGCTTGGTTGTTTGTTATTAATATAAGTTCTATTTATAAGACATTGGTTAATAAAATGGGATTAGATACATTTGTATTATATAACATTTAATTATTATTCTGAGTTTTTATTCATTCTGATGAATACTTTGTTTAGAGTTTTTTTTTTTTTTGCGAGTGAGATGAATTAATGCATGTTCACATTTAGTCTAGAACTACAGTAAAATCATGTACACACAGCGGACATCAACATGGGGACAGGAGACTTGTCAGTCAATAAATGGGAAAAAGTAACTCAGATATTTTCTTATAAATTAAAAAGTAATGCTTTACTTGAAAAAAGTAATCCGATTACGTAACTCGCGTTACTTGTAATGCGTTACCCCCAACACTGACCGTTACACCCCTAGTTATACATGACTCTTTCTACAATCTCTCTGACTCTTTGAATTCATAGCTCTGTGACAAAAGGAGATGTTTAGTAGGAGCTTCATGCTGCTCCTGGAATAGTCAAGCTTAAGAAATGACCAGAAAGCTTCAAAAATCTGTAAACGTTCAGGTTTTCTGAAGTAATTTGATAGCTGATTTGTCATTATTTGCTCCTCTTTTGCCATGTCAGATCTCATTAATCGTCACATATAATGAGTCATAGCAAGCTCGTTAGTTCAGTTCCCAGAGAATACATCGGATGAAATGTGTGCTGTATCTTGAATGTAATGTGATGTTTCATTAGGCACCTTTACAAAAGACACACTTCAGTATTGAGCGGCTTGGCCTGTCCCAGTGATCTACAGCATGAATTACACCTAAACAGAGGTTAGCCAATCATATCGGCGGTCATTTACATACTAAAGTCTTAAAGGGATGGTTCACCCAAGAACTGTCATCATTTATGTCATTCCAGATCTGTATGGCTTTCTTCCTTCTGTGGAACATAAAATAAATTATTCTGAGAATCACCTTTTTTTGGTGAATTAACACCTTTAAGACATTAGTATTTCCATGAGCTCTGATATGGGCCACGTTGCTAAGTTACTAAATTGCTGTTGATGTAAATGTGGGCAGCCGTATGTTAATGAGCTCATGGTTTTGATACCGTACCCATGAAGATCATTATAATCGTTGAATTCATAAATTGTTCTTGGCGGGATGAACAATAGGGCTTGTGTGGAACTGATTCTGATTTCACATAATTACAATCCCCCCCTTTTGATGAACCCTAATTGCTTGTAATGATTGTGATTTGAACAATTCTTTAAAAATGACTCTGGCTTGGCTGGTCATCTTCAGTTGATCAGGTTGTGTTCAGTCTGTGCGCTCTCAGTGTTTGTTTTGCTGATGCTGTGGTCTCAGTGTGTGAAACACAGAGTCTCAGTGCGCTTCTCTCTACGAATCAGTGGAAGCACACAGCTGTTCAAAACCCGTGAACAGAAATGAATGTCATGACAGTCATTTTAAATGGAACTGGTTCTGAATAAGAACAGAGCCATATGAAAATCTGCATTCTTCCTATTGCAGAAGGTAGATTATCCCGTTTTCAATATACACTGTAAAAACAAGATTTTTCAAAGTTGTAATTGGAGAATGTTTTACAAGAAAATGCTATTTCAAAATTTCACATTTAATTCAATGAGTTTCTTGCTGTTCATTTTATGTCTTTGTTAAATTTATTTTGTGGTTTCTGAGTGAGAATTATTTCAAAGTAAATCCTTTTTTTCAGTGTATGATTCCTTCTAAAGGACAGAATGGAAAAACACCAACGTATATCCAGTTGTGCTTGTGTGCACTTGTATTAATGATACATATTATATGTAGTTGTTTATATTGCTATTTGTTGCAACTTCCAATCTCACAGTCTCGCTATAATTCATAAAGTGGCACAGCAGGACCCCCTGCCTGTGTGCTGAAGCTTAGCACAGAGTTGTAGCAAGAGCCCCCAACATGCAGCAAACCACACACACTCACACACGCTCACACTCACACACACACACACACACACACACACACACACACACACACACACTCACACACACACACACACACACACTCACACTCACACACACACACACACAGACTTGCTCACACAGGGAGCTAATGACGCAGCTACAGACGTCAAAGCGCTGCTCTTGGGTTATTAGCTCCACCAGCGTGCAGCATGCATATGCCCCTTCAGAAATAACGCTTCCCTCCTCAAGAACACATAATTGCAAATATGCGTCTCCTTACTCATAATGCGATTAATCAGAAAAGCTCTCTTGACTGTGACTAGCCTCAACACATTGACAGACGCTGGAGAACAGGACACATGCGACGACTGGGTCATTATAATCCCCGACCTCATAAATTGTTCTTGACGGGATTTAGTGTTCTGACCTTTCTTGCATTAATGTTGCGTTGGGCTCAACATGACTGCATGGCACGCTCATGATGGGTGATTCGTCTCTTTAGCTTGCACTGCCCCCTGCTGGATGGTTGGAGAACTGCAGAGCATCTGCTCTCAGTGTTTGAAGGTTCATCTGTGCTGTTTTTATTAACCAGAGCGCTGTGCTGATTTAGTGAGCAGTATTATTGAATTCTATTATTATTCTATTATTGAAGATAATAATCCCCCCCCCACATGATTGTAAAGCGCTTTGGGTGTATTGCAATACACATGAAAGCGCTATATAAATGCCTCATTCATTCATTCATTCATTCACACAGAAAACAGCTATATTCACACAGAAATAATATTTTACAATATTGCTGTATATTTGATTGATTGAATAAATGAATAAAGCATTGGTGAGACTTCTTTCAAAAACTGTTGAAAAGTGTGCTAACTTCAAACCTTTCAGCTACAGTGTATATTGAACATGAAATATCTGTCCACTGAAAACACTTATTCTTACTTTGAGGCGTTAGCAAACCGCTGCACTCAATGGGAGTATTAAACTAATGGCGCTTTTCCACGGCGCGGTACGGTTCAGTACGGCTCATTTTTGGGGGGTTTTCCACTGGGTACAGTACCTAGTACCTGGTACTTTTTTTTAGTACCACGTCACTTGAGGTTCCAAGCAAGCCATACCGTTACCAAAACGTGACGTTAACAAACAAAAAATTGCTGTTTTGTGGTCTGTTGAGGAAGTACAGATGTTCCTCTCGTTGATAGCCGAGGAGCGGATGGAGCGACGCAGAATGAAAAAGTTTTTCAGGAGTTTTGTAAATACAAAATGCTGTTTTTAAATGATGATTTCATTTATTAAGGGAAGAAAGCTGTCCAAACCTACCTGGCCCTACGTGAAAAATTAATTGCCCCCTCCTGTTAAATCATGAAAGAACTGTGATTAACCACATTATTTTAGAAAGCCGAGTTAAATTTCACGAGCCACACCCAGGCCTGATTACTGCCAGACCTGTTGAATCAAGAAATCACTTAAATAGAACCTGTCTGACAAAGTGAAGCATGTTTAAAGAGCAACACATCATGCCGCGATCTAAAGAAATTCAAGAACAGATGAGAAACAAAATAGTTGACATGTATCAGTCTGAAAAGGGTTATAAAGCCATTTCTAAGGCTTTGGGACTCCAGCAAACTACGGTCAGAGCCATTATCCACAAATGGAGAAAACTTGGAACAGTGGTGAACCTTCCCAGGAGTGGCCGGCCTACCAAAATTACTCCAAGAGCGCAACGACGACTCATCCAGGAGGTCATAAAAGAACCCAGAACAACATCTAAAGAACTACAGGCCTCACTTGCCTCAAGTAAGGTCAGTGTTCATGATTCAACAATAAGAAAGAGACTGGGCAAAAACAGCATCCATGGGAGAGTTCCAAGGCAAAAGCCATTGCTGACCAAAAAAAACACAAAGTCTCGTCTCACATTTGCCAAAAAATATCTTGATTATCCCCAAGACTTTTGGGCAAATATTCTGTGGACTGATGCGACAAAAGTTTAACTTTTTGGAAGGTGTGTGTCCCGTTACATCTGGCGTAAAACCAACATAGCATTTCATAAAAAGAACATCATACCAACAGTCAAACATGGTGGTGGTAGTGTGATGGTCTGAGGCTGCTTTGCAGCTTCAGAACCTGGATGACTTGCCATAATTGATGGAACCATGAATTCTGCACTCTATCAGAAAATCCTGAAGGAGAATGTCTGGCCGTCAGTTTGTGACCTCAAGCTCAAGTGCACTTGGGTTATGCAGCAGGACAATGATCCCAAAGTCAAGTCAAGTCACCTTTATTTATATAGCGCTTTTACAATACAGATTGTGTCAAAGCACTTAACAGTATCAAATTGGAGGATAGAGTGTCAGTAATGTATAATGATAAGATTAAACACTCAATTTTCAGTTAAAGGCATTTCATTATTGAATTCAGAGATGTCATTGTCTAGCTCAGTTTAGTTTAAATAGTATCTGTGCAATCAAATCGGCGATAATCGCTAGAAATTAAGTGTCCCCAACTGAGCAAGCCAGAGGCGACAGCGGCAAGGAACCAAAACTCCCTCCGAGACAGAATGGAGAAAAAAACCTTGGGAGAAACCAGGCTCAGTCGGGGGCCAGTTCCCAAACACAGCAGCAATGGCTCAAGAAAAACTAAATGAAGGTTTTGGAGTGGCCAAGTCAAAGTCCGGACTTAAATCTGATTGAAATGCTGTGGCATGACCTTAAACTGTCCATTCATGCTCGAAAACCCTCCAATGTGGCTGAATTAAAACAATTCTGCAAAGAAGAGTGGGCCAAAATTCCTCCACAGCGATGTAAAAGACTCATTGCCAGTTATTGCAAACACTTGATTGCAGTTGTTGCTGCTGCAAAGAGTGGCCCAACCAGTTATTAGATTTAGGGGGCGATTACTTTTTCACATAGGACCAGGCAGGTTTGGACAGCTTTTTTTCCTTTAATAAACGAAATAATTATTTCAAAACTACATTTTGTATTTACTTGGGTTATCTTTGTGCAGTATTAAAATTTGATCGGAGTCATTCAAGTGTGACAAATATACAAAAAATGTGTTTAAAAAAAAAAAAACAGGAAGGCGGCAAAACCTTCTTCACACCACTGTAAGCTAGTTGACCTTAACTTACTTGACAGGTGTCGAGACCGTAATCGACTGGAGTAAACTGATGCTTTACACTAATATCTCTGAATATATTTACCTGTGTTTCAACTGCCGCTCTAGGCAAAACACTGCTGTGCCGTCCCCTTACACTCACAATTAAACACCATCTTTAAGATGCATGTGAAAGACTGGAGATTTTCTTTACAGTTTTCTCAGTGGCTTTGGTGCATTTCTCAGATCAGAAATGAAATTCTCAAAACTACTTGTTCATCCTCCACATCATCTAGTCACTTGTGCACATCATAAAAGCAGTTTCTCATTCTTTTGAACATGTTGCGATTGCTTTGGTACATTCATGCAATTGATTATGTCTGCATTTCCTACATTATCAGTTGCTAATGTCATGTTGCTCAAAATGTATTATATAGTTCTGTGCTATAGTCTTATCCCTCAAAACATCTAGTCATTAGTTCATCGTATAAATGGTCGATCTAGTTGTCATAAACTGTCAAGCATATTTTCTACACATTTCTATTAGACTTTTTGTAAATTTGCCTTGAATTGTGCAAGTGAATCTTGACTTTCACTAATGAAGAGAATGTAGTTCAATCAATGATAAATCAATCCTCTGAAAGGTGCATCTCATGAAGCTTCAATTGGAAAGCATATATAGACCGAGTTACAAATTCTGACGATGGAAGAACATCCAGAAAACGATCAGGGTCAACAGCTGAGAGGAAGAAGAGGAGTAAGGATGCATGGAGGAAGGGTACAGATGCAAAACAGAGCAAGAGGCCAAGGACAGAGGCGCATATCAGATGAAATAAGGGCCACTATTGTGGACCATGTTGTCAATCATGGCTTACAATGGCTGAAGGGTGCAACTAAATATTGGGAGATCGACCATATCCTCAATAATTCAAACATTTTGAAACCTTTCAATCAATATCCCACATACAGTAATGTGTAAATTTGTACTTTTTTTGCATGTAATCCATTGTGTGGTGCTGTTTGTACGAATTGTTTTGAGAAATGCACATACTTTGCAAATATTAAGGATGATTCGAGAAATGCAGCAAAGCGACAATTGCACTACAATAAAAACAGACACAAGCATTTTCTCTGAATTATTATTTTTTTGCTTCATATAAGCTACTGCAACGTAAAAAAAAAAAAAAAAACACAAATAAGCAAAAAAACACTAGCACAGCTGCAAATGCGAATTAAGTGTATGTACAGGCCCGAAGTGGAAGATTTGGGAGAATTCCCGGTGAGCATCTCGACATAAACGCTGTTCAGGACGCGGAAAGCACAAGTCTCTGTGGTTCATTTTAAATAAGAGACACAGAAATTTGTGGTGCACCCATCGCTGGTGTGCACAGCTGTTTAGCATTATAAATATAATAAATAGTAATATATGGAGTATATAAACATTATGCATGCAATAAGGCTTAGCCTTCCGCTTGCCAAGGGTTGGAAATAATGGGGGTTTGAGGTAAGAATGAGTTAACAGAGTTTTGTTCAGAGTGCACGCTCGCTGACTGAAGAGCTTTGAATAATCGTGGAAAAAAGTCGTGATCCTGTTAAATACAAATTCGGTGAATTAAAAATATTTTATGACAGGCTACCTGTCTAAACAACAACAAATGGGTTTTTCATGTACGTATTTAATAATTACACACACCTACACTTGGTCCAGCTGTGTCTCCCCTGCTTTCTCTCTCACACACAAACAGTAAGCTTCATCAGCAGCAGCAAATGACGTTTGTCCGGATAGTTTTATTCATTTTGATGACATGTATGGATGTGCATGAGGGTGTTTTGCATGTAGAGGATTGATGCTGCTAGTAATGCGTGGGAGCAAAGTTATTATAACTAATGGGGTGATAACGTGTTAATATGAGTGCAATAATTCCAAATGAATGCCCAGAAGATAAACTAAAGTCTCGGCGGCTGCCTAGTTCGCCCGTAAGCATGCGCTGGCGCTGGTTGTGTTAAGAACTGCACTCAGAGCACGATGTGAAGTCTGTATCAGTGTCTGTATAAGCTTTTGCTTGTTTAGCAAGTGTTTCAGGCGTCCTCCTTCATTTAGCGGATGCTGTTTTAATGCAGAATGGCTTGCAGTGTTCTTCTGGGGATGCCGAGGCTCAGTACCTCGGATCAGAGATGGTTCATGGATCCTGAAGTTGAACCTACATCCTTTCAATTACCAGCCCAGATGTTTAATGCCGTTTTTCAGGGCCACTGCATCAAGGTTTCAGTGGAACACAGCCCTGCAAAACCTTGATGCAGTGGCCCTGAAAAACTGCTTAGACACATTAACAGGATTTGAAAATGTTTGGATTGCATTACATTAGTGACAAGAAGTCAAGCCAAGTGTCATCTGGAAACGAATGCCTTCATGAAGTGCGAGTGTGCTCGAGTCAGCTGGTGTTTGGGTGGTTTTCAGCAGCTGCATGGCGTCGTTCTCCTGAAGTTCACACAGGTGTAAAACACGAACCAGAGGTGTAGAGAATCACATCAATCACCAACACCATCCATCCAAGTCTTCATATTCAACGCTACACTTTATTCACCAATATTGACACTTGCTTTTGTATTTTGCTGCATTGATATAAGTGTTTGAAGTGTGTATTATTTGCTGCTGTATGCAAATGTTCTGATATAATCTCATGCTCAAACTTCCCAATTTCAGTTCTCTGATTTTTTTTCCCTCAATTTGATTAAAAAGTAATTATATTTGAACAGATTTGAGCAGAAGATGAATGTCCAAGTATGAATCTCTCTTATTTGGTGGATTTGACTCCATAAATGTGGATTTACATCAAAGTGTCTTGCGCCGGAGCGCGTGGATTCATGGGTAGAGTGTAATGCATCAGCCGCCTGTAAACGCCTGGTAATCTTCACGCCGAAGCCTCAACCCCTCTTATCTTGCCCTCGGGCTCTTGCTTTAATTTGCTTTCAATTTAGATCAGCTGGCAGCAGTGGCTCCTGAGACGCATGCATGCGCGCGCTGAGAGATGCGTGACTGTAATTGAACAGCTCTGCTGTTGTGGAATGTGCTGTTAGATGAGCGTGGCGTGGCTTTCATACTGAAACGATGATCATTTACATTTACTTGCAGAAAAATGTCTAGATTTTCAAAAACATAGATTTTTATATTATATTTCCATGCAAAAATGGCTACCAAAAAAAAAAACAAATAGAAAAAACCTTATCAACATTTCATACATTACTTTAAAAAAATCACATCTAGTACAAACTATTTTCACTTTTTATTTATTTTTTATTTTTTATTTTTTACAATAGATGATAAATGTCAATGTCATTAAACATTTCAAAATTTAAAAAAAGCAGTTGTCCTCAATAGGCTTGATTTGCACTATGCAAAATATAATTTCATACAATTTGTTGGCATTTAATTATACTACTAAAACTTTTTTTAAAAATGTGTGAAATAAGGCACAGCATTCTCTTTAACAGCTTTAAAATAGTCATGATTTACGTAACCAGTTTAAGTAACATTAAGTTTGTCATTTCAAAAATATATAGTTAAGTTAATTCTTTTCAGAATATTAATTTCAAAATAAACATCGGAAGAAGAATTGTTAAAATTTATTGTGTATTTTTCTCTGATGACAACAAACCTAAGTAATGTAACACTTTTCATGGAAGATGTTTGACAAATATTATCAAGCTGAATTTTTTTGTTAATACTCATTTGACATAAGATCAGGAAAACCCATGAAATAGGAAATGAAATGAAGGGTCTGGGACCTCAAGCAGAGCATGATGTGTGCCGCCTGCTGTCTTCACTGACAGGCACCAGGTGGCGCTAGAGATTTAGGAATAATTTAGGAATATTTAGCTTAAAATCATTTGTTTTCTTTCCAGATTCGAGGATTCCTGTCAAGATTTGACAACGTTCTTCCTGCAAGTTTGGCGTTTGACAAATGCACCGCATGCTCACCGATAGTAAGTGACCGACCGTTTACATGCTTTTGATTTGGGATTGAGATAAATGCAAGTTTTTTTTAAATGTCACACAGTGTTTGAGTGATGCATTGTAGCTCAATACAAAAAAAAAAAGATGTGTTATAACAGTGTGATAATTTACAGTCAAACTAAGATGCATGAATATGCTCGTGTATGGAGTCTAGAGAGTCCGCTGGTATCTTAAGCATGTTCTTCTGCAGATATGTGATGTGTCTGTAGATGATGCACGTGTGTTAGAGAGGCCATGTGTTGTCAATTAGGCTCCTTGTTGATGTCACAGCCGTATGTGAGTAATTAGGGCTGAATTGAAGTGTTTTTTCCCAGCGGTCGCGCTGTTGTCGACGGGTTCACGTCTCATAAATCAGAGTTTGGCTGCTCAAGTTCTTCTGCATGTGTGGATGTGCTCTCCCAGTGGTTTCTCTCTCATTTAGCAGCTCTGTAGCCACTCCTTCCTCCAAACACACACTCGTACGTGAACACAGTGAGTCTGGAGGCTGATGGTGAGTTGTATCCGCTCCCTTCCCCCTCTTCTGCTGTCGTCCCAACTTTTCTCTCGCTCGCTCTTTGTTTTCTTTGTGCTGTAACGACATAAAAGCCTCATAAAAAGTCTCAGATCCTTACACTTTGATGCAGGACTGTTAGGGAACTGAGGTAAATGTCTTAGGGTTCCTAATCGTGTCTTTTAAAGGGTTAGTTCATCTAATCATCAACATTTTGATTATTAAATAATGCATATGGGTTTAGTAAAACCTTTTATCATTTAAGATACTGAAAAAAGAGTTTATGAAGAGAAGTAAAAACCATATTTCATGAAAACACTAAGTCCGTGAGCTGTAAATGGGCCTGCTTGAGCGTCTTTAGTATCAGTTTCAGCTGATTTTGATGTGACGCAGTTATGTTGTAACCTTTTTACAAAACAGCTACGCATTTCAAACTCGGTGTAATAAAGGTCATATAATGCCGCAGGTTCTCTGGAAGCGTATTTCTCTAAGAAAACTCCAGCCAGCAGCACATTAAAAACTTTTGCCCATTGTCTACAAGTGTGTGTGTGTTTGAACACATCCCGATGGGTCTTCAGTGCACACTGCTTGTTTGTTTGTTTGTTTACTTGTTTGTTTGTGAAATGTGACTCTGTGAGCTCACAGAGAATACATCCACACCATCCTACATCCGTAGTTCGGACAAAATAATTGGACGTCATAGAGAAGTGCTCATGAGAATATATATATATATATACATTAGATCCTCAGACCAGAGGTCCCTGGCAAAAAAAATAAAAATATTTTTTTTCCAGGTGAAAACGAGTAATACATTTGCATGTCTGTAACTCAGTATTAATGACATCTTAATGTTCTATTATATTTTAGTTCTGAACAAACCTTTTTTTTTAGTATCTCCAATTTTTTTTTTTTTTTTTGGCCCATAATGGTTCACTTTCTATGGAAGCCCGTTTCCGCCACTGAATAAAAAAATAAAAAAGGTTATTACGACTTTATATCTCAGAATTCTGAGATATAAACTCGCAATTCTGAGATATAAACTCGCAATTCTGACTTTCTCGCACAATGAACTCTGTGTAAGGCTTTGCAGTGCTTTGTTCATCAAAATGAACTATTTGAATGC
Source organism: Onychostoma macrolepis (assembly GCF_012432095.1). Taxonomy (NCBI): domain Eukaryota; kingdom Metazoa; phylum Chordata; class Actinopteri; order Cypriniformes; family Cyprinidae; genus Onychostoma; species Onychostoma macrolepis. Next base: position 6,951,806 of record NC_081165.1, read on the forward strand.
TGCGTCCGAATATGATTTTTGAACAAACATACAAATGACTAATTATTCTCCATTTCTGTGTTCTGCGCTCGCGGTTGGACAGTACCATTACCGCCGGGCAGGGTGCGGGAGGGGACGGCGCACAGCTTTCAGACACAATATTCTTCATTTCTTTATATTTCTGAGTTTGAGGCAGCTTCTATCGCGTTATTTTAACAACAGCTGTCAAGTAAAGAGCGTATTATTGTCACATGAGTGTGAATATATGAATGCACGCAGGTGGATTTCACTCTCGCATAAAGCGCTTTCATCTCTATGTTCTTGCTCTAGCATTATCTTATCTCCTGTATTTAATGTTGTAAGATATCGACCAAGCAAGACATCCCCGATGAAAATTGTAAATAAATTAAGGATTCTTTATTAGTTAGTATTAGTTATTATTTTAGGTATTTTTAAAATTATTTAGTCAATTATATATGAAGTGCTATCTGAAATTTTCTTCTAAAATGAGCATTTTCTCAGGCTCCTATGTTTATGTTCAGTTATTTCACTTTAATGACAATGAAAAGAAGCTGTACCTGAGAAAAATGCTCTCAGTTTAGAAGAAAATTTCAGATAGCACTTAGAGGCTTTTGCATCTGAACCCTTCATATATAATTGACTAAATAAAAATAATAAAATAAAATAAAAAAATACTTCAAATAATAACTAATAGGCTACTAACTAATAAATAATGAATCCTTAATTTATTTACAATTTTCATCGATGTCTTGCTTGGTCGATATCTTACAACATTAAATACAGGAGATAAGATAATGCTAGAGCAAGAACATAGAGATGAAAGCGTGTTTTATGCGAGAGTGAAATCCACCTGCGTGCATTCATATATTCACACTCATGTTACAATAATACGCTCTTTACTTGACAGCTGTTGTTAAAATAACGCGATAGAAGCTGCCTCAAACTCAGAAATATAAAGAAATGAAGAATATTGTGTCTGAAAGCTGTGCGTGCCGTCCCCCCTCCCGCACCCTGCCCGGCGGTAATGGTACTGTCCAACCGCGAGCGCAGAACACAGAAATGGAGAATAATTAGTCATTTGTATGTTTGTTCAAAAATCATATTCGGACGCAGCATTCATCTAGTTCATTTTGATGAACAAAGCACTGCAAAGCCTTACACGGAGTTCATTGTGCGAGAAAGTCAGAGTTGTGAGATATAAACTCGCAATTGCGAGAAAAAAAAGTCAGAATTCTGAGATAAAAAGTCGCAATAACCTTTTTTATTTTTTTATTGAGTGGCAGAAACGGGCTTCCATAACTTTCAGAGATATTAGGAAGTCAATGTGGCTCCAAGAGTAAACTTTTTCAGTGGTCACAAACCAAATGTGGGTCACTTTGCAGTCTGAATGAGTCTGAAGAACAAATAATATTGAAACCAGGAATGTACGGTATTTTGTTTCTCTGTATATAAGCAAATGCATAGAACCTACATGTATGAGTGCTAAAAACTGTCTTTTTTAAAGTCTGCATGCCTGTAACTCAAGACGTATTCAGATTTCCTAATATCCTTTAGATTCTGCTTCCTTCAGATATCAGGACCTCACTGTAGCTCCATGTCCAAATGATTGAATCATGCCCATTTTGATGGTCAAAAACCAAATGTAAATTTGTATTTTATCTAGTTATGAGTGACACTGCAAATATGCAAATAATAACAGTAACCCAGTGTTTAGGAACATGCAGTGTGACACCAGGATTATTCAGTAACTCCAGCATGAGCGGTGTGAATTACCCAGGAAAAGAAAAAGAATTCAACTGTAAAATAGCAGTTTATAGTCTTCACTGTATAAATAAACAGTAACGACAGACAGCAGCAGGTTTATTTAGGCTGCTGTCTCTTTAAGACCTCATGCACGGATCTAATACATGTTACATGTGCATTTTGCTTCTCAATAGTTTACATTCACTTAATAGCCTATATACCAACTATGTGTAATATAAACTGACTGTGTTTACGTGAATACTGGCCAAGACAGGCATTTTGACGTAATTTTGTATGTATTTGGGCAATACGCAACAAGCACAATAAGCTGAAAACATAAGTCAATTCTGTAGTCATGCACTGTTTCAGAGGTGGCTTAATGTGTGTGCGCTTTGGGTGTGGGTGCACAGAAAATGGTCTGTAAGAGAGCATAGTGAGTACTGTATTGAGTTCTCCTTCACTCTTTGTGCTTGAATGGCTTAAAGTCACTTAATTGTTTAAATTGGCAAGACTTAAAAGCATGTGAAAATGATACATTCTGTCATCTGTCATCGCGTTATAAGCACGGCCCACCACTGCAGAATGAATGTAGCGGAAACACTGTATGATTATACTTCACGTTATGACTATAAAAAAAAAAGAAGAAGAAATCCTAATACTTAATACAGGTGAGGCAAATCTTGGTTTATTGAGCAGAAACATAGCCCTAGGAGGCATAAAACATGTTTCAAATATTTTGTTACCATACTGCGTATCTGAACTCTTGGTAGCTTCAGACAATGTTAAAATGAACAAAATTCTTTCAAATATCCCTGAAACTGATCCAAATACAGAATCTTATGAATAGACTGAGAGCAAGTTAATAGGCCTCAACTTGACCATTTCAGTGCATTTTTAGTACTCAGACAGGTATGTTCAATGTAATTGTTTTGATAGAAGAAAGCAAGCTACAGTACTACTTCCACCATTAGTTATTCTTCAGACATTGTTTTTTTAATTACAATAAGTATCAACTGTATACAGAGTGACCCACATCTGGTTTTTGACCCTTGAAAATGAGTAAAATGTAACTATTTGAACATGGCGTCTCATTGAGATCACCATATCTCTGGGAATGAACCAAACAGGGATGAACCAAAGATACCTAAAGAAAAGTTTAAGAACCCGAATCTAAAAGGGCATTAGTATATCTTTAATACTTGTTGAGTTTCAGACATGCAAACTTAAAGGGTTACTCCACCCCAAAATGACATTAATCACTTACCCCCATGTTGTAACAAACCCGTAATAGCTTAGTTCGTCTTCAACGCAAGTGTGCGCTGTTCTGTGTCAGCCGCGCCACACGGATATGTCTTCTACGTGTATTTACGCTTTGATTTGAAAGAAAACAGCACATCCGTGTGGTGCAGCTGACACAGAACAGCATACGCTGCTTGTGTCCAGCGGATATTCTCCAAAATGGCGCTACGCTGGTACAGATGAGACGAATTGTTGAATAAAGTCGTTTTCTTTTCTTTTTTTGCGTACAAAAAGTATTCTCGTCGCTTCATAACGTTACGGTTGAGTAAGTGATTAATGACAACATTTTCATTTTGGGGTGGAGTAACCCTTTCAGAAAAAAAATACTGTGCTTGTGGGGGGTTACATATTTAAAATACAAAATATGAGTAACTGTAACTTTTAAATGGGATCAAATTACAATTGCAGCTGAAAAATATTTTAGATTACCAAAGTGATTACTTTGACTTTTAATGTCATTTAAACATTAGTGTTAACTGTGACAGGCACTAAATAGCAATTGGTGAATCCTAAGCTACAGTTCTGCTCATAAATGTTATTCCCCTTGCAGAATATGCTAAATTCATGACTGTTTTTCGGGTCAAAATAGCTCAAAATCTCAGGTGAAAATTTTATTTTTGACCCGCTCTGCAAAACTGTGGATTACTCAGTAAATATACAATCATGACATTGTGTTTTTGTTTTTATTGTGTTTCTTCAGAAAAATCATCAGTAAGATCAAAACATTTAGCTGGGAAAGTTTCTGAAATTTGATTGATTTGACACAGAATGACCCAGATAGATTGACAGACAGATAGATAGACTTGTATGGCCAGTGAATCTCAAAATGTTTGCCACACTCTTAAAGAAACAGGCCGTGTTTAATGTGTTCATTCAAGGTGTTGTGTCTTATATAAGCTATAGTAACAGTAGCTGAGCTGACACGTGATCTTCATCAGCCGGCGTGCGGAGCTCCAGTTGTGTGTCAGTGATGTTGGCCTCCATCTGCTGTGTGTGTGTGTGTGTGTGTGTGTGTGTGTGTGTGTGTGTGAGTGTGAAACCATGGAAACCAAACACTCGAGTCCTCGACAGACAAATGCTTGTAAATTTAGAGACGTTGTGTTTTATCCGTACTGAAGACAGACTGAAACAATGTCCCTTTGAAATAAAGCACTCAAACACATGTGAGGACCTTACACCTCCAGAATATGCACAAATCACCGGATTTACAGGCTTACAGCATCTCATAAAATCCCATAATAGCATAGGCCTATATATATATATATATATATATATATATATATAAAACATCAACACGCACACAAGTCTTAAGGGGCTATGACATGAGAAACCAAATTTCTCTTGATATTTTTATACAGAAGAGGTATTTGTATGGTTAATACATCCTGCAAGTTTCATAACTTAAAATATCCTTATTATCAGTAAAAGGCATTTATGTAATAACCCTCAAAAAATGGCTTGTTTTAGATCCTATGGGACATCAGTTAGGTGCAGGCGTTTGCATAAACACGCCTCCAGAGTGACACATCGACGAATAGTCTTCTTCTCAGCCACTGGTGTTCAGGTGCTAACGGCTGACACTTGATCACAGTGAATGCGAGTGTCGTGTCAAAAGCAAACAGAAATCACAATCACCGCCGCTATCTTGTCTACACTAGATACAGTATACAGATGCGGTTCACTTTCTGACACAAAGAACGTAGAGAATGTCAGAAGAATCCCAGATAGTTTGTTTTTAAGGGCATCCCGGATCATGTCAGAGCATGTTGTTTGTAAACGAAACACAGTGTCATGGAGAGTCACAAAGAAACGTGTTTAAAGATGAAGCGGTACTGATTGCAGCTGCATCACAAACCGTGAGTAAATGATTTCATAATGCTTTGTCAGGAAATGAACGTTTTATTTTGATCATGTTGTCAAAACTCACATGCAATAGTGAGGGGGCAGTGATACTGTTTCCTATGCAGTGACGTTAGCCAATCATAACAGCGGCCGATTACTGACACGCCTTAAAGGACACGCCCCTTAAAACAGGTCGTTTCAGAGAGAGGGTCAGAATGAGGGTTGAAAATAATCATTTTTCCACATTTATTTTAGTTTTTTTGTGCAAAAAAAAAAAAAAAAAAACTTGATTAATATTATAAGTAACCGTCAAGGAGACTTCATTTAATTAAGATAATTTAAAAAAACCTTGTCATGACCCCTTCAAGCATCTGTGCGTAACTGTGCGTAATGAATAGTCATGTAGCTTGTTGTGAAGTTATAAGACACATGATTCTGGATGATAAAACATGAAAAAAATACCACAGACGCATGTCGAAGAGACGTACTGTACTGTACAAGAGCACAGAGACTTGAGGAGGGACTCCCATTTAGGGGAAGAAACCACCCAAAACTCCCTAGAAACCACACAGCAGTGCATTAGTGAAGCTGCTTGAAACACCCTGGCAGCAGTTTACACAACAGACACACTCAAGGTCACGTACAGTTAGTTCAGCCAAGCATTGTCAAGGTTTCTTCCTCAGTATTGTTTGATTTGGGGCATTAAAGTTTAAAGCTGTGCGCTCACGTGAGCAGCAGACATGGCGGCAGCACAGTGAGATCAGCCATCTGAGGTTTTTATCTTCACTGAGCGAAAACCACCACCATCTCTTCAAACAATTACAGGGGAACTTACAAGAAGCAGTGGGAGGAGCTGGAGGAGAGCGCCGCTGTATGTAAACCAGATGTGCTCGCCCTCACACACACACACACACACACACACACACACTCTGCGTCAGTGATTTAATGGGCTTCATAAGTCAAGGGCTCCAATTTAAGGAGGTCCACTCCTGGAAAACACAATGAAATCTTGTTTAGCGGCTCCTCCTGCTGTTATGTTGCTAGGCAAGAAAGCAAGCTTACGCACATGATCTGTTTCAGATACAGTGTGATGTTTGTTCATAGAAGATACATGTTTTTACTTTGACAGAGAAAATTATTTGTTTTTGGAGTTCATGTCTGTGTAAAAGCTCTTTTATGCTTTATGCTGTAGATTGTGTTAGGATTTCAAAAGTTTTTAGTCAAGGCACCAGATAAAAAAAATCACTGCAACGGCTTTCGTTTGACAGTCAACCTCAACATTTTCTGGCCAGAGAACTCGTGTGTCCTTAGGATCTCTGTTGGCATTTGTACTTTAGAGTGGTCATATTATCTACTTCTGCAGCAGATTTATTAATGTTTTCTTCCCTGAGGTCCACTTACAGCTGCACCTCAAAAAATTTGAATATCGTGAAAAAGTTTTTTCTTTTTGTAACTTATTTGCGTGACTCTTAAAGCACTGACTCCAGCTTCAGTCCACTCCTTGTGAAGCTCTCCCAAGTGTTTGAATCGGCTTTGCTTGACTGTATTCTCAAGCTTGTGGTCATCCCTGTTGCTTGTGCACTTTTTCCTAACCAATTTCGTCCTTCCAGTCAACTTTGCATTTAATATGCTTTGATACAGCACTCCGTGAACAGCCACCCCTTTCAGTAATGACCTTCTGTGACTTACCCTCGTTGTGGAGGGTGTCAATGAAATGTTATTGTGGTTTCAAAGAGCAAGAGATACCCCAAATTTATACTGTAGGGATGGTCATTTAATGAAACTCAAATGTAAATATTCTAATATTTTGAGATACTGGATTTTTGACTTTCACGAGCTGTAAGCTGTAATCATCAATTAAAAAAAAAAAAAAAAACTTCTGAAATGCTTTGCTTTACATGTAATGAATCTACAATATATGAAATTTTCACTTTTTAAAATAAGTTTAAACTTTTCAGGATATTCTAATTTTTTGAGATGCACCTGTATAATGTTAGTCTAGTTTTCTTGCCTCAAAAACAGTAACGACTTTACAGTAATGAGTTTTCATGACCATTTTCCACCTTCTCTGACCACCTTAAGCCGAAAGTATACTTCAGTTTTGACACAAAGTATAGGGGTGGGCGATATAACCAAAATCTTATTTTACGGTATGATAAATTTTAATGTCACACTAACAATTCACATCTCAATATAGCAATTTTTTTAATTTATTTTTGTTATTAAACATAAGAACAAAGAATCAACTTACAAACAATAGGACAAATACGATAGAACAAAGATACAAATTAAACTTTACATTTTTTTAGCTACACACGGTTTATTTAACGTAGTAATATGCGTAAAGCTATGCATGTGCACTTCGTGATAGCATGAACAAACATAGGCACTCGACACTTCATCTTTGTCCAATGTCTGCGCTGTTTCTCTCAAGAAATTATGAGCGATACAAAAATCTCTTTTAAACTCGAGTCACTGGAATATCTGAACCCCCTCAAAGAAGCATCGTCAGTACAGGTGTCTGCTGCGACTCCTGCAGTTTGTTGTTCCTTTTCTTTTTCGACTGTGAAACAGTAAGCCAGATCGATGATGGAACCTTGTGAATTGCTTAATTAGTGCAAGAACATTCAAGGTGCTTGGAGCGGAGTGCACAGAGTACATGTGGTTAGAAAAATATGACTGCGCACATACAGTATGATGACAGTTATGCCACAGACATGTAAATAATGAAGGATACTTTGTGCTGTAGAAGTAAACAGGATGTGTTTGATTAAATGGACTGTGCTGTGGATCATGTTTATGGTGTCCCGCTTTTCCCATGCAGTGAATTAACCATGCATCGATTGCCTTACTGTTTTACTCTTCACTACATTATTCACACTGGTGCTGTTGTCTCTTTGAGTTATGGGTCATGTGGTAGTAACTTGAGTGCATTATATCCCTTAATGATGTACTTTTGAGTGGTTTGTGTGTGGGATGTCAGGGACTGTGCATCTATGGTTGAAAACCACAAACATTGAGAGCAATAACTTCATGTTTAAATCAAGTATTGTTCTAGAAGCAGAACCCAAGAGATCAGAAACAAACAGTGGGCTATCGTCTGCTGATGAATATACATCTCCATCTCTCTCAGTATCATCTCTGTGTGCTATCGCTGACATTGAGAGTCCGGCTCTGGACGGAATAAAGTGGCAAATCTGAGCTGTGAATGTTGGAGTGAATCTACATGGTGAATTTTCCCATGATGTTAAATGTTAAAAATAGCAAGTTTTGTGAGTATCAAAGAACCGCCCAGCTTCACTGAGTTTCGCACAGATGAGCTCCGGTCGACTCTTGCCTGTTCTCTAACCCAGAGCTGGACAAAGTACACAACTCCATTACTCGAGTGATAGTACAGACACTGCTGGTCAAATATTACTCCTTTACAAGTGAAAGTTGTGAAGACAGATTTTTACTCAAGTAAAAGTACAGAAGTACTTGCTTTTAAAAGTGCTTAAGTAAAACAGCTGACTTGATATCAAAACAAACATTTCAAAAATGCTCTCTAATCGCTCTCGCTGTACTTTGGTGTCACACACAGAACGGTCTGTGCAGTGCTGCTTCAAGTCCAACTCCTATTGTGCTTTGTTAGATGCACAACAGTTCTTCTGTGGCTTTATAGGTAATATTTTCACATGGACAATTTAGCAAAAATCAGACAATATTGTGTCTAATATATACCACAATATTAACTTCTTGTTGAATTGTTGTAAATAAATGTCACATTTGCAACTGGTCAGTGTTCACAAAAATGCTGGGAAATCACTTCATGTAGCCCTACAAGAGTGAATACTGATAGACTGTCTGAAAAAAAGATCACACGCTGACATTCAAAGCTGCTACATAGTAACGACTTTCTACTTTGAGGACCTTGATGGAAATGTAGTGGAATGAAGTTAAAGTCATAAGTTTCTAGAAAAAATAATACTCAAGTGAAGTACAGATACTCAGCTACTGTCTGCCTCTGCTCGAACCTTCTCTGTCAGTCAAGTCATCCATGTCTAGTTCATTGAAATCAGACGTCACTCTCCCCTAACTCAACAGTGCCGCCCATTCATCAGCCCCCGGCAGAAACTCAATCTCCTCTGAGAATGAGCTGCGTGAAAGGAGCCAGTGTGATTGTGGAGGGCCGTCTGTCTGAGGAGCGTCACTGAGACGCAGCTCGAGTGCTCTCAGCCAGCAGACAGTGGTGCCAGATGTCTGCCTCTCCCGCCCGGCCTCCCTTTGTGCACGGGGAACAGTGCCATGTCCCCGCAGTTCCAGATTGTGTTATCGCTGTGTTTGGATGTGCATGGGCCAGCAAGCCAACTGCAGGAGACAGATACCAGCTTCTCAGAAATTAACATCTGTAGAGGTTAGGTCTATGACAGGGCTGTCCGATCCTGCATCCTTCCTCAAGCTCAAACACAACTTCCTGCAAGTTTCTAGAGATCCTGAAGACTTTGATTAGCTGGTTCAGGTGTGTTTAATTGGGGCTGGAGCTAAACTGTGCTGGAAGGTGGCCCTCCAGGAGCAGGATTGGACGCTTTGTGAAATTTAAGACCAGTGTTTTCTAACCCTGTTCCTGGAGGAACCTCAAGACAAACACATCAGCTCCAGGACCTAAAATAGCACATCCAAAATATGTACTGTTGGGGTTCCTTCAGGAACAGGGTTGTTCTAGGCAGTATAGCATTTTGTTTGATGGATGTTGACTGTGTTTTCAGCAGAGCTCCTCCAGAACCTATAAGAGACCTCTTAAGACCCAGACCAACACTGTTTGGTCCACGTACCATTGTAATGAACTCAAACCCGAGTCACTTTGATGTAGAGGTGTGCAATATTTATCATCTACGAAAATATCGTAACGGTGGTTTTAATGATGTGCGAGCTGACATTATCAAGGATGTCACTCAATTTGGGAAAAAACCAAACAAAAAACGCATCTTGAGAGTCCAGAAGCATTGACTGTGTGATGAAGCCTGTTAGAATGCAGTTAAAATGCCCCAATAATTCAAGTTATGAAAGCCAAAAAATATCCCTGTATTGGTTCTTTAAGCAAGAATGCTGCTTTCCCGAATATCAGCAATCGTGAATGTGTGATAATGATTTTATACAACACTTCAAGTATTTTTATTTATTTATATATATATTTTTTTTTTTTTTTTTTGGCCAACAAAAGAGCTCCAAACAAAGCTGGAGCAGAACATTTGTGCATCTCAGAGTGACACTTCGTTCCTGAGTGAATCTGTTTTTGAATGAATCATTTGAGTCAGTGATTCAATAATTTGTTCAGAAAGAGAGTCATTTGCCTCGTTTCTAAATGAATCGCTTGAATGATTGATTCAGTGAATCACTCATTAAGACAAGGATTATCCACCGCCTGCTGGTGGTTTTAGTGTCATATTAATTTATCCATGACAGGACTAAACCAGGCACAGTGCTAGCACAAAAACACACTCAGCAAAAACATATTGAGATGTAATATTTTGTCAATATCGCACACCCCTGCTTTGATGTTACTGATGTTGTAGTGCCAGTTTGAAGACTTCATTGTTGACACATTGTTTTGTTTTTGACAGGTTCTTGACAATTATGAGCGAGATGGTTTCCAGTTCCTGGCGAAGGTCTTCAACTCATCGCATTCCTTCCTGGAGGATCTGACCGGCTTGACTTTACTCCATCAGGAGACTCAGGCGGCTGAGGTTAGACTCTTCATCATATTCACATTCAGACCTGAGCCAGAGGTTATCGTCCCATCACTTTGACAAATGCTGTGTGCATTCATTATTAAATGATCAGATCCATTTACACACGTACACGCTGAAATATACAGTGCACAGATGGTTATAGATGAAAGAGCCTTTAAGTCCTGTAACCGCTAGTGCACACGAGCTGCAGGATCAGACTGATTGTTTGGAGATGAGTGAATGATGAATGATGTGTTCACTAGCAGCTCAGACACGAAAGCTTATGGCACATTGAAGAAATCTGATCAGGCTGATGCTTTTAAAAAGAAAAGGAGGCTCTCCATTGAAGCATTCAGTTTGTGTCGGCCTGACATATGGTGTACACACACACACACACACACACACACACTTGACATGATCCAGAGCACAAAACTCACATCAAACACCAGCGTGTCTGATCGCTAATATTCAATATGTCTTTTCAGAACATCAGTACCTTTGCAAATTCATGAAGTGTTTCTACATTTCTGCATTTAGTAGACACTTTTATCCAAAGCGACATACAGTAGAGGAACAAAAGCGACTCCTAACAGAGCCAACAATATTTCTAATATATGTACAATGCCTGGTTTATTAGACAACTAGGAGGCGATATAGAGAAGAGTAGAAATGCTGGGAAGAAAGACATTATGAGTGCACCTCAAAGAACATGTTAAAATAATTTAAGAATCACCCCTTTAAACTTTGCCAGTCATTGCGCAAGATTTCACTTTCGAGCATGTGATATTAATAAAATCTGTGTAGACGCATTAATGAAATTTAGTGCATGTGGGTAAATATTGCAATTAATTAGAATGTTTTAAGATGCTGTAACCAATAAATAATGAATGTAATTAAATAATATTTCCCATGAACTCGAGAACCATGAAATTCAAATCTGTTTACTGCTAATTAATTTTTTTTTTTTTTTTTTTTTGTGTGATAGCACTGAATGTGCTAAACATCGATATTTAATAAGCATTTTTTCTTTATTTTGTTACATAATTGGTCTTTTACTTTATATATATATATATATATATATATATATATATATATATAATGTATGTATTTATTTATTTATTTATTCATTTCCTAATTCCCCCTAATCTTGCGGAGGACCATGAAATCCTAATGTTGGACTAAATCAGCATATATAATGGTTGCAACACAAATGTAATTTAGAAAACGAACCCAACCCAAATACTACGTTTGTAATTCTTCCCGCTCAGGAAGTTGCAGAAAGAAAAATAGCCGTAATGCAGTCAGTTCTTGCTGCTTCTGCTTGAGCGCTTGCTGTTCCTGGCTCCGGTCCCAAACTTCACTTCGGCTTGCTCTGGAGATCATGTGTTCCAAAAATATCTCCCCCTGCTCCTGATCCAGGGTCAGTCTTCCTTCGTTTGCACCGATCTCAGGCTCTTTACCCCAGCGAGCCAAGCTTACCCAGGAACAGGGTTTGGATTCTGGGAACGGTCCCTCGCCGGGACTCTCCAGTGACAAACAGCCAGTTCGAAACTGTGGGAAAGTCCCACATCAGCAGTCCTCTGCTCTCCAGAGCGGTTTAGAGACGCAAACGCAGTCCAACCCAAAATGAGAGGATATGTGCTCCTGCATTTGCCCACGCTTATTGTCTGCAGCCTTCAGATTCATTTCATTTGGATCTGCAGCCAGGCGTTTTGTATTCCCACGTTGACGTCTTGTATTTTTAACTTGTGTGTGTTCGTGCTGCTTCGGGATTGATGTCAAGCTGTGAAATGAATGGAAATGTGCCACTTCTAGTTTGGAAGAGGTGGTTTTGTGTGGGGAGAGACACATCTCTCATTACTTCTGCTCTGTTTGGTTCAGTAGGATTCTTTCTGTGGAAACTGCTAACAGCTCTTGCTTTGCCATTTTCAGTGGATGTGGTACGCTGTTGTGTCCTATGACAGTGTTTTTTAAGCATTAGACACAGAACTAATATGTCGTTCTTGTGAGAACAGTTCGATATGTTTCAGAATTAATCTAGCATAAGTTTTAAACCAATAAAATATCTGTACAACAACAACCACACCCAAAGGGTTTTAAATGCATCAGGAAAATCATAATTTTGACATTATCTAATGAATAAATACTAAGTAACATTTTATCACTATTACTAAATATTTTGATTATCAAGAGTGTGTGCTTTTCTTTTTATTGCAAAATGTACAAACACCCCAAAATTAACATCATTTGGATATCATTTCATTTGCATGTCTATTTAATTTTTATTCTAATGTCCATTTAATTTTCGCTTAAAGCACAGAAATCAAATTGTATTTAGACATTTATCCAATTTTGATAACGTTTGCAAATGAATAAAATAATGATATTTTGGTTCTGCAGTTTTAGCACCTCCTTCCACTGACCGTTTAATGAAGAAGAAAAAATCCTGTTTTGTGCTCTATTGATGGAAAGTGTCTGTTGTAATGAAATTACATAATAATGTGCTCTTGTGAAACTCAACAGATATAAACAACATCATCCAATCAGCTGATGATCCTTCAGGAAAGCTTTTCTGTGCTCAGATCATGAAGTTAACCATGAAACCAGTGCAAAGGCCATCAAACCGTCATAATAAGCCTGAGACTCACATCTGTTGACAGCTTAGAACAAATAAATGAAACTTCTATCGGAAAAATACAACTTTTGAAACTGCTGGTGTTATAACCTGTAGTGAATATTTAGGAAGGTTTAATTAGGCTTAAATGAGTTGATAATCAAGAGTCAACATTCACAAGCCATTTCCGCAAGAGCCTTTCATCTGTAACCGGGTGTTCAGTGACGGAAAGGTGAGCGTTTCTCACCACAATGATTCCAGACCCGTGGGTTTGAGAGGAGAACTTATAGAGCTGCTGCATTACTTGAGATTAGGTGTGTATTAATGTGTTTATAGGCTTATATATTATATTGTAGCGAGTGTGGAGTAGGACGCACTGTTCATCTTGTGAGGTGATGAATGCATTAACTGTAATCTGTTGCTGGAACAGGCTGTCCATCTGACATTTATATATGAATGAATGAACTGTAAGAGCTTTTTAGGCAATGCTCTTTGTGCACGGCTGAAATTTAGCAGCGCTACTGTACTCTGCCACAGAAATTAAAATAAAAACTGATGCTAGCCTTTCTTTGTGTGCAGTCAAACTAGGCGTAAATTGCCTTCCCACAGTGATTTCTTCTTTTCTAATGGTGACATTTCCAAGAATCGAGGTCATTTTTGTTTTTTGCTGGACTGAATTGCTGGCAGGACTCTCCTGATGCCTAAAATGAGGGAACTTTAGTCTAGATAGCGTGCTGCTGGAGAAGTCACAACTATTATCATTTATTATTTTCTGATTAAAATAGCATTGCATACACTTGATACGGCATTGATTTAGTGTTTTTTTATTTAGCCTTAGTCGTGTGTCAAATGTCCTTCATAGCTTTTAATCATATTTAGTCAACCTGTTTAGTCGACTAAAAGTCTGGAAATTTTAGTGCAGTTTTAGTGACGAAAACGTATATATTATTCAGGTGGATAAAGGCTAAGCTGATCAATTATAATCGTGATTACTGATCATGGTTATTATTACACAGCTCATGCACATGCTTTATTTCATCTCATTTCCTAATTTATTAAATTAACATAACACACTCTCATTATGAAAACTGGTACAACACAAAAGCTTCTTAAACCATTGAAAAAATTATATTCATCTATTTCTATTAAAACATTGCCAACAAAACAGGCAAGATTTTTTTGAAGCAGCTTGTCATTGAGAACGTTTGATGGCAGATTTAGTCGCGGCAAACAGCGCAAACGATTGTGCAGAATATCTGAACTCCAGCTTACACGTTTGTTGATGATCTCATATCACCAGCGTGAGAGAGCGCTTGTACGAATGGTTGCCAGGTTGTGAAGATAAGTTAAAACAAGGCGGTAAATGCGTCCTTTTCAGAGAAAAGCTTTGATTGGGGGATTTAAACTCTTGACATCTGGCAACCCCATGCATGAAAACTCATGGAGGTCTGTATCTCTCTCTCGATGTTGTTGAAGAAACTGCAGAGTCTTCAGAACAGTGTTTCTATTTTTGAAAATACATTTTAGTTTCGTCTTTTTCATCAAAAACTTTGCATGTTGATACAGTCACAGTTAGTGTTTAATGATGTTGTCTCATCTTCATCTCTTTGTTTGTGTTAACTTTGAAGTAGCTTTTTATAAATATAAAAATAGCATGTTCACATACATGGTAGTAATGGTGATATGTTGATAGCGTAAGATGAATGCTGATCCTTGTACTTTTCACCTGGTAACCATGTAAATATTTACTGAAACATGAATTTACGCTGGGCTTAAAGAACCAAACCTCGTGACAGGCCGTCACTGATTGTTTTGTGATGGTGAAGCTTTGATTCCAGCTCTTCTTTAGTGTGTTTTGATTTCTCGTGGCTGTAGATGAGCTGTGGTCAGCAGAGACACTGGGCTGTGTGATATATAGCGAGTGCTGTGGCAGTATTTGGGCGCTGGACTCACAGGACTCTTCTGTTGAAGGCGTGGGTAGGGAAGCGGTTTTGGGGGCTGGAGCGAGCGTGTCCGTGTGGATGATGGGAAGGAAGCCGTCGTTTTAGCCGCTGGACAGGAAGAGCAGGAAGGCCTACACATGGCTTTCTCATTTTAACCCTGTCAGACACAACTCCATCTGAAAACAGCCTCGCTCTCTTTACTTGCTCCACCGCAGCGACAGCAGTGTGTGGAGATCACAGCTGAAGCCACATCACAAGCGGCATTGATACAATATTATATCTTAATGTTTTTTCAGCCGTTTTGGTCACAATCAGTTCTCAGTATTTATACATTTGCTCAGAAATTACGTAAGGTTTTTTTTTTTTTTCAAACAAACCACCATCAAATCCTAGTAGATTCCAACTCTTTAACTATTAAGTTTAACAGATATTCACATAGAAAACATTTTGAATGGTAGTAATGTTTCACAACTTGACTGAAACATGTTTTTGTACAGTAATGTATATTACATTTATTGAAACATTTTAATGAATGTAAAAAGCTATGCATTGAGTTTTCGTGAACATATTTGAGCGATGATGCAAACAAAAGCTTCCTGTTTCACAGAAATGAATCTCTACCGACTTTAACAATAAGTATAATAATTTATCATCCGTCTGACTCTGACACGTAAAAAGTAGGGATGCACCGATACCACTTTTTCCAGTACTCGCCCGATACCGATACTTTTATTTTTGGTACTTGCCGATACTGCGTATCGATACCGATATTTTCCTTACATTTGTACATTTTTTTTAAATATTGGGTACATAAACCAAAAGAGTATGTATAATGTTAGTTGGTTAACTTCATTAATCAAATAGATACAGTCAAACCAAAATTCATTCAGACACCTTCAACATTTCTCACGTTATCACAGTTTATTCGCTGTAGTTTAGAAATTGGTAATAAAATATGACAAGAACTCAGTTAAACTGTGTCAGAACAAGTTTAGCTTGATAATGTCAGATAACTTTGATAGAAAGGTATGTAATGGATTACAATCAACCAAAAATTCTTCAGACAGCTGTTAGTATGACAATATTTATCAGTACTCTGTCGGGCCATCCTTAGCCTGTAGTCTCCTGGCATGCTGTCAACCAGGTTCATGCGGTCTGAATAATTTTTAGTCCCAAATTTGTATCAATTTTACATCAATAAATGTAACATCAATAAAGATCACACAACAGAAGTGCGCTCTCTCCCTCCCTACCGTCAATTAACTTGTGCATTGTTTTACTCACTTGTTTTTGATATATCCGAGCGAAGTACAAACTTTCCAGTGATGTCTGTGAGAAAGCCGCGCTCAATCCACTCAGCGCTTTGCTTATCAGCTCACGCACATCAGCTATACAGGCATTAATACTGAATGTTTAACATTATATTCATTGCATACATCTGCTTCGTAGACATCCTTAATATCTAATAACTCCATTCTGCTGCGTGTTGTTCTGTTGTTGTGTTTCTTTGTCTGAATATGGCACTTATCACATGCTTTGTGGTATCTGCGTTTGGTATCGGGGCATTTTAACGAGTACGAGTACATGAGCTCAGTATCGGTATCGGTGCATCTCTAGTAAAAAGCATACGAGAAGCATTGCAAAATTCACATTGTAGCAATTTAATTTAATTAGCAAGATCATTACAGATATATCATGATTAATCTATATATCACTCAGCCCTAATTTGATCTGGTTTGTCATTAGTGAGCATCAGAGTATTATTCTTACGATTCAGTTTAAAGGGATAGTGTTGATTTTAAGGTGTTAATATTGAATTAGGTTATAGATTGAATATAAACATGGATTGAAGCTTATATCTGTGAACGCAGCAGCAGCAGAACATCGAGGAGTAATAGAGAGTGCTTTAGCCGGATCATTTGTTCCCTTTGCCTGGGATCTGACAGGAATATCCTGTTTGCTGACGTTTATCCAATCAGAGACCTGATCTGCTCACAATAACCAGGTCTGACGAAACGTGTTGACAGACTCTTGTGTTGCTCACATGTGTTCCACAGTTTATGCAGATGCAATAACCACTAAGGCCCATCCGTTATTGCATGATTATTATATGAAATCAGAATTGACCCCTTGTTGATTTATTTTCTGAATATATAAGTTTCTGGTCTTTGTGTTCACTATTCGTCAGTGCATGTTTTTGCAGAGTTAAGTAGTCAGTGACCTTTCATCAAATTGTTATAACTCGCTCCGTCTCTGAAATCACTTTCCTTTTCGGTTGAGCAAACTCTGGTATTGAATTTTCACTTTCACCATTCAATCAAATCCCGATTGATAAAATACCCTTTCTGTGTTTTTTTTTTTTTTTGTCCTTGAATATGGTTTTGCACAGATCACATTGTGGAAGTAAAGGCAGTGAGTGAATATAGCTTAGATTCTATATATAGAATGGTCATGTAAATAAATTTGCAAACCATGCTTTTGAATTTGAGGAAGAATAAGAAATTAGACCACGAAACAAATAAATTTGCAGCTTACTAAACACTGGTGATCTGTAGCTGTGAAACACGGCAGTATGTCGTCATCATATCCACTGAGCTTCTGGTCTGGACAGAAATACTTCAATCCTGGAAGACTTTGGGTGTGTAATCTCTAGTGAAGAATACATATACTAAAATGCATTTGAAATACATCTATTCCATGCTAAGTATACTACAAATACATTTACATATTTATGTGCTTAATAAAAATACTCTTCAGTTGAACTTTTACTATACTAAACTGGTAAACTTAAAGTCTGCTAAACTGGAACTACTAATTTTGTGCTTAATGTGCTTTAATTGTGTGGAGGTAGTGCTGAAGTATATCTGATTTGTGCTAAAGTGGAACTATTGCAAATATACTTTAGGTACACTTTAAATGTCTCGCATTTAATAAACGATATTATTCAGAGATCATACAATTCTCATCACATTAAATAATTAAAACACATTTTAGGATTAATATTAAGAAATGTGCATTGTGCACTAGTACTCCAAATAAAGTTGAATTATCATTTTTATATCAGTAAGTCTCGAGCGATATGTCAGTAAATATGTTAAGAGATTTGAACTATACTTAGTATAAAATAAATGTATTTTAAATTCATAACTTTTTTACTAGGGATGGCATTGATGTTTTCGTGTTTGTTCATGTAATGCAGAAATTTTCAAACATTTTTGTCAGCCAGACCCATGAAATAAAATATATACTTGAAAACTGATGAATATTTCAAAGAATTGAACAAGACATTCACGTTTACCGTGTTCTCTGATATTAGAGTACATTACAGTTAATGGTCACATTTACATGCAGGTAAACAATTAAATATTTCTAGTGTTCAGATGTTTTATTTTGATTGTTTTTGTTTTAAAGTAATTTATTTTTATTTTACATTTTTATGACTGAATTAATTATTAGCTTTTTATCAACTCACAAACCCCCCCGCAGTTCTAAGACCACTTTGAGAAATCCTGCAATAATGTAACATTTAATGCATTTTATGATGTTGATGCAGTATAAAATAATGGAATGTATTTTCTTTCTGGTTGTTTTTTTTTTTTTTTTTTTTTTAATATGGTACATTTAATGATATGTTTGAAACAGATTAAGTAAAAAGTAATCTAAAAAGTAGTCAGTTATACTTACAATATTACAGTACATGGCCTAAAACGAGTAACCCGGATTACATGGCTAACTAGAGTTTTCATCATGTAATCTGTCATCAGTAACGGACTGTGATTTGTCAGTGTTCTGCGGAGCTCTGCGTGTCGACTAGTCTTCTTCTGTCGTCGATCCGCACGTTCGGTGAATGATCTTGTTATCTGCGGTTAGAGGCGGCGATGTACGAACACAAGAGTTCTCCTGACGCGGCACACAATAGAGCTCTGTGTGCTCAGACGCATTCAGATTCACGTCCCTTCATTTCTGATTCCATCCATCACTCTAATAAAGATGCCATTGTGTGTTTCCAGTCAAATGATGCAGTTCTTCTGCTGCGTTATGAAGTCCCACACAAACCTGTCAGACGCGCCTGTTCCAGCAACACACCAACATCATTATCAGCTGAAGCTCCTCAGTAGACCGCGAGGAAGGGCTCGTTGATTTCAGTAAAGATGAAATTAATGAGGAATATGATGAGGAACAGTTCAAGACACTACAAGCACACTAAATATAGCACTGTTGTACAGTAGAATGTACTTCTCAAGGGAACAGTGCCAGGAATAATAATGATAATAATACAGTTTATGAAAACGTTAAGGAATATCACACATTAACACACTATTTCACACACAATCTAGTTTTTTTAATTTAATTTAAAAAGTCATGCAGCCCTTTGTTTGCCAAACGAGGAAATAATTGTTCAGATTTTGTTTGATTTTGATTTTTAAAGATTTAATTAAATTGTTCACATTTAAAGCATTCATTTGATTAACACTTGATCACTCGACCGTTTTTGCTAAAAATATTTGTATCAAATCATAAAACACAGAGTCCTAGAAAATGAAAAGAAACAGAATTTATGAAAAATAAAATAAAACAGTTCATTTTAACAATTTTAAGAATAATAAATTATTGTAGTTTTATGAATTTAATTGAGTACATAATGTTTGATTATTCAAATTTAATTAAACAATTAAAATGCACCGAATTAGGGGACAAAATTTGGAAATTCAAAGTTCAAAGAGTCTTAGCTGTACAGAGTAATTGATTGAAACGATCTGATGACAGGAAGCTGTTCCGCTGAACACTACACCACTTTATTGGCAGGTTAACTCACTCAAACACAACCTCTGTGAGATTAATCAGTAATATCTACAACATTAACGCAATATTAAGATGTGCAAGTCAAATTGTGTAACTATGCTGTTAATCTTAATCTTCAGGAATCGGCTAAAAACACATCTCTTCCATCTTTATTTGACCCTCTAACTCTAGCACTCTATTCTAATTCTATTCTTTAAAAAAAAAAAAAAAAAAAAAAACCTTGTCCCTTTTAGACTCATTTGCTGCTTGTTTTCTTTAAAAAATAAAATAAAAATAACACTAGCTTTTCTAATCTTTTTGCATTCTATCTATATGTTTTCTTTTTATTTATCATACAATTAACAAAAGCAAAAAGGCTTCTAACACTATTGCTCTATTCTTTTTCTATTCTATCTGTAGCCCTTATTATATCATTTTTCTGTTAATTCTTCTATTAGGCTAACTGAGACTTGTTATAGCACTTGCATATCATTGCTCTTTTGTTGATTTTGATTACTTCTATTGTCCTTATTTACAAGTCGCTTTGGACAAAAGCATCTGCTAAATGACTAAATGTAATGTGAATATGCTTCTGCCATCTAAAATCAGTCTGTAAAGCATGAAGAATGAAGAGCGATATTAAACAGCAGTTTAGTGTTACTGCATTACACGCTGTTCATTTAAGAGTTCAGGAACACTTAATAAATGAGAATGTTTGCACACACAGTTTTGTAATTTTGCACATTATTATTAACATTATAAAATGTTGTTGACGAGAACACCGTTAAGGAGAAACTGATGATTGTGTAAAGTGAGCAGATGATCTGGCTGTTGTTAGTGTGATGTGTGGATTGGTTGGTGCTCTAAATGTCATTTTAATGCGGTTTTTTCAGACTTACATGAGGATTGATGTAGTGACCGAGATGCTGACAGAGCCATTCATCTCTCTAACCTGAGCAGAGCCGTCTTTTCAGATGCTCCTGAACCTAGAGACTTAATATCAGTGACAATCAGCGCGTGATTCTGCTGTGTCTCCGTGTAGAAAAAAACAAGAGTTTTTCTTTTAATAATGAGCATATGTTATCAAATGAGTTAGCCACTGAGCTTTATTACAAACTTGATCGTTACAAAATCTTATTTGCCAATTATTTGGAAACTGTTTGTGCTGGGTGATAAAACTCTACTGACCTGTCTACAGATAATAAATATTTTCAAGTGGATTTTGAGTAAATATTATGTAGAAGAAGAGTTGAATTGAGCAGTGTTGTGTACATCTCTGCTGTCTTTGAAATGCACATGTCTCATATATCAGCCGTCAGCTCTGAAAGGCCGTGTTGGACGTCTGTTTAAAGCTTTGGGTGAAACGCTCTTTTCTCAGAACTGTTTTGTTAAGTGGCTTTGCGTGTTGTTACGATCACATCAGTGGTTCAGTGTAAAGCCAGCTGTGTTGTATTTACAGCGACTCTTAGTTAAACATATTTGTCTTTCATCAAGAGGCTTAAAACTCCTAAACTTCCTCACAAGCGAGTACATGGCTTCTCATTCATGGATATTTGCAGTGCCAGTGTTTAGATTATTCACCTCCCCGTTTCTGAACTGTTTGGCCTTGATTTGATTTTAAATAGGCCAATCTGTGGAGAAAACACTAATATAACACACACTCCTGAAAATAATGGGGATTTTTCACAACAGTGTCACACAAAAAACATTTTGGGTTTCATAAAGAACCTTTCAGGGAACAGCTCTTAGAAGAACCATTTGTCTTCTATTGCAAAGAATATTTTAATAATCTAAAGAACCTTTTCCATCATAAAGAACCTTTTGTGCTTCATAGAACCATCACTGCCAAAAAAGATCCTTTGCTTTTAGGAGTGCAGTGTAAGTCCACTTTCTAGTTGGAAACATAGAAACATAAAACACTACGGTACATAATTTGTACCCCATAGATATCAGAGCTGTTTTCATACTGGGGCAGAGATACATTTGAAGTTGAAGCTTGAAAACATGGATGTTAATGACTGAGAAAATGAGACATGAATCTTCTGTACTGCCATATAATAACACACATGGGCATATTACTAACAGAGCACCTCTGCAAATTTGCTGTCGGTTTACTCATCCTCAGGCCATCTAAGATGTAGGTGGCTTGCTTTCTTCAGTACAACAGTAAACAAGTTTTAGCTGAAAACCTCTGGTCTGTGGTGACTCATAAAATGCAAGTCAACGGGTCAATGGCAATTTGAGAGTCAAAAAAAAAAAAAACATACCACAGAACACAAAATTAATACCCCCAGCTCATGATGATATATTGAGGTCTTATGAAGCGAAACAATTGGTTTGTGCAATAAACTGTACATTATTACTAGGGCTGTCCTGGACTAAGGATTTTTCTAGTCGACTAGTAGTTGTTCATTTTAAGCATTAGTCGATTAATCGAACGTTTATTAATAAACCATTTAAATCATTATAATGAGCCTTTAATTGCCTACATGGCCTAATTAGCGCACACATAAAGCTTGCCACAGCGTGCCGGCAGAAGGAATGACTATGAACGTGTCAGGGAAAAACAGTAAGGAGACTGCATTAACATTTTAATAATTCACTGATAAACAAGTGCTTTCTTTGTTTCGGTTTAAGAGATGAAGTCGGCGACACTGACTCGTCACCTCTGCAGTAGTGATGCACCTTGTTTCATACGGATTACATAATCTGAGAATATTTGCTTTCCATTTGAATTGGTTCATTTGAAAGTAGACATTTCACACTCTCTCTCTCTCTCTCTCTCTCTCTATATATATATATATATATATTAATTTCTGATAGGCAAGAATATACACAGTTTCGCACTCAAGTTCACAGAGACCGAGACGGCAGAAAGCGCATCCTGTTTGCTTTCATTATTTTACAAAAGCGCAATGTCGACTATTAATTATTACCTGCAATCCTCAGGCAAACACAACAGATACCTGATTCTTTTCTGACAACTGATTCTATTGGACAGTTAATTTCAATGAACTGATTCAGACATCAATTTATCCTCAGGAGCCACGGGGATACATTCTGTGTTGCCTGTATGCTTTTTGACTCTCAAAGTGCTGGGAGCCATTGACTTCTAAAAATATTATTTTCTGTTGTACTGAAAAAAAAACAAAAAACATACATATTGGATGGCATGAGAATAAGTAAACGAACAACAGATTTCCCTTTTATTTTCCATAAATAATTTATCTTTAAATCAAACAAACTCATGAATTCTGCATTTTAGTTTTCCCTTTAATATTATACATAAATATGCTCACATGGATTATAGCACTAAAGGTGTGGTCACACTGGAAAAATGTCTTGTGCATCGAACGGTCTGTTTTCCATTGCGCTGTTCTTTCGGGCAGCGTGACAAATTCACATGAACGACCTGAACATGAGTGAGATCTACACGTGGGCTTCAAGTGAATCTCTCAATCGCATGGAGTCCTATCAGAAAACTGACAGTGTTGCTTTGATCCACATCACTGAGTCGTTCACTATTTAGGGCTAGACGTGTGCGGTGCTGTCTATGCCTTCAGTCGACGGACGCCTCTTTCTATTTCTGACAAACTGCACAGCTACTCCAGTCTTTATTTTGCCTGTCCGACTGAAACGAAATGGCTCATTTATAAATATCTGTGTGAGTTATTGCTGTGCATTTTTAGCCCTTATATATTTATATAACTGATCGTTAAATCAAAGCCAAATCATGGTGTTTTGGGTCCAGCGTCTGTCGATGAATCAATAAAACATTTGAGTTTGAACTACACAAGCTGTATGTAACATCCATAAGCAGATTCAATCTTTCTTGAAACTGACTATGAGTTTGTTTGCCGTGATGAGGCGTTTCTAGCTTGCTTCAGTCTGGTTTGGGATCAAATCTGCTGGTTTACTGTGATGAAGCAGAGCTGCAGAAACATGAGTGTTTGCTGTTCAAGCCGGAGATCTGATGTCTTCACAGCGTGAGCAGCACATATATAACACCAGAGCGAGTGATCACATTACACACTCTTCACTATAAGTCATTCTCTGGTGTGAATGAATGTGTTTTATTATTAGCCGCCTTCAGCACCAGCTACATTTAATCTGCAGATGTGCCTGCAGCTCTTCAGCAGAAATTAGCCTGTTGCATCATGACATACAACTCATAACAGAAACAACATGCTAACCACTTACTGTCCAATGCAAACAAAGACATGCAGCAGTATTTCAACAGTTGCTTTGTTTCTCTTCTGTCCTGTATAACCAAGATTGGTCAACTGGGGCCAAAATTCTAAACACTAATGTGAGTAAATCAAACTCACTACTAAAGTTACTCACTGAATTGAACTCCAGCATTACACAATAAAACTTTTTCTGTCAAGAAATATATGGAATATTCATATTTATTTTTCCTAGCATTAATTTTGTGTTAATATCTGTTGTATTAAGCAAAACAAAGATATGGTGTTTGGGGTCAGTACTTTTTTTTTTTTTTTTTTTTTCTAAGAAATGATTCAGCAAAGACGCATTAAATTGATCAAAAGTGACAATAAAAACATTTAAAATTACCAATAATTTATCTTTTAAATAAATGCTGTTCTTTTGAACTTTCTATTCATCTGTGAATCCTGAAAAATAAATTGTGTCATGGTTTCCACAGAAATATTGAGCAGCACGACTGTTTTCAACATTGATGATAATCAGAAATGTTTCTTGAGCAGCAAATCAGCATATTAGAATGATTTCTGAAGATCATGTGACTCTGAAGACTGCAGTAATGATGCTGAAAATACAGCTGCGCATCACAGAAATAAATGACAGTTTAACAGATATTCACATAGAAAACAGCTGTTTTAAATTGTAATAATATTTCACAATTTTTACTGTGGTTTTTACAGTTTTTTTTTTTTTTTTTTTTTTTTACTGAATTTTTGATTAAATAGGCCTAAATGCAGTCTTGGTGAGCAGAAGAGACTTATTTCAAGAACATTAAGACATTGACACCCAACTTTTGAAGGATAATGTGTCTGATTTTTTAGTTTTATTTAAAAAGAAATGCTAAAATTTCATGACCAAAGTCTCCATGCACTTTGAATGTTTACTTTGTGTTCAATTCGACTCTCTCACCAGGAGCTCTGTCCCGCAGGGTTTCTTCATCCTCATGATCTGGTTCTGGAGAGCTGTTGTTACAGGTGCGCGAGGAGTTTTTTGCACATTGATCAAACTTGTGCGCTGTAGAAATGAAGCGGGGATGGCTGGGATTACAGCTCGTGGCTGTGGATCCGCAGTGTTGTGGCTGGGAGAAAGCGTTGGATATGTTGGCTGTTTTATCTGTTCTCACGGCTCCAGATGGAGCACGACTGATCCTGGCA
This sequence comes from Onychostoma macrolepis, assembly GCF_012432095.1. Classification (NCBI taxonomy): domain Eukaryota; kingdom Metazoa; phylum Chordata; class Actinopteri; order Cypriniformes; family Cyprinidae; genus Onychostoma; species Onychostoma macrolepis. The sequence goes on from NC_081165.1 coordinate 6,977,115, forward strand.
CTGTCCGACAGCGCTGTAATCTCCTCTCGGGCCCTTTAGGGGCCACATCACAGGCCCTTATCTTCAAACCTCGCATGGGAGCGAGAGATAGGATCGTCCCCATGTTTGGATTTTCCTTCTGTTTTTTAAGCTAGTTGCAGATAAAGGTAATGGTTTTAAACCATGACGGTTTAATTATCTCCACTATTGTGAGTTGTCATCGTAAACCTCATATTACAGATTGTTGTCAGCCCACATAATGTTTAAAATGAAGAGTATACACCATTCCACAAATGATTGCTCGTATGAAATCTGTCATTTTGCTGTGGTGTGATTTGGCCTTTAGCTAGTGCACACAGTAATTAGTGGTGTTTGCTAAAGCAAGCCTCGTTATTTCTGGTGCTCATAGTGTCAGTCGTGTCATCAAACCACTGAACGCTGAGTATTAAACAGTGTAGAGACCTTTACATCACTGTAAATAAAGAAGTAAAAAGCAGCTTAAAGAAAGATTTTTAGTCGATTATTGTGCGAACTGAACAAGAACACTCTAAACATGTTTCTAACAGAAGTTGTTTTGTATTTTACTTGGAGTAGATACTTTACTTTTGTTCCAAAACTTGTGCAAATATTGTCCCAGCTTTCCAAAAAGAAGTTATCAGAGCAAACAATTTGCTAACACTTTAGTATAGGGACCAATTCTGACTATTAACTAGTTGCTTATTAGTGTGCCTATTATTTACATATGTGTCCCTGCAGCACAAAAGCAGTCATAAGCAGCTCAGGTATATTTGTAGCAATAGCCAACAATACATTTTATGGATCAAAATTATCCATTTTTCTTTTATGCCAAAAATCATTAGGGTATGTTACATGACGATATTTTGTACATTTCCTTCCATAAACGTATCAAAACTTAATTTCTGATTAGTAATATGCATTGCTAAGAACTTCATTTGAACAACTTTAAAGGTGATTTTCTCAATATTTA